>NC_079501.1:40677557-41039579 GCF_030052815.1 Hevea brasiliensis | reverse complement strand
ATAATTTTTCATCATCTGTTTCCCTCTGGCTACTCAATGCACATACTCATCACAAATTAAGGGTCTACAAAATTTGGAACTTAAACCATGGCGTATAATAGACAAGACCCTTAAGGGACTTTGGAGCTCCAACATTGAGGATTCCAATCGAGTGTTATCGCACCTATAATAGATGCTAATAATTTTGAGCTTTAATCGAAATGGCTCTAGATGATTCAACAAGAATAATATGGAGGGTCATTAATGGAAGATCCACACTATCACCTCTAATGCTTCCTTGCTCTATGTGACATTCTAGATGAATGGTGTTTTTGAGGATGCAATTAGACTCAGAGCATTCCCATTCTCTCTTAGAGACAAAGCAAAAAGTGGTTGTTATCTTAACCAATAGATCATTCACCAAGTGGATAGATATTTCGCAAATCTTTTTAGCAAGATACTTCCCATCTACAAGGACTACTAAATTGAGAACCGAGCTTAATACATTCAAATGAAGGACAAAGTGAATCACTCTATGATGTATGGGAAGGTATAAAGACCTTCAAAGGAGTGCCTACACTATAGCATTTAGACCTGCTTCTTAATTCGTAACTTGTATAATGGTTTATTACCATCAATAAGGAGCACAGAGATTTAATAGCTAGTGGGGATCTGATGGAGAAGACAACCATAGAAGCTCTTAAACTTCTAGAGAGAGTTGTATATCATAACTATGAGTGGTCAAAAGTAAGAGGGGACACGAGGAGAATAGCTAGAGTATTAAAACTGGATGCTCTTAGCATGATCACTGCCTTATTTGACTAGCTATTGAAGAGACTTGACATAATGTAAGCCAATGTAATTAGAACCAATAATAATTCTCGTGAGGAGTATAGAAGAGGACACCAAAGTTTAGAATGCAATAAATACAAAGAAGCCATCCACGCATAGATGAACTATGTGAACAATAATAGAAACTTCAATCGTGAGCGCTAACAATCCTTATTCCAATAGTTACAACCCTAGATGGAGGAACCACTGCAAATCTTATGGTCAAACTCATAGAACCAAAAAATTAGCCCATAAACAAACAATAAGGATACAGCATCAACACTATCGTTTTCGTGGTAAAGGTCAAACATGACTCAACTGCACCACCTCCTCAACCTCAGAGCTCCGAACCAAAGTTGACAATGGAATCAATGATGGAAAGTTTTTATCACCAAAGAATAATAAAATGAGATGATTAAATAGTTGACTCGCATGGACCAATTAGCTATATATAACAAAATGCTTAAGAACTAGATTGCTCAAGTAGTTAGCGTTCTTCAAGTAGCCATTGGAAAACTACCTAGTCAATCAAGATGAATCCAAAGGAACACTACAAGGAAGTTACCTTGAGGAGTGGTAGAATGCTAGAGACCAAAGGCAAAACTAAACGAAAGCAATAGAAGAGGCCCTTGTCAAATCGACGCTAGCAAAGGGAGAGGAAGCACAAATGGTAGTTAAGGAGAAGATAGAGGAAAAGAAAGAAGAAAAGAAAGAACTACCAAAGCCCTACTAACCACTCATTACCTTTTTTTTTTTTTTAAGATTTTAGAAAGAAAAGATAGACAAGTAATTTAGGAAATTTTTAGAAGTCTTACAGAAATGCTGTATCAACATTCACTTCATAAACACCCTATTTCAGATGCCACCATATGCCAAGTTCTTAAAAGAGATAATATCAAACAAGAGGAAGCTTGATGACTATAATATATTGGCTATCAATGAGGAATGCAGAGCAATCTTGCAAAATAAATTGCCTCCAAAGCTAAAAGATCGTGGAAGCTTCTCAATACCTTATTTTATTGGCAACATGAACATTGATAAGGCCCTTTATGACTTGGGAGCAAGTGTTAGTCTTATGCCTTATCTATCTATCAAACATCGAATGTTGGAGAACTTAAACTAACTATAATTTCATTGTAATTGGCAGGCAGATCTATCAAGTACCAATAGGGATTTTGGAGATGGAGGAGGATGTTCAAATTCCATTAATCTTTGCAAGACCTTTTTTAGCAACTGTCGAAGCAATCATAGAAGTCAAAAATGGGTGGTTGACTATTAAAGTGGGAGAAGAAGAAGTGGAATTCAACTAGTTACAAGCCATGAAACAAAAGCAAAACATGGATAAGTGTCTAAGGGTTGATATAATTGGTGAGCTAGTTGAAGAGGAGTTCAACAAGAGATATCCAAAAGACCCTCTAAAAGCTTTTATTATGCACAATGGCACTACAAAGGATGAAAGCAAGTAAATTGCAGCAGTTACACAATCACTAGAAACTAGCCCACCATTGCCATTGGCTCAAGCACTTCAAATGTAGGAGTTAAAGCAAACTCTGACCATGTCAACACCAAATGATAAGGAGGTAGCATAATAGGTAGAACTCAAACCTCTTCCTTCCACTCTCAGGTATGCATTTCTTTCCTCAAACTCTACTTATCCTATAATAATTAATGCTAGTCTAACTGAGGAAAAGGAAGAAAAATTATTGAGGGAACTAAGAACCCATAGGAAAAGTATTAGTTATAAAATTAATGATCTAAAAGGGATTAGCCCTTCCATTTGTATACATAGGATACCTATGAAAGAGAACAGTAAACCCACCATAGAGCATTAGAGGAGACTTAGCCCAAACATGAAAGAAATAGTAAAGAAAGAAATTATGAAACCATTAGATGCAGGTGCAATTTACCCTA
Organism: Hevea brasiliensis; assembly: GCF_030052815.1. Classification (NCBI taxonomy): domain Eukaryota; kingdom Viridiplantae; phylum Streptophyta; class Magnoliopsida; order Malpighiales; family Euphorbiaceae; genus Hevea; species Hevea brasiliensis. The sequence goes on along the minus strand of NC_079501.1, from coordinate 41,036,858 downwards.
TTTCTGATAGTCAGTGGGTTAATAAGAAGGGTGGGATGACTGTAATTAAAAATGAAAATGATGAGTTAATCCCTTCTAAGACTGTCATTGGTTGGCAAATGTGCATTGACTATAGGAAATTAAATAGTGCCACCTGAAAGGACCACTTCCTCTTACGTTTATTGACCAAATACATGAGAGACTAGCTAAGCATTCAAATTTTTGTTACCTAGTTGGGTATTTGGGATTTTTTTGAAATTCCAAGTCACCTAAAAGACTTAAAAAAGACTATTTTCACATGCCCCTATGGCACTTTTGCATATAGGAGAATGCCTTTTGGTCTATGTAATCCACCTTCTACTTTTTAAAGTTGCATGATGCCTATTTTCTAACTTTATTGAAAATATAATGGAGGTATTTATGGATAATTTCTCTGCCATGAGACTACTTTTGATGATTGTTTAACTAATCTTTCCAAAGTGTTATAAATATATGAGGAATTAAACTTAGTACTTAATTGGGAGAAATACTGTTTCGTGGTTAGAGAAGGCATAGTTCTTGCTCTTCTAGTATTAGAAAGAGGCATAGAAGTGGACAAAGTGAAGATTGAAATCATAGAGGATATGCCACCTTCCACATTAGTCAAAGGAGTGCAAAGCTTTTTGGGACATGCGGGATTCTACAAAAGTTTCATCAAATACTTCTCAAAAATAGCTAAGCCATTACTAAACTTGTTAAATCAAGATGTACCCTTTGATTTTGATGAAAGTTACCTTGCTTCTTTTTGCAGGATAAAGGAAGCATTAATATTTATACCAATAATGCAACCTCTAGACTGGGAGCTACCATTTCAAATCATGTGTGATGTAAGTGACTATGTAGTAGGAGCAGTTCTTAGGCGAAGAAAAGACAAAAAGGTCAATGCTATCTACTATGCTAGTAAGATCTGTTGATGATTATAATGCCCTCACCATAGGTAGTCCATACATTCTCACTGCCGATGACTAATGCCTGTTGGATAGTCGAATGTCCGAACTACACTTAAACTATAGTGAGGAGACATAAATTGATGGAATAAATGTTAAGAAAATTTAACGAAATATAGGAAATACTTTTGGGACCTAATCAAAGGTTTATTTAGGTAAAAATGACATTAAAGATATTAAAGAAAATTTAGAGAAAATAAAATAAAATTTGAGAGAATGAAATAATTAACATAAGTTAAAAATTTATGAATTTAATTAGGAAGAAGAAGAAGAGAAAAGAAAAAGAAAAAAAAAGAAATGGATTAGTGACATTATAAAAAAGTAAAGTACCATAATTATATATATATATATATATATATATATATAGGCATAAGAGACAAAAGCCACCAACCAAGTCTTCTTCTTCCTCTCTCTCCCCACCATGGCTGAATTCTCAAAGCTCTCTCTCTTTCCATATTTACTTTTTTGATAGCTTGATTTCCTAAGCTTCCTCCACATAAAACCTTAACCTCTCTTTACTAAAAATCATCTCTACCTCATAAAGAAGCTATTGGTAGCCATAAGAAGAAGGAAACTTGAAGTTTTGGAGAGTTTAAAAGTTGGGTTACAAGAGGTTAGTGCTTTTCTTCCTCCATTCTTCTTTTAATCCTTGAAAGTGACTTGAGATAAGTAGAAATTATAAGAAATTAACAAGAAATTCATGAACTCATGATATTACCAAATTTCGGCAGCCAAGAAATGTGTTGGGCTTTGATGTGTTCAAATGATGTAAATGAGTTTAAAGATGATGATTGGTATGAGTATATGTATGAGAAGTGAAAGGGATTGAATTGATTGAGTTTGAAATTTGAAATTAGGGTTTGTGTACATCAATTGAGGAATTTTATCTTTGCTTGAGATTGACCTAATTAAGATGAAATTGTTGCTTATAGAAGTTCTATATATGCCAATTGAAGTAAAGAAGTTAGAAGAGATTGAAAATTTGGGAGTGTTTTTTCTGCAGGTTTGGGACTCAATGAGTCCAGCATGAGTTTTAAGCCATAACTGATTGTGTATTGCTCTAATTGGTCTCTAATTGGTATGAGGCCAATTGGAGGTGAAACCAGACCCAAAACACTCCATTTTCTATGAAGAAATCATGCCCAAATTCTATCCAAAACTTGACCTAAACACTGTCCCAATCCAGATGACCCTGCACAAAACCAAGAAAATGACTAAATGAACAGTACACATTCATTTGGTCATAACTCCCTCCATAATAGTCCAAATGACCTGAATTTTATACCATTGGAAAGATTAGACATAGGCTATAATTTTAATGAAGACCATAGAACCTAGAATTTCCTTAAACCAAACGAAATTGCAGGCCCAATTTGGGTCACAAAACTGTCCAGAACTGGGTTGTCTAGAAACTGTTGGACATAAACTTACTCGACCAGTTTTGGAAAAATGGCCATAACTTGACTACCAGAACTCAAATATAATAAAACCAGTGAATAATTTCCACAAGACACAGAACTATAAAATTAGTATTTTGATCAAAACCCAAAAATCAAGAGAACTAGGTCAAATTGTTAGAACAAGTCAATACATCAAAACCTGTAATCTGACGAAACTTCATTTGACTCCAGAACAGTCTTTTAGTCATATCTCCCACTAGAAAAATCCAATTGGGATGATCCATACCTTTCCAGAAACCAATGAAATAGAGCTACAACTTTGTTTCAGAAACCTTCCTCAAATTATGAATGTAAGAAACTTAAAAGTTGACCTGCAGTCACTGACCTAAACTGAACTCCTGTTGGCACAGGGTACATGAGTCCAGGTCAGTTCATTAGCCATAAATAATTTCACAAAACTTGAAAATTTGTGATTAAAAATTCTAAGTTACCAAAAGACATAGGGCAACAATTTCTATGAAGATCACTATGCCTAAAAGTGACTGCAATAGGTTCCATTAGTTAGGTAAATTTTAAGTCCAAAAGCTGCCTAGTTAAGGAACCAGAATTTGAAAATGAATTAGTTATGGTTATTTGACCATAACTTGAGTTTTAAAAATAAAATTGACATGATTCAAAAGGGAAAATTAAGATAATACATAGAGAAACAACTTCCATGAAGGAAGTGTGGCCAAACAGTGGCTACAAACTGATCAAATAGATAGGTAAAAGTGAGACACAAAAACTAAACCTAAAGAAAGGTCCATGAGATAAATTATCTTATGGTAGGAAATTAACCCTAAGAAGCCATTAAATACTAAATCACATGAAAGGGGTATGTGGGACCTATTTTCCCACTATAAAGTGACATGAACATATTTAATAAATAAGTATGTTGTTTAATTGCTCATAGTATACCTAGACTTATTTATTTAACTTGATCAATTGGTATACCAATTAGGGACTACAGATAGCAGTACTGCCCATGAGAATAATCATTAACAGATAAAAGATGTCTGACATGATTGTTCTATAGGCTTTATGCCTAATATTATATCTGGCTTAAATGCCTGCCTGCAGGCTTCATGCCTGACATGACCAACATATAATGGATAGACACATGGCTGTCTAACTAGTATACTTCCGTGTATCCACCTTTTATAATATGTTATAGGTTTCTTGAGCATTAATAATGATTAAATAAGACTGAATATACAATAAGTAAACCGAAAAAATCTTGATAAATTAAATTGTTTCCAAAGTGAATAAAAATGTAAAAGACCTAGGAATTATGAATTACCATATAGATTTATTATTTCAATTGTTTAATTATTGTTATTATAAATTATGCACCACTAAGCATTATGCTTAGCACGTTGGTTTTCCATTGCATAGGTTTTGGAGACCAGTCCCAGCAGTCGCAGCAGTAGCAGCAATAGTGCCCATACAAAGGCCGATCAGATTTGCCAGTGTCTACTAGTCACCTCGACAGTTGTAATTTTGTTAGTAGGGCCCATGTATGTCTAGATTTTATTCTTTTGTTCATTGTACATAAACACATGATGTATTTCATTTTGGATTGTAATTAAACTTTGAGATTGTAAGTAAACTTGTAAATTATAATCTATGAATTTCTATATGAATGCAATAGACAATACCTTTTGAGATCTCATAAATAATTGTGAATGATATGATACAATGGCATATGATATGGAAATGTGTGAAATGAATATGAACATATTAACAGGTAATTAGATGAACCTGCCAGATGCTAACAAAACAGAGAAGGCTCTGTCCGGGTCTCCACAGAAATAAGTTGTAAAAAAAAAAAAATTCTACACATAGATTACCTGTTTTAAATGATATTAAAAATTTAAAATGGACATGATAATACAAGATAGGGTGCTCTGGCACTGAATGTGGCATTTTTTGCTTGGCTATACAAAGAGACTGTAAGGGGCGTCACAGTGAGTGGTACCAAAATATATGTTTAGGCATTCGAAGACATATATAGTTAAAAATAGATAGAGTTCATTAAATGCATGGTCCTTTAAATTGTGTAGAGGTGACACTAATGCATATATGTTCTTTGTCTGCTTTATAGGATCGATGGCATCTAATCCTGCACTACCTGACCTCCGTGACCAATAGAGGAGGAGGTAGAGATTCACACACCGCACTGCTCCTATTAGGGAGCGAAGCAAGAGAGCCGAGTCATCCCGTGGTACTACAGGAGAGCACAAAGAGCCTTCCTAGAATAGATGACTCAGCTTGCTCACAGTCACCGAGCTATACCTCACCCACGCCTACCTCCACCTCCACACCACACCATCATCACTCAGATAGCCACCACACCCACAACAGAATCTGCATACGCATCCCCACTAAAGAGACTGGAAGTATGGGGTAGTTGACTTTAAGGGTAAGAAGGAGGATGATCCAGCCACAGCAGAGTATTACCGGAGAGGACAGAGAGGGTATGGCAAGAGTTGCACTCCACCCTAGAGCAAATAGCTTGGAGTGTGCTCACACCGCACAGAGGATGCTTATAGATGGTGGGTGATAGTATTGAGAGTGATACAGCTTGCACAGATTACCTGGGAGTTCTTTCTGGCTGAATTCAGAAAGAAATACATCAGCTATGTGTACTTGGAGGCCAGAAGGAGAGAATTCTTGGCACTGAGATAGAGGCAACTTACAGTCTCCGAATATGAGCTGAATTCATGAGACTTAGCGATATGCATTGGAGTTGATGCCCACGTAAACTAATAAATACGTAAGGTTTGAGGAAGGATCAATGACAACATTAGGTTAATAGTCACATCTCATCACTTCACTGCATTTCTCCCGCTTGGTAACATCACTCTTGATGTAGAGAGAGTCGTAAATGAAGATCAATCCGTAAAGGACAGCAACATAAGAGGGGTTCTGATCCGCCACTAGTACAATGCATACAGTAGTAAGAGGCCCAAGGAGTCTCAGGGTCAGACTCAGGGTCGAGGTAAGAAGCAGAGATCCCGATTTGCCTCAAGAAGAGGAGGAGGACAGTCTAGTGCATCAGTGGGTAGTTCTCCGGGTATAGCTACATGTGGATCAGCCCCACTGCCAGCTTGCACACATTGTGTGTCACACCCTACTCCTCATAAGATGTAACATGTTCCCATAGTACACCTAATGAATTATCGTCCTTCACCTACCGGTAACCCATTAAATATACTACAAGGGATTTTAAAACAATTTTCATTCATTTTGGAATTGGTGGGTAAAATTTCTTTCAAATTTTAAAAACCTTTATTTAAAGTCCAAACATAAATTATTTTCTTAGATATTTAAAATCTCCACAATTTTTACAAAAATTTCGGCAGAGTGCTGTTTATATTTTGAGAAAATAGTTCTTTAAAACCTGAAAATAGAAACACTCCTAATATATTTCTCAATTATAACTCCATTTGCAACCACCAAACTTCAAATCAACAGCAATAGCAACACTTTAATTCAAAATCCAAATTTCAAATCAAGAATTAATATCTCAAAACATTTCATAACTCATGCATATTGCATTTTAAATCATTAATTTACAATCATAAGTTAATTTACAGATGCAAAATCTCAAAAATAATATTATTACAATTTTATATGTACAACACTCAAATTACATAGATACATATGCATAATATCATATTTACATCAAACTAAACTATCAGGGTATAGACAAATACCCGTACAAAAATTCTTCAATTGTGCTCCTCTAATCAGAGTAGCTCGCTCGCTATGTCCTTTTCTCTATCTCACAATAAGTTAAAGCTATCACGAGTATATAAATACTGGTGGTGCACAATAAAGCATAAAATGCAAAATATAAAATATGTATGAACAAATCATCATTCAAAATCTCATAATCGATTTCACACTTTTTTTCTCAAATCACATTTATAACAAATCATAATTTTCAAAGCTTAATATAGCACAACTTGATCAAACAATTTAATAAACATAGTGTTACCAAACAATAACACAACTTAGGCCATTACACAAAATTTCCGAACATGTTGTGTGTACATCACGACAAGGCAAACTCACCCCACTAATCAAATCAATGAGGAGGTGGCTAGCTAGCTAATGAGTAATCATCCAAACTCACCCCTCAGACTGGAAAGCCAGAGAGGGAGGAAAGTGATCAAATATCAAACTCACTCTACAAGTGGAGGAGGAACATATTAATATTGTCATGCCAAGTGTGAATTAAAAACAATTTAAATCAAGTTATTCAAATATTTTATACAATTCACAAATCATATTTCATTCTAAACTTTTCATTTGCAAAGTAGGCAATACACTATTTTTCAAATAATATTTTCAAAGCCATAACAATCAAAATTATTCACAATATTTATTTTAAGAATTGTCAAGTAGAAACAAAAAATTTTAAGTTTGTTGTGCACAAACCTGACGTGAGTCGCCTCTAGGCCTTGACTCAGTCCTTTACACCTTCCGGGTCTTTTTCAGCTGAAACACAAAATTTATAGTGTTTCAGTATCTTATTTCACAATGAATCCAATAATTAATTCATAAATACTTAATTCTAGCCCAAATATGCTTAAACTAACATTCTTGGAAATTTTCATTTTGGAGTTACTATTCATGGTACTATTCAAGTCAATTTCTTGAATTTCTAAGGCTTAATAGGTATGAGAACTCCAACTTCACTCACATACCACATTTTGGTTACCAATTTTGTTGGTTTTGATTGTTTTCTCAAAGTTTAGGTCTTTTGAGCAAAATTACAAATTTTCAGTTTCGGTGTCTTAGGTTGCACTGTTCCATTGGTCATTTTATTGTTAGAATTTGATAAAACTTTCTTTATAGAAAATGTTTCCTATTGTCTTAAGTTTATTCTCCTTTTTGAATCACTCCAATTGGAGTTTTGTAACTCAAGTTATAACCATTTGAACCATGGTCACTGAATTGACTTAACCTGCATTTCTGTAATTTTTGGTTCTAGCAGCTTTAGGTTACCAAATTAGGTGGCCAAATGACTTCGTTAATGGCATAATTTGGGTTTATATTCTTCATGAAAGTTTTAGGTCTATATCTCAAATGTCCACTGGTAAAATTTTAGGTCATTTAGACCTGCCTAGCTCAAGTTATGGCCAAATGAACAAACACTGTTCATTTGATCAGTTTGTACAGGGCAGACTGAGATTTTCCGAATTCAGTCAATTTATTCACTAGGTTTTGGTCACTTTTTGGGCATGCTTCCTAAATATAAATTGTGTCATTTAGTGTCTATTTTCATTCCAAATTGGTCTCATACCAATTGGACTTGTAAAATTTCATTTCTGGCCCCTCAAAGGGAGCTTAGTCCTACTGCCAGCACTATGACCACATTGAATTCAAATCTAAACTCAATTCAAACACTTCCAACACATTTCATTTGGTCACAAATGACCATTTCTCACTTCAAACTAGGTCAATGACATCATTTACCAATTTTTCACATTTTTGTCTCTAAACCCTAAGTGTCCAAAACCCTAACTCACTAAATTGTTGCATCTAACCAAATCTAAGCATCTCAATCTCACTACCACATTCATACAAACTTGCCCAACATATTAAATTCAATCAAAGCACAAACATATGCATAGTAACCCTAGCTGGCTGAATTTTTAGTTTGGTCCTTCAACAATTAATTTCATTTCATTTTAAGTTTATTTCTAAGTTAGTTAAACTATAAACACAACTAATAAACTAATTTTGCAACCTAAATCACTAACCTTACTTGGAGGGTTTCCAAGCTTTCTTTTCTTCAAGTCTTTCTTCTTCTTTTTGCTCTCTAATGCTTCCTCAACATGTAAAGAGAACTTTTAATGTTGGGACTTTGTGAATTTATGGAAGTAAGTAGGGAAATTCAAGCTTTCTAATCCTTAAAAATGGTGGAACAAGGTGAGTGAGAATGAAAAGAGAGATGGGGCGGCAAGGCTATGAGGAAGATGACTTTTTCTTTTTGTTTTCTTTATGTCTTTTGTCTTATGGAAGACCAAAAAAATCAATTTAATTAAATTTATTAATTATAATATTTATAGCATCATGCATGATGTCATGCATGATGTCATCTCCCTTCACTTTTTCATTTTCTTTTTTTTTTCATTTTCTTTTTTTTTTCATTTAATTTTCTATTAGTTCTCTAATTTAATTACCGAAACTTAAATTTTATTTTCTCTGATTTTATTTGACAATTAGGTCGAGTCACTCGTGGTCAATTGACCAAATTGCCCCTAACCGGTTCAATCCGGTTTGCAAATAATTCAATATTTCTTTCAGCTCTCTGACCTAATTATTTGACTGGCTTAACAATTCTTTTTCGTGATTTTCTCTTTTCCACTGTGTTTGTAATGGTCTTAAGGACCGCAGTGTCACATTTTATCGCTCAAAATTTGAGTTTAAATCGACTTTCAGCCCTTCCGAGAAGGTCACCCATCGTGACTCTACTGCTTAACTTCTTATGTTTTATTTGTCTTATTTATACTTAACTGATTGACAATTACTAATTATTTGTGTTTATGGCTTATCTAGTCGCCTTAAGTGTGGTTCTAATCCTCGCTTGTCCTGACCGACTCCTACACCGAATAGTGAAATATACGAGGCTATACAAATAGGGGTGTTACAATTCTCCCTCCCCCCCTTAAAATAATTTCGTCCTTGAAATTGTGTCCACTATCTATCCTCAAATAGTCATACGTGTTATTTTCTCATGTTTTTCTCATATTTCTACATAGCTTTATAATCGAAATAATGGTCCATAGCACTTGTCGCAAGGTGTTTTACGGTCGCCTGGACGAACACTCACTGAAGTGGGAAAGAGTGAGGAGTTGCCACTTTAATTTTGAGGGAAATTAAAGAAAACCATTTGTGAAAATAAATTAAAACGAAACCACTTCAAAAACAGAGATTCTAGGTTCGGGGTCCGTAAACTGTGGGGAAGGTGTTAGCACCCCACCTCGTCCCTCAATGAGGGTGAGCAAATTTAACTTTAAGCTCTTTATAAATTAAAATCGATAGTTAGGAGGTTCGAACGGAGATGTTAATCCTTTTGGTAAAAGGGAATATTTGATTTTTCACTAATTCGAGTTACCCAGTTACATAAATAAATGAGACGACCCTTAGTGAGTTGTCATATGACGCTTTGTTTAAGAGGTTATTTTGCATATTTGTTAGAATTTGATTTGAGAATCGGATAAGAACTCTCCTCCGATCTCTTTTTAGATTAAAATTTCGATTGGAGATCGGATAAAAACTCTCCTCCGATCTCTTTTAGATATTTATGAGAATTTTTATTGAGAATCGAATAAGGACTCTCCTCCGATCTCTTTTAGATACTTTTTGGATTGAGAATCGAATAAGAAACGTCCTCAGATCTCTTTTAAATATTTATTAAAGTTTTTTGGATTGAGAATCGGATAAGAACTCTCCTCCGATCTCTTTTAGATATTAGAATTTTTTATTGAGAATCGGATAAGAACTCTCCTCCGATCTCTTTTAAATATTTATTAAAGTTTTTTTGGATTGAGAATCGGATAAGAACTCTCCTTCGATCTCTTTTAAATATTTATTAAAGTTTTTTGGATTAAGAATCGGATAAGAACTCTCCTCCGATCTCTTTTAAATATTTATTAAAATTTTGGTTGAGAATCGGATAAGAACTCTCGTCCGATCTCTTTTACTTGAATAGGAGTCGGATGAGGACTTTTCCTGTAACACCCTCCCGGTAACAACTCCGTACATTCTACTGTTCCGGTGACCAGTGTCGGTCCGGACAGCTAAAACGTCCGGAAAAATATTTAAACTAAAGTCAGAAACCATAATTAACTCAAATATTAATAAGAAAAATTTAGTAAAAATTTTAGAAATAAAATACAACCAAGTTAAACGAGCCGGTGCCCTAGCGATGGGTAACCAGAGGGAAGTTGCGGTTCTCGCAACGAGGAGCCCTAGACCTGGGGAAAAATTCATAAAATAATTTTTTGGGACTCCAGAGAAGGGTCATTGAGGTTCCTATGGCATTAGAATGCCAAGAAAATACCTAGAAAAATTTTTCAATCGGTACAGAGAATTTTGACCTGTTAAGCCAAACGGAGGGCATTTTGGTCATTTTGCCTTCAGAGGTGATTTTTGGCCGACTTGTCCAGTTGAGTAAATAATTAATATGACATAAAATATGAATAAACATCACTAGAAATTAAATTGAAAATGAGTAGTGGAGAAAAGAAAGGAAAATGGGAAAAAGACTTATTTATGACATCACTGTGATGTCATTTAAAATTTTCCACCAATCACACTTAAGCAACTAATTGACTAACAAATAAAAGAGACTAAAAGAAGACTAAAATAACAAAAATTGCAGCAGCCATCTCCTCCCCAAAAGCCAGCCAAACATGCCCTAGACCCCTCCATTGATTTTTTTTTCAATCAAGCTTAATTGCTCCCTTTGTTACACCACTAAACCCTAACCCCTTTCATTAAACCTTAACCATATCACTTGGGGAAGCTTTTGGCAGCCAAGAAGAAGAAGGAAAGTGAAGTTTTGAGCTTGGGAAAAATCTCCCTACAAGAGGTTAGTGCATATATGTAGTTAAAACTCATTAATTCCATGATTGAGGCTTGTAATGGATGAGAAATTGTGAAATAAATAAAACAAATTCATGTGTATGTCCACCATAGAATTCGGCAGCCCTAATAGAGGAATGGTTTTGATTGTTTTAATGAACTTAAAGTGAGCTAGAAATGGTGTTTAAGGTATGAATATGCATGGATGTTGAACTAGTGTGCTAATTGAGGTTTATGGGTAAATTGAGTTGGATATTAGGGTTTTGAGAAGTGAAACTTTGACTTAGCTTATGAAACTGTTAAAGAACACTCTAATGGTCAATTAGTGACCATTTGAGGTATGTTGACCATAAATTGACTGAAAATGGCTTGGCAAAGAGAATGACTATGCTACCTAAAGACAGAAAGAATGGACTGAAATTTAAGTCCAATTACACAGCCATAACTTTGGTTGTGTTGGTCCAATTGGTGTTTGGCCAATTGGACATGAAACTAGGCTTATAATGGCACATTTTTGCTGAAGAAGCCATGCCCAAAAGACCAAAGCAAGAGGACCAAAACTTGGCCCCAATCCGGATACCCTGCAACTGATTCTGCAGAATGACCAAATGAACAGTAACTGTTCATTTGGCCATAACTCACTGTAGATTTGGTCAATTGCCATGAAATTTTTAAAGCAACAAGTTAATACATAGACAAACAACTTTCATGAAGAAACCTACCCCAAATTATGGCCAGAACCAATTCAAAATGCAATCACAACACTGCTCATGTTATCAGAGATATGGTCAATTCTGCAGATTGGCAATCCGGCCAGCTGTGGTTTTTTAGCCATATCTGGAGCTACAAAACTCCAAATGGAGTGATTCAAAAAAGGAAATTCAACTAGACAAAATAAGGAACAACTTTCATGTTTATCATTACTTCAAATTCCCACTGAAACAGTGTTTAATGGAACAGTAAACATATGCTTCAAAAACTGAAATTTTCTGCCCTCTTGGTTTTAAATTAGAAATGGTAATGGTGACCAATTCCAACAAGTTTTTAAGGCAAAATGTGGTATGTTGGGAGTGCCAAAACCAATGTACCTAATTTCTACCTAAAAGTCAACATTTTAGTTGACCATAGAGGTGAATAGTAACACCGAAACTTGAAATTCAAAGATTGAAGAATTTTTAAAGTATCGAATGCCCTAGTATACCTAACAAGATTGGTTTGGATAGTTTGGCATGCCAATAGGGTTCAGTTAGCTGTACTACACATGGCAATATGCCATTTCGTGATTTCATGGCTTTTAGCCATTCTGACTTTGTATTGAGACTTGGCCTTGTGCCTGATGTTATTACAGCTTATTAGCTGTTCTGTTGCACACCGGGAGATGCATATGTGACTGATGGTGTAACGGCCCGAGGTACTAGATACCCAAAGGCCATACTGCTATCCACCCAATGCCTAGTGTAGGTTACTTGGGGCAACCAAATGAATAAAAGTGGACAAAGTAAATGATATACAAATACCAAACAAATAAAACATATACATTCACTACACATTTAAATTCTTGCTATTTTCTTTTATTATATTATTGCACCACTAAGCATTATTGCTTAGCGCTGTTTTTGCCACGCTGTAGGTACCGGAGATCCCGATCGTGAGCCCAAGAGACCACAGACCGGGTGAGTCCATCCTGCAGCTTCGCATGCTGTCCTTGTCACCTCAACTTCGCAGTTGCATTGGTAGGACACTAGGTGTCATTTTGATATTTTGTAGCAAATTTTTACTTTCTCATATGTATTTGAACTTATGTAATATATTTTGATGTTCATGTAAATAATGAAAGTTATGACTATGAATGCAAAATTTGAGCATTTATTCATTGCTTGTATATGAGTATTATGAGAAATGGATGTTTGAGAAATGAAAAGGTTATTGAGAATTGAAATTGAGAAATATTGTTGAGATTTTGGATATTGGAGTTTGAGATGATTCAATACAAATTTTGGAACCGTTTTTAACAGGTTCCGAAGAACTGTTTTCTCCATTTTTAGCCGGTACTCTGCCGGATTTTCTATAAAATTTTTGGAACCCTAAATAAATTATAATTTCAATAAATGAACAATATTTCACAAACTATATTCAAAACCTTGACAAAAATTAATTAAGGTAAAATAGAGTGTGCTGGTACACCGTGTGGCATAGCTTGCTCTGGCCACATCAGAGACGTAAGGTGTCACATTTCCGACCTCTTGAAATCTGATTACATCTACACATCATAAGAGCCTAAGACTAAGGGTTCTGGCATTCAAAGATGCCGAGGACCTGAATAAGGCTTCTTTTAACTCATTGATACCTCGTGACTAGATAGGGGATACCAGACTGAATTTTATCGACCTCCTATGTGATCACCTTACCAATACCTTGTGGCAGGCAACATTTGCTCTATTTCATTTGCTATTTCGAAACTCAACTTTACTCCGACCTCCCCCACCTTTACCCAATGATTCTCGAGCTAGTCTAGTGGTTTTACTTCATAACTCTCTGATTTATTATCCGAACGCTTATTTTAAAAAAACTCTTATGTTAAGACATCACTACCAACGCTTTATCAAACTACTCAGACGCTATCCGTAAATAGAATAGCTACATTAGGAGAAAATAAAAGACCAAGAGCAAATAAATAACATGAACTGATATCAAAGATAAACTCGAGAATAACCACCCACGTGGGACCTTCTAACATAAAACAAACTTTAACGAAAATTATGAGCGTAAAAAGAAAATAAAGACGAACATCGATAAGGCAATGGTTCAAACACTCACCGCAGGAAGTTGAACCTATTGAACTAACTATGGAGTCACGAATGTTGCGTAGTTTCGCTAATAGTCCGGGACTAATGCTTGCCTTGAAATGATGAATGCCTAGTTAGCATATAATCGAACCTAATGATAATGAATGAGATTGAACTCAAAATAAAAGTGGATATAAAGGTGGTGAAAACAGAATCAAACTTAAAAAGGGTATCACAGAGCAATGAACAAACTGAAAATCAGGAGTTCTAGTGTCCAACACTTCTTCAAAGAAAATACTTTAGAAAACTGGTTTCTAAAGTCTTTCTAGCTTAAAAATAGGAGAGTTGCAAAACTGAATTAATTTTCAGAGCCTTTCCACTATAATCACCACCCTTTTTCTTCGCCTCCTCCTATCAGCTTTTCATGCAGGTATTTATAGGGAACGTGTGCTCCCAATGAAGGGTCAGGATTCCCCTTGAAGGAGATGGAAGGTTTGGATCTTAAAAGACATTATATGATGCTTGAGAATCAAAGAGAATCAAAATGAACGGCTGAGATCCTTTTCAGAATAATTGTCCTTTCTCTTTTCTAATCTGACGGCCCAAAATTTTCTTGTCAAGGGCGATCCGAGGGCTGGGAAAAAAAGGCGCCGGTCTTGTCATCTTCTTCTTTGATCCAAGGGCTCTGAACTTGTCCTTACAAGTAAGATCAACGGTAGAGATTGAGATGTACAGACTATCATGACATACTCGCACTGCCAAGAATGTGGACGATTCTACAAATCAAAGCGTGCGGAGGAGATTTGATCTCGCGCAACGCTTTAACTACCTCTACCTGATTATGATGACAGTCATGGGAAGTTGTCTTATTCTCTTTGCATTCCGATCTCCCCTCCCTTCCGATCTTTTCAATATGCTCTTTTTCCAAACTCTCATGCCGGGCCGCTCTCCCGATCCTTCTCATTCCATAGTCTTCTCTTTTGTCCGAGTCGGTTTAGTCAAGGCATTTATTCTTTCAATTTTCAAGGCCCGCTTCATTTTCTCACACCATAAATGCTAAGGCCTTCTTTATATATATACCCTCGCTAAAAATCCTCCCGCATTTCATTTTCTTCTTTCTCACTTTTCTCGCTCTAACTACTCCCAGAATAATCTCGCCATGATAGTCGCTTGATCTTTTCCCATTGCTCACCTTGTTCACCGATCGACAATTTTCGACTCTGATCAAAAATCATTATGGCCATATTTGATGATAGTAAGAGAACCGACTAATTTACCCACCCGCATCGAGAATATCGATTGTGTTGACTCGAATAGGTCGACCGATGTAATCGGCGAACCGATTTCAAGCAGAAGATCGCTAATTTCCCTCCGATCTTTAGTGACTGCCCTTCGAAGTTCATTTGGCTTCTCACCACATTGGGTGTCCCGACAGCGACTCGGTTCCGAGCGATAACATTGATGACGACCTCTCTCATCCTCATGAGAGTCATAATCCCCCCATCTGAGCTGTACATCTGTTCGATGTCAATGGCTGGTTTAACACATCTTTTGATTCAGCCATGAGACTAGGCTTTGACATATGTTTTTATTAGATGGGATGTACTGCCGATCTCTAGAGATCGCCCAAATGATGTAATCCAACTTTTAATGTAACTCGATCTCTGGAGATCGCCCAAATGATGTAATTTGACCTTTAATGTAATCCATTCTCTGGAGATCGTCCAAATGATGTAATTTGACCTTTTGTAAATAAAATTTTATTTTGTCAATTATCATTTTATTATTATTGCATTTTTTATTTTTCGATCTCTGATGTGTTCATCCGATCCGATTCTTAACTGAATAGCTCTTAACCGATCTGTAATTCCAAACAACAACCTTAACATGCCAGTCTTCTAACCAGCCGATCTCTCCTTATTCAATTCTGGAATTTTCGGAATATTCGTGAGATGTGTCGTAAAAGGTCGACAAATCCCGCCAACCGATGTGCCGCTAGACACCGTGAGCATTAAATGCTCGACGTATAAATAGGGATGGGTCACCATTGCTTCCTTATGTCATTTTTAGCCTCTCGCGAGTGATTCCAAAATCCTCTCATTTTCTTCAAGTTCTTCCGACACGATCACACTCCGAAGGGTTTTAACTTTTCTATTTTAAATTTTCTCTTCTTTTTTGAAATTGAGCGGCGCCGAGGGTCAGAGAGTGGCAAGCCCCCCTTCCGTTCAGATCTCATGGTCGTCAGATGATGTAGAATTGGTCTGATCGAGCGGGCGACCTGAAACTCCTAGGACCTCCGTTCCAGCCTGTGGTCAAGCAAAGACCTCAAGGCAAACACATTCTTCAGTGAGAGAAACCTCCCATGGACGAGCTGCCATCAATCCTTCAAGAAACTGACCTGCAGTCGTTCAGCCAAGAGTATAACATTCAGCCCGATTCATACGAACTCATTAAGTGTCACGGCGATCTTCGAGCCGATCACTTCTTCAAAGAGAATGATATGATCATGGTATACGAAGAATAATTAAAAGCCGGGTTGCGGTTCCCTCTCGATGACTTCTTCAAGGAAGTTCTAAAATTTCACTAAGTGTGCATAGCCCAAGTTCACCCAAACTCATGGCGGATCCTAGTAGCCTTCAGAGGCCTTTGCCGAGCCAAAGGACTCAGTCCTACAGCTAAGGTGTTCGCCGAACTGCATAGGCTAACTCATCGAAAGGAAGACGAGTATTGGTTCTTCTAGGCGAAGCCACATTGTGAGCTTTTTACCGATCTGCCCTCCTCCCCAAGAATTAGAAGAATCGCTTTATTCTCGAGGAGCAAAATTATGAACGGCTGAGGGTTTCCCACGCACTGGCCGCATCGTGGCCCGCACTTCGGCGCATCACCCAGAATAGGGAAGAAGGCCTAATGGTGATGGAACTGAAAGATTAGGCGGCTTGACAAAAGTTCTCTTGTTTAGATGCAGTGACGGCCGAACTGCATCATTGGACAATGGAGTTGATTATCGCAAAGAACGCGAGCTTCCGCTTTCGACTCGCCTCTGCATTTCTATATCTCTGATCTTTGGGCCTTAGCGATCTCACTAACCTGTTCTTTGGGCAGGTATGGCGAGCGGCGAGGCTTCTAAGGAGAGCCGAAAGAGAAAAAAAGAGGTCTCCCGGAAAGTGCGAGTGATGAAGCAGGCCGAGGCCGTTCAGACGCCCAGGCATGATCCCGAGGAAATGCAAGGAGACTGCTCTCAACCCTGGACCGCCGATCCTCGACATAGAAGTGGTCCGATCCTTCCTCGCCAAGAAGAGCCACCACCACCTCCTCCGTTACTTCAAGCGCTGAAGGGGTCCTTCCCAACCACCTGGGCGGACCCTTTCCCACGGCGCCAAATCTCGATCCACTACCGGAGAAGAACCGCATAGTTCGAGAGAATCCAGTGCTTTGCTAAGGTCTTGGGGTCCTCTATCCGCTTCTGAGGATTGGGGTAGGCTAACCCCGAACAACCTCGATGATATCCTGACCCAAACTATGAGCCTGAGCATGGAGAGTTTGGTGAACCAACACATTGTCCGGGAGAAGGCTCACCGCTTAAGGCAGGAGGTCGAGAAGGTGGGTCGAAGTCGCTTCCTCCGATCTCAACTTTTGTCCGCTCAAAACTACATATCTGAAATTGAGGGGCGATGAAATTCTACGAGGATAAGCTAGCCGAAAGGTGCTCATGTTCTTGAAGAGATTCGGCGCCTGAGCCATCAAGTCGCCGCCTCACCAAGAGCTCAAAGTAAAAGAAGAAGAGGCAGTGACAAGGGAGGCCGGTGCTTATGTGATGGCTCATGGGGATCTCTTGGCCGAGCTCAGGAAGCATTATCCCGAGGAGGACTTCTCCTAGATGGTGGACCTGGCTCCCCAGGACGAAGAGGATAGCGAGGAGGAGGCCAAGGTGATAGAGGGGTGAACAAATAGAACAGCCGAGGTGATCCTCCACCAATGACTTATATATATTTGAAATGAAATGAAATTCCTTTTTTTTGTTCAATACTTGGATGAGATCGGAAAGTATCTAAGTTGCATAAGCACTTGATTGTCTGAACATATTAAAACAACAGCTAAAAGTGATTATTAATCTAAGTGTAAGAGGTCGGAAAACATTGTAAGCAAGAGATCAACAAACGCCAAATGGGACTTGATTAAAATTGGAAACTTGATTTGAACACTTAAGATCGGAATCATCCTTAAACCGAATTGGAACCTTAACTTTATCGACGATTATCCCCAAACTTTTAAAAGGGAGATCGCAATAAGATCGTGGCATGAAGACCTGACGTTGGTTTGGTTTCGCTAGACAAGAGATCGGAAATGTGATTGACTGGCCAGGAGATTTGACAATTGGTTTGAGAGATCTGTGAGGCTTTGAGCGATATGGAGACTTGGCATCGGTTTGATCTCTATGAAGAGAGATTGGAAATGAATTACTTAGCGTTGGGGATCGATTTCAAAGTCTTTGATTTCAGGATCACCAAAATATGGTGTCGACAATGCCTTCTCTTTACATAATTTCTATTGAAGGGAAAATTTTCCTGTAGGAATTATGTAAAGATTCAGACCCATATTTTGGGCGATTGGGTATTGAAATGTTTATACTCAAAATCAAGGTTAGGAAACTAAAGCCTACTTAGGTTAGTGACCTAGAGATTGGTAACAGGAATTTAAAATGCTAGAAAATTAAAATCAACTTGGATCAAGGAACCAGAGGTTGATAACAAGAAATTTATAATGTTGGAAAATTAAAGTCAACTTAGATCAAGGAACCCGAGGTTGGTTAACAGGAAATTTAAAATGCTTGAAAATTAAAATCAACTTAGATCAAGGAACCAGAGGTTGATTAACAGGAAATTTAAATGTCAAAAATTAAAATCAACTTAGATCAAGAAACCAGAGGTTGATTAACAGGAAATTTAAAATGCTTGAAAATTAAAATCAACTTAGATCAAGGAATCAGAGATTGATTAACAGGAAATTTAAATGCTGAAAAATTAAAATCAACTTAGATCAAGGAATTAGAGGTTGATTAACAGGAAATTTAAAATGCTTGAAAAATTAAAATCAACTTAGATCAAGGAACCAGAGGTTGACTAACAGAAATTTAAATGTCAAAAATTAAAATCAACTTAGATCAAGGAACCAGAGGTTGATTAACAGGAAATTTAAAATGCTTGAAAATTAAAATCAACTTGCTTGAAAATTAAAATCAACTTAGATCAAGGAACTAGAGGTTATCAAGGAACCAGAGGTTGATTAACAGGAAATTTAAAATGCTTGAAAATTAAAATCAACTTAGATCAAGGAACCAGAGGTTGATTAACTGGAAATTTAAATGCTGAAAAATTAAAATCAACTTACAAAGTAAGTCTAACTCGACACGAGAAGTTCCTCCGCGACGAAGTGTACTTAACAAGATTGCGAAGATAGACGATTAATGGAGGACGAGTTGCAAGACTTAACCCATCGTCCTTGGTTACTTATTTACTTCCCACAGTTCCCCTTCTGTCGTTGACTTCCTTATTTTGCAAAAAGTGCCCTTGCAGGTTTTCACTTTCCCTTTTGCCCATCTGACTAGAAGCGCCCTTCCAGGTTTTCACTTCTTTTTTTTTTTTTTTTAGGGCCATTCCCTGCAAATCTCATAGTAAAATACATGAGGTTATCAATATTCAAATCCTAATCTTATGGCAAAACTTTAATAGATTAATAGCGCAGAGAAAGCAGCATTAGAGTGTGAGTATATGAAAAAGATAAAACAAAAAGACAAATTAAAATGTGAAGAAGATAGATTGAAGTGAAAGGATGACTTTATTAAGGCTTTAAGAAATAAAGGTACAGTTTCAAAGAAAAAGGGTACAAGGATAGATCTTACATATTCCTTGTAGTTAGCTTTGAAGTCTCTTAACTGCCATTATTTCAAGTACTCTGTTAACGAAGATTCATGCCGTGACGGTATATTTCCATCCTCACTTTCATGCCCCCTTCCTTATTTCTCCTTTTTTTGGTTCTTGATGCCCTTTCGGTTTTCACCCTTAGATTTTTTTTTTTGGCTCGCTTCTTTCAGATGCCCTTTCGGTTTTCATCCTCACTCATTTTACGTAAAGCGCCTTCCGTGGTTTTCGCTTCTTTCGCACATTTTGCTAGGAGTGCCCTCTGGTTTTCACCCCTACTCTCCCTTTTTTTTTAGGCATAATAGCTTTTGACAAGGTTTCGCATTCATGTGTCTTGGAAATTCTTCACCGCCCATGTGGGTCAAGATCAAGGCCCAACCGTAAAATGCTTTTTTAACCACATAGGGTCCTCATAGGTTGGTGACCATTTACCCTGGATCGCTTTGATTTGGAAGCACCTTCTTCGTGACTAGGTCCCCGGTTGAAATTCACGGGCAAACACCTTTGTTAAATGCCCCGCCATTCTTCTTGGTATACTTGCTCATGACATGTCGCCGCTAGCCTTTTCTCATCTAGCAAATTTAATTGGTCCAACCTTGATCGATCCATTCCGACTATCAATCCTCGATTCTTTCGTAATTTTAGAGAAGGAATTTCTACCTCAATAGGTAGTACAGCCTTCCATCCCGTGAAACTGAGTATGGGGTTGCCCAGCTTGATGTCCTTACGTAAGTCCGTGTGCGTGAAGGGCGTAGGAAGCATATCATGCCAATCCTTATAAGTGACTGTCATTTTTCTGATTATTCTCTTGAGATTTTTGTTTGCAGCCTTCCATCGCCCATTCATCTAGGGACGGTATGGTGAGGAATTGAGATATCGGATTTTTTATTGATCACACAATCTCTGAATCTTTGGACCATTCAAATTCATGGCGTTGTCAGTGACGATTTCATTGGGGAGGCCATGTCGGCAGATAATATTATTTCGGAGGAACTTGAGAAATGTGTTCTGTGTAATGTGAGCATATGATGTCGCTTCGACCCATTTAGAAAAATAATCGATAGCCACCGTGATAAATCTATGCCCATTGGATGCCTTAGGTTGATGGGACCAATCACATCGATGCCCCACTTTTGAAAGGCCATGGTGTGAAGAGGTTGAACAATTGGTGAGGCGAACATTTATCTGATCCGCATAGATTTGACACTTATGGCACTTTCAAAATATTCGACGCAATCCTTTTCCATAGTAGTCCAAAATATCCCGTCATGATTTGCTTAGCCATCATATGCCCATTGGCATGGGTTGCACAATTTCCTCATGAGTCTCAAAAGGATCCTCTTTGATTCTTTTGCATCCACACATCTCAACAATTCGCCGTTAGAGCTCCTTTTGTATAGAATTTCTCCACTGGGGGAGTATCCCAATGCTAATCTCCGAATCATCCTCTTTTCATTTTTGCTCGCCCCTGAGGGAAAAGCAAGAAGTCATGATACCAAGGTTTACCATCAGGTTCTTCCTTGATCATGAAGCAATATGTCCGCCACTCCTTGCTTTAATCTTTAATACCGAGTCGTCGCCTCTTCTTCCATTTGAGCCATAACACCTGTGGTGGCTAAGGCATCTGCAAATTGATTCTTGTCTCGACTAAGGTGAGTGAAAGAGATTTCTTTGAATTTCTTAATTAGCTCCAGTAAGTACTTCTGATATGGGATTAGCTTCAGATCCTTAGTTTGCCATTCTCCCTTGACTTGATAAATGATCAGGGCTGAGTCTCCTTTTAACTCCAACTTCCTGACTTTCATTTTAGATGGCAGTCAGAGACCCATCACACAAGCTTCATATTCTACGATGTTGTTGGTTCAACAAATCTCAACATGATAGCTATCGGAAGTGTTTTCCATCCGGATACCAATACACTCCGATTCCACTATCTGACAAATTGATGTCCAATAAATACATTTCCCATACATCACCGGCTCTTTTTCTCGCCATCTACTTCGTTAATATGCTCATCAGGGAAATCAAAATCCAGAGCTTCATAATCCTGGATAGGATTTTCTACTAGGAGATCATCGATCACGCTACCTTTCACTGCTTTCAGAGTCATATAGAAAATGTCATATTGGGAGAGTATGACCTGCCATTTGGCTATTCTCCCTGGCATGAATGGGCTTTCAAATACATACTTAATAGGATCTATCCTGGAGATGAGCTATGTCTTATGATTCAACATGTAGTGTTTGAGGCGATTTGTCATCTGTGCTAACGCTACAGAGGTTTTCTAGGAAAGAGTACCTTGACTCACAATCATTGAATTTTTGCTCAGTAATAAATAGCCCTCTCCTTTCGCCAGATCATCATGTTGCCCCAAAACACATCCCATTGAGCTTTGTTGAACTGCCATATACAGAATCAGCGGCCTTCCTGCCACCGATGGAACCAATACTGGTGGTTTGACAGGTACTGCTTGATTTTCTCGAAAGCCTCTTGACAAACTGAATCTCATTGAGTGGTGTTGTTCTTTTGGAGTAGTCTAAAAATAGGCTCACTTTAGCGGTGAGATTGGAAATAAATCTCGATATGTAGTTCAACTTCCTAGGAAATCACACCTCCCTTTCTATTTTTGGGGATGGCATCTCTTGAATAGCTCGGACTTTGTCTGGATCAACTTCTATTCCCTTCTCACTCACTATGAATCCCAACAATTTCCCAGATCTAGCTCCGAATATGCATTTGGCAGGGTTCAGTTTCAACTGATATTTCCTGAGTCTCTCGAATACTTTCCTCATCACTTGCACATGGCTTTCTCCTCCCCTGGACTTGATGATCATATCATCCACGTATACCTCCACTTCTTTATGCATCATATCGTGGAATAATGTGACCTGGTAACAAAATACCCCCCATTGAGTGATAAAAGCAGTTTTTTCCTTGTCTTCCTCATCCATTGGGATTTGGTTGTACCCAGATGCCCCATCGATACACGAACATCTGCCCAATCCCGCAGCATTGTCTACTAACACATCTATGTGTGGGAGAGGGAAATCATCTTTCAAGCTTGCTTTATTAAGATCCCTGTAATCAACACACACCCGGACTCTCCCGTCCTTCTTCATTACCGGGACAACGTTAGCTATCCATTGGGGATATTTGACCACTTCCTAAACCCACCAGATTGCTTCTTGACCTCATCCTTAACTTTGAGCAAGGTGTCGATTCATTCTTCTTAATTTCTACTTTACCGGATTGTCCTAATTAGGGAATTTTGTGCGCCACTCTATGAGGGTCCAAACCAATCATATCATCATAGCTCCAGAAAACACGCCTAGGAATTCTTTGAGCAACCGATCATATCTTCTAATTCTTCACTCTCCACAACCTTAATTTCCTTTTACTTCTTTCATGCCTAAGTTTACTGTGCGCTTGCTCCCACAAGGCACTAGGAAGGTTCATCTCTTTCACCCCTTTCTTCCGTGAGTTCCACCTCGTAATCACTTAAAATAATGGCGCTATGGGGATTTCAAAATTAACTGCAGGAATTTCAGTCTACTGAATTATTAGGTGTTAATTGATGATTGGTCCTGAAGAAACGAAATGAAATATATTATAAGAATGGATTTCAAAAGGAAAGAAAGGAGAATTGGATACAAATGCGCTATTAATTCATTAATATTTATAGCATAAGAAAAGGGTCCATTTACAGTATTACACTTGCCAACATGGACAAAATAATCAAGTGTAGATAACCAAAGGTACTTTACTCAAATTGAGTACAGGGATGTCCTCTCATCCAGCTTGTCAAGTTCTTGCCCTTCACCCATTAGCGAGACTAGAGCTTCATACAAGGAATCGAGATGGATGACATCAATGGATGGTTCATCGGGTGATTCTTCGATTTTCGCAGGTTTTTAAATAACCAGCTTGGTGAAAACCTCTGTGATTTTAGGGACTACTATCATTTTACCGAGTTTCTGATCAAACCTTTGATTCAAAGCATACTCCTCATCCAGAATCATCCATCCATGAGGGCGTCTTCCTCATAACCCAAGCTACAACGACCAACCTTCTGGATAGCTGGTATAGGTTCAACAATCCCTTGCAATGTGGCGCCTAACCCCTTGCCCATTTCATAACCGCTCTTAAGCACCACCTTGGCGACCATAGCCGTAGCCCCTTCATTTCTCGAGATGGTTTCTTGTAATTCAAGAGCCTGGAAAGAGCTTTCCAATGACTCTCACCGCCTCGCATAAGGAAGTGATTGCGGCTTGGTGACCAGTGTGGCTTCCTCCCCTCTCACAGTGATGATTTTGCCGTCCATAATGTATTTAATCTTCTGGTGCAAAGTTGAAGGAACGGCATTTGCCGAGTGGATCCAAGGCCTCCTCAGCAACATAGTGTATGCAGGCTCAATGTTCATCACTTGGAACATGACGTTGAAAGTGCATGCGCCGATTTGGAGTGGCAAATCTATGTCTCCCGGCACCTCCCTCCTTGTACCATCAAAAGCTCTTACCACCATAGCACTTTGGCATATGTTTGACCGATCAACCGGTAGCCAAGGTGGTATTAGGCAGTACGTTGAGCGCGGATCCATTATCAATAAGGACCTTGGCCACTATGCAACCTTTACATTTCACCATCACATGCAGAGCCTTAGTGTGCGTTAAGCCTGCAGGGTCTATCTCTTCTTCTGAGAAAGTGACAAAACTAGATGTCTGAATTTGTCCTACTATCTTCTCGAACTGCCTCGGTGATGTCGTGGTTCACAAAGGCCTAATCCAGAATTTTCTGCAAGGCTTGACGGTGCACTTCTGAGCTCAGAATCAGCGACAATAGTGAAATTCGAGTAGGTGTCTTTCTTAACTGTTCAACAACGTCGTACTCACTTTGTTTCATTATTTGAAGCAACAGCTCCTCCTCTTCATTTGGTCCGGCATGTTCTCTTCTCTCCACTTTCTCAACCTCCTCTTCTGTATTTTCTCGTGGCTCTCCCATTTTTACTTTCCCTCTCTTCTTTTCCTTTTCCTCATTCCCGTAACACCTCCCACTTCGGGTTATAAACTCAACTTCTTGCTCATGTGGGGAGAACTTTGTGGCAAAGGATCGGCCGAGGGTTAGATTAGGAGTAGCACCACCAAGGTCCAGCAGAATCATCTTGAAGTGCTCGTGAGGGGCAAAGCACGGTTTAGGGGGTACTAAAGGTGAGGCAAGGCTAGGAGCCAGTGTACTGCTTGATGCTCC
Source organism: Hevea brasiliensis (assembly GCF_030052815.1). Taxonomy (NCBI): domain Eukaryota; kingdom Viridiplantae; phylum Streptophyta; class Magnoliopsida; order Malpighiales; family Euphorbiaceae; genus Hevea; species Hevea brasiliensis. The sequence continues at coordinate 41,011,902 of NC_079501.1, read as the reverse complement.
TTGGGTGAAGACTTGGAAATTATAGCTCCAAGGTATGGCATGGGTGTTTGTGACTGGGAGCTGAGGCGGGGTTTGGATAATTGTTACTGGTGGTGACGATGCTGGGGCTGAGAAGGTGATTCTGTGTTTAGAGGTGGAGGCATTTAGGCCGAATCACGCTGTGTTTACTCCCTCCTCCATCTTCGACCTCGTTTGACATCTCAAGACTTTGAGGGACAATAAGTTCTAAGCGTCATGCTTAAACTGTTCACAATTTTTCAGTTTGTGGTTAGCTGCCCTCCCATGATAGAGGCATCCCGCCTTATCTTCAGTTTCTAGTGCTTGAAGATAGAGGTAACCTTCCTTCACTGCCATTCTAAAAATTTCCTTAAAGTGAGGAATCAGTTCATCTACCTCTGGTGTCGACCCTTCTCCTTCTGACTCTATCATGTTCACGCCATTGCCCGTATTATGATTGGGTAATGGGTTTGAGGCAACATTGGGGAGGGAACCATTTCCTTCAATCTTCAACCACCCATTCCTTATTAGGGCGTGTACTCTTCTTCTGAGTGCCCTGCAATTGTTGGTCGAGTGCCCCTGTGCCCCTCCATGATACTCACACCAGGCACTGGCATCATACCACCTGGGATATGACGACTAAATTGGGTCAAGGGGAATTGGCACTATTTGGTTTATACCGACAAGGTATCGGTATATTTCGCTAAGTGGCAGGGGAAGAGGTGGATCAGGATTTCTTGGTGGTCTCGGATTATTTTGAGGTGGTTTGGGTTGAGTAGGTGGAGGAGGTGGTCTGGGCTGGTAGTTTGTCGATGGTGGATACTGTGGGCGTGGGTGAAGATAATTTGGGAAAGGAGGTGGAATGTTTGCAATGGTTTGGCCATGAGGGGGAGGATATGGCCGATAGTTATTCGGGGGTAATGAAGATTGGGTGTTTTGACGGGTGATGGAATGCACATCACCCTCTTTCTTCTTGCCAAAACTGGCAGTCTTCTTTGCAGGATTCTCACCAATCACGCATGTCCCATCCTTAAATTAGCTTCTATCCTCTCACCAGCTTGGATGATGTCTGAGAAGTTGTTGGAGGTATTTCCGATCATCAAATTGAAGTAAGGAGCCTTCAATGTCTCAATGAACAAGGAGCATAGTTCATTGTCAGTTACTGGAGGATACACTTCTGCAGCCTTCTCTCTCCATCTCTGGGCATATTCTTTAAAACTTTCCCTATCTCTCTGCACCAAGTTTTGGAGGTCTCTCTTTGTGGGGGCCACATCGTAGTTGAACTTGTATTGTTTTAGGAAAGCATCAGCCAAATCATTCCAGAGCGCATTTGCTTCGTCAATCAATGCACCACCTCAGGGCTACCCCGGAGAGACTCTCATGGAAGAAGTGGGCTAGAGGTCTATCATCTTCGTCAGGGCTGACATTTTGGCAATATAAGTGGCCAAGTGAATGCGGGGGTCTGAGTTCCCGGTGTACTTGTTGAAGTCCGAGACCTTAAACTTAAGCGCACTACCACATCGTGCACCAATTTCTGACGCCACATCAATTGAACCATACATGTTTAGTCCTCTATCGCCTTAATCTCTCTTCTAGAGTAGATAGCTTCTCATTTTCTCTCGCCTTATCTCCTCCTTATTGCATGAAATACTCCCCGCTTGGTAAATGAGGGGAAATGAACTGGAGGGATCAGATTAAAGGGTACGACTGCATTTGGGACTCGGGTAATGGGAGAAAGGTGGATCATTATTCAAGGGAGCCGGATCGACGGTGATTGCCTGATCCGGGATAGGTGGTCAAAGGTGAAAGAGGTTGAAGCATGGTGAGAATCAACCGCTGTAGGAGGTGAGGAGGTAGTGGTGTTAGGCTCAAGGTGCTTATTATGGACATCTCCTCATTAGTCTCATGAGCTCGAGACTGGTCTTTCAATTCGCACACTTGTCCTTGTAGGTTTTGGACTTGTTCTGGTCTTCCATTATCTTCTTTGTTCGTGATCGTGTTAAGTACACTCGCCTTGGATGAACCGCCGCTTGGTCGATCGGCTTTGCTTGAAGCAATGTTGATTTTCTGCAAGAAGTAAAAAAAGGAAAATTTTCAGTGAATTTTGAATTAAAAATTAAAAGGGTCCTGGTGTGGACAAAGGATACGGTGGCATCTGAGAGCCAAGAGTGAAATCTGCAGAAGAATAATTGCATTAGTTTTATCATGGCATCGTTCGATAGTGCGACGGTGAATGACTGGATTGAATGCGCATTTATGATACTTGTCCATATGGCGATCCAATTTTTTGCATAACCTTAGCGAGGGGGTTCTTACGGGAGTCATACTATTCATTCACAATTTTGCTAAACAATGGCCCAAAGTTGTTCCATTAATTGAATAATTCATACATGGCATACTTTACATTGGCTTAGGCTCAGGAAGGTTCTTTATAATGTAATGACACTTCCTGAGATATTCATAGAGCCTTTCTTCTTATCTGGCAGGGTCAAACATTTTCAGGGCATATTCGAATTTAGGTAAGAGTTCTTGTTTCCCTTGTGCTATCATTCTCTCCAGCTGGTTAACATTCTCTTTTAGCTCTTGATAAAGAGTGGCTTGTCTTTCTTTTTCCTTTCTTTCTTTAGCACATTCTTTCAGAATATCGTTGATAAGTTGTGCCTGCTCCTTCAGTTCAAGCTTCTTCTTTTTGCTCTCTTGTTTATACTCTTCCATGAGTATCTCCTGATATTTCATTTTCTCCTGAAACTTGCTATTCTCAGACGCTTCTTTCATCAGAGTCTGAGAGAGCTCTTTTCCCTTTCCCATCGTATTTCTTGCTCTTCAAACCCTATCTTTTCGGTCTTCGCCTCTCCCCTGAGCCTTCTCACTTTTCTTTTGAGGATCTACTGTTGGTCTTCTAACTGTTTTATTTGCTCTTGTAATTGCGAGTTTTCGGTGTTTGCCTTTTGTAGGGAGTCGGCCAAACGAGTTCTAGCTTCTTTTGAAAAGATGTCTTGACGGAGGTCGCTGCCTTTGAATTTGGTTGGATCCATATTTAGGTGCCCTTGATCCCTGCCAGCCCTCCATTTGAGATAATCGCTCGTGACACTTGGACCTTTAGGCGACCTTTCCACTAGAGTGATACTTTCCCAGGATCTGCGAGCTATTTTTAATTCTTCCTCATTATCAAGTTCGTGGTAGAAATGACCATGGTGGTATTCTTCTATTTTGACTCTGGACTGGGTTAAGCCGAATTGCCTCATTACTAATGCTGGAGTGTAACTTGTGTACCCATTACCCAATTAGGATACTGATTGATTGCCCCCGTCTTGACCAAAATGGGTTGACCTGACGCCCACAATTTCTCCAACGAGTTAGGGTCGCTGAAGCTCAAGATCCGCTTCTTGCCACCGCAACTCATCCTTTGGGTTGATTACTAATCTGGTCATCTTCTCATGAGAGGCTGGTCAAGGTACCAAGTCAATCCCTTTGTCTCTATAGGACACATGTGACTGATGATCCAGAGGTATAATAATTGAGAACAGCACTTAACGGATCCCTTGCCTTATCGTCTACAATAGGTAAGAGTCAACAAAGTCTCTGCAAGAATTGCCGGTACCGGGTTGACTTTCTGTTTTTCTACTACCCAGAATATTTCTGCAATGCCGCAGGTTATCATTCCCGAAGGTTCAGGGAATAAGATCAGGCCGTATATCCCCAAAGCAAGTGCTAAGGAAGCCTGCTCCCATTGTTCCTCCTGGATGTAATGATCCAACGACTTTTTGAGGTAAGTCCAATACCAACCATGAGTGTTTCCCTTGACAGTTTCCCTCGTCTTTGCTTCTTCCAGGGGGATCCCCAACATATGTGCGAATCGTTTCCAGGTCTGTCTATGCTCCAAGTGTAGGTAAATCCGATTCTGCGCCACATAAGGAATTTCTAGCAATGCCTGATATTCTTTCATAGTGGGAGCAGTATCGACATCGTTGAAAGAGAACAACCCATACTTAGGATTCCAAACTGACAGCATGGCCTTTAATGCCGGGACTTGGACTTGGACTCATATCAAGGTTGCAATCCTCCCATATTTCTTCTCAAATCATGCTTTGACCTGATCGGGAAATGACTTCCAACCATTAACCAGACCCTCGAGACTGTTCATTCTGACCTCAACTTTGCTCAGGTCCAATGGAGGTAATAAGCCAGTATATCCTCTGATGACATTGCTTCGCGGGGGCACTGAACTATGAGGTGGTTTGGGCCGCGGTTTAGCATTCTGTTCTGGTCTAAGAACTTCTTTTGCCGACTGACTCGAGGATGCCATGTTAAAAATGATGCTTATCCTTTTACAGACCTTAATTTGGTGATGCCTGCAGGAAAAACTTATTAGCAAGGTAAATTTAGGTAATTTTAAATTATACTGTTGGCAGAGCAATACCTACACATTTATCAAAGTAGGAAAGTGTGTAGGTTTTCCGAATAGTATGATTCAAGATTACCCTAAAAAATAAGAACAAAATAAAACAAGCAGAATAGGGTAAGAGTAAGTATGCCCCTTTTGTCCTAAAATAGGAAGAGTCCTGGTACCGGATGGGTGCTGCCTAATTGGATAATTCTATCTTATAAGGTAGCTTGCTACGGCTTCCAGCTATCGTGATAGTTTAGCTCAAGGTCTAATTTTCTAAAAGCCACAGGTTCTCAAATTGCCCCTACTATACACAGTAGAGCCCCATTCTATCACCACGATACTGATGGGAGAATTCCACTGTATCACAAAGGAATAGAATGAGTTTCAATTTGAGCAGAAGCCTTCACGGATACTAACGGGGTAAAACCCATGGGTACCGCTACATGACTCCCTCCTACTTCTTAAAAGGGTAACAAAGCCCGGGTGTCACACCCTACCCCTCTGTAAGGCATAACATGATCCCGTAGTATACCTAATGAATTACCAACTCCGTCTACTGATAATCCATTAAATACACTACAAGGGATTTTAAAAACTTTTCTTACTTCTTTTACAGTGGTGAGCACTATTTACAGGTGTGAAAGACTTTGGTGAATCAAGTGAAACAACTAACTCATTTGATTTATTTGGAATATCTCAGAAAATTTTGGCAAGGTGCCATTTGTATTTTGGACAAAACAGCTTCTTGAAAACTCAGTAAAGCACTTCAATATATTTTCAAATCTCAACTCCAACATTTTATCAACACAACACATTTCTCAAGTCAAATCCAGTGATTTTCAAAGACTAAGATACAAAGATATAACACAATTTTTACAAGCCAAATAACTCATAATTATTTTACAATTTTATCAGATAACTTAAATTTACAACTGCTCAAAACCAAGAACAAAATATACATACAGTGAATATACATTACAAGACAAAATGCCACATGTGGTATACTCACTATACCCAAAAATCTCTCATTGGCGATACTAGCAAACTAGCTCGCCTGCTCTGTCTCTCTACTGCGATAAAGAATAAAGCTATCACGAGACAATGTCTCAAGCAGTGCACAACATTTACCAAATACAAATTTTAAATCACAATTCATAAATCATATCAATAGTGGATACTTAAAACCATAGTTAAATTCAAGACAATAAATGTCAACAAGAATCTAAACTCCATTTGTTAATATCACAATAATTTTCAATAAGTCGATCATGGTTGAATTCAATAGACAGATATGTCAATAAGAGTTTAAATCAATTTCACAATCTCACAATACATAATAACACAATTCGATCAAATAATCAAGAATACAAGTGTTGCCAATCTATAACACAATTTAGGCCATGACACAATTTTTCCATATATGCCGTGTTGTACACCACGACAAGACATGCTCACCCCAATAATCGAAATCAATGAGGGAGGAAGCTAGCTATATAATGAGAACTCATCCATACTCACCTCAGATCGAAGTCAAAGAGGAAGGAACATAATCATACTCACCCCAGACTAATAAGTCAAAGAGGGAGGAATAATCACACTCACCCCATTAATGGAGGAGGAACATAGTATCAGTGTCATGCCAATTGTGAGTCAAAACAATTCCAAACATTTTATTCAAATGATCCGTAAGAATCCAATAAATTTCCAAAGTTATAATTTCATTCACAAAATGGCAACACAATTCGTAATTCACTTCAATTTCCACAAAAACCATTTACAGTGCTCTTCAATCAATAAGTATCCATCAAACACCATTCAAACAGTTTCTCACAGTTTCAAATTATTTACAATACTTTTCAAGCAATAAATATCCATTCAAGTACATTTCCACAATTTAAAACAATAATATACAAGTAGTCATAATTTATTTCAATTGAAAATAATTCAAAAGAAATAGTTGTTGTGCACAAACACAATTTAAAACAATAATATACAAATAGTCAATATTTATTTCAATTGAAAATTTCAAAAGAAATAGCCATTGTGCACAAACCTCTGATATTTGTCTCCTGGTCTTGACTCAGTATTTCTTTCCCTTTTGCTGAGTCCTTGTTAACTGAGAAACACAATTTGAAGTGTTTCAGTGCTAAATTAAACTGTCTCTATCGATGGTGTTTGGTAAATAATGCACTGAACTCAATTATTCACTTAATCACCTAATATACCGATCCTCGATGCGTTTTAGGTAAATTAGGTTTTAGTGTCATTAATATGTCACACTCGATAGGGTTTTAGGTTTGGTACGTTTTACCAAAGTCATTTCCTTGTTTAGTGCATTTTAATGCAACTTGCTGGATTTCGGGATACTGGTTTGACCTAACCGGACGATCTAGATCCTCGGTGTTTGGGTCTCGGTCGAAACTACAATCTTGTAGATCTAGGTATTATTGCACGCGGTGCAAAATTTCAGGTCAATCCGAGTTAAGTAGACCATGTTATGGTCATTACACTATTGCTGGTCAAGTGGTACCATTTTAGGTCAATTTTAGGTCAAATTGGTCAATTCTGGTTCGGCTAGTTTTTGGACCCGAACTTGTGCAAGTTTTTTTTGACTTGCTTATGGTCATTTCTGGGTTTTGGTGTCTTCATAAGACTTGTAGGTATGGGTCTTAACTATTCATGGTTAAAATTTCAGGTCAATTGGACCTGGTTTGAGTGAGTTATGGCCTAAATACTCACTGCTGCCCAATTGGTCATTTTTCAGGTCCTAATTGCACCTAATCCGAATGGGTCAAATTTTTAGGTCACCTTGCAAGCAGAATTTTGGCATGGTTTCTCAATGAAAGTTGGCACATTTTGTGCCTAGTTTCACCCCAAATTGGTCTCATACCAATTGAGGTTACACATTCAAGGTTATAGGCTAAAATATTCACTGCCCTCAATATGCATTTCACACCCCAACTTCAAACACATACTCACCTTGCAAGGTTTACTTCATACCCTACCAAACTGTTTTCGCACATTACCAAAAACATTTTCTACATTACATTAGCATTATTTTGGGCAGATTCCAATCACCCTCAACACACCAAATATCATTCACAATTACAATTTCTAAATACCATTACAACCACACCTAAACATTACAAACTTTACATACACTTTACAACATTCATTCACATACATATCATCAATCCTTCTAGGTCAATATTCTGCCCACTCTTCCTTCAATATACACCATTTCTCAAGTGTCCACAAGCTGCCACAAACATTAATCAACATCACATTGCCGTACCATATGCCAATTCCCATCAAAGTGCATAATTCACCATATAAACATGCAATAACTCACTAAGTTACTAAATCACCATTATTAACATTCTTTCCCATCAATTATATGCACAAATACCTCATCATAAACGTGACCCATGGCTGTCCAAAATGAAAATAACAATAACCTTTCAAACTTAAAATTTTCCTTCACCAAACTAATACCCATAACATGCACAAAAACTTTAACAAAGGATTTCTCAAAATGCAAACTTACCTTTATTTGTAACTTGCTAAACCTTCACCAAACTTCTCAAATTGGGTGTCAATATCTTCCTTGTGATGTGTAGACAAAGTTTAATGAAGGAACTCAAGTGTTTGGAGTTGAAATGGAAGGAGTGATCAAGCTTGCATGAAAATGTCCATGGAGTTTTCTCTCCCTTCATTCACGGCTTGGATGGTAAATGAAGAAGATGAAGTGGCTGCTGGACATAGTGGACTTACATCAGCCCCATAATATGTTTATTTTATTCTCTTAGTGGTCCACTTACTCTAATTAATTCATATTATAAGTTACTTTCACTTAATCCCACATTAAACCCTTAATTCTCACTATTTACTTTAGGTACCACCAATTTAATTTTTCATTTCATTTTCTAAGTGTAATATTATTTATTTTTAATGGAAATTTAGGTCAAAAGACACTTCGATGTCAAATGACCATAATGCCCTGCTCGTGGCATTCCCGATTTTTCAGATACCGGTTTTGTCTGCTTTTTCGATTTCTCACTTTTCTTTGTACTAATTATTTAATTTTTCTTTGATATTTCTAATGATATTTATTCTTCAACAAGGTTCTATTTATGTCCTAAAAATGTTTTCCGTGGTTCCGCAAATTGTAGCTAGTCAACGGTCCACGCCGTGACTTCCAAGTCACACCCATCGTTAGGTTTCCACTGCTTAACTTGATCACATTTCTTTGCAATCATTTTTCCTTTGTTTTTCTTGTACTTTCTTTTCTTTTATTTCATTATTTTATGTCTCCTCACTCTCATTGAAGTGTGGTTCTAGGCATCCTAGTTGTCCTGACAACACTAGTCACTGGAGCACAGAACGCACTACCAACTTAGGGTGTTACAATTCTCCCCCTTAAATAAATTTCATCCACGAAATTTTACCCGATAATCATCTTACAATAGTCATACGTTTATTTTCTCCTTTCTATATGATCGTAAGACTTTTAACAATCTAATACAATGTTTACTTTGTTTGGATAACACCAATCTCCTCTTACTATTATGTTGTCTAATATTTCAGCTCACGTTCCTTCTTGAATGACCCTTGAGGTCATATTAGAATCATTCATCAGGCATTGGTCCTCTGACCATTCTAGTCCATAGTCTTCCTCACATTCGGAATATTTCTTTGTTACATATGAATCAACTGTTCAAGTCTCTACTTCCATAACTCTTTTTATCTCACAATGTTCTATAACTTACTTCCTTTTATCGAACTATAACCTTTCGATATTTTAACTTTTGAGTTTTAGATCCCTAAGTAGGATTTTCAAACTTATTTCTAACAATTAAATTATGTCCTGGCATAACTATGCCAAAACAGATGCCGTTGGCAACTATTCTCATCTAGGTGTACTATCGGTTAGTACGTAGCTCTACACAACAATCTCAAGTTAGTAATCAGAATCTGCACTACAAAGATAAACATCAAGAACATTGCATAGTTACTACGATACATCCCAATAGATCAAACTTTGTTATCTTTTATTCTTTTTGAATTCATCGATATTCGAATCTTATTCGATTACAATATCCATTAGCAATTTCTAACAGTAACCTCCTTGCCCTCATCTAGAGCAATTCCATTACTGCATCTTACTTTTACGTCCTCTTGCCTTACATTAAGTAGGCTCGCCAATTAGCTTATAATTTATGGTGTGTCAGCAATTACTTTTCGTCGATAAACTCTTCCAAAACTAATTTCACTTGTTATCACAATCCTTATCCTAAAGGACTAGTCACTAATGCATCAAAATTTATTTCCTGACCTCTGTACAATAATACAAGGAGATTTCCTCCGTTAGTGCATATTTATAATGTAATGTACTGTATGTATCAAACATTTGAGCAAATTGTAGTTACCGACAAAAAGATTTCAAATTCACAATGAAATTCACTTTAAAACCATTGCTCGATACCACTAAAACATGTCACACCCTACCCTCCAGAAGGCATAACATGATCCCAGAGTATACCTAATGAATTACCAACTCCGCTTCATCGATAATCCATTAAATACACTACAAGGGATTTTAAAACTTTTCTTACTTCTTTTACAGCAGGTGAGCACTATTTACAGTGTGAAAGACTTTGGTGAATCAAGTGAAACAACTAACTCATTTGATTTATTTGGAATATTCAGAAAATTTTGGCAAGGTGCCATTTGTATTTTGGACAAAATAGCTTCTTGAAAACTCGTAAAAGCACTTCAATATATTTTCAAATCTCAACTCCAACATTTTTATCAACACAACACATTTCTCAAGTCAAATCCACTGATTTTCAAAGACTAAGATACAAAGATATAACACAATTTTTACAAGCCAAATAACTCATAATTATTTTACAATTTCTTGTACAACTTAAATTTACAATCGCCAAAACCAAGAACAAAATATACATACAAAGGAATATACATTACAATACAAAATGCCACATGTGGTATACTCACTATACCCAAAATCTCATTGGCGACTAGCAAATTTCTAGCTGCGCCTGTCTCTCTCTACCGCGACAAAGAATAAAGCTATCACGAGACAATGTCTCAGCAGTACAACATTTACCAAATACAAATTTTAAATCACAATTCATAAATCATATCAATAGTGGATACTTAAAACCATAGTTAAATTCAAGACAATAAATGTCAACAAGAATTTAAACTCCATTTGTTAATATCACAATAATTTTCAATAAGTCGATCATGGTTGAATTCAATAGACAGATATGTCAATAAGAGTTTAAATCAATTTCACAATCTCACAATACATAATAACACAATTCGATCAAATAATCAAGAATACAGGTTGCCAATCTATAACACAATTTAGGCCATGACACAATTTTTTCCATATATGCCGTGTTGTACACCACGACAAGACATGCTCACCCCAATAATCAAATCAATGAGGGAGGAAGCTAGCTATATAATGAGAACTCATCCATACTCACCTCAGATCGAAGTCAAAGAGGGAGGAACATAATCATACTCACCCTGCACTAATAAGTCAAAGAGGGAGGAATAATCACACTCACCCCATTAATGGAGGAGGAACATAGTATCGTTGTCATGCCAATTGTGAGTCAAAACAATTCCAAACATTTTATTCAAATGATCCGTAAGAATCCAATAAATTTCCAAAGTTATAATTTCATTCACAAATGGCACCACAATTCGTAATTCACTTCAATTTCCACAAAACCATTTACGTTGCTCTTCAATCAATAAGTATCCATCAAATACCATTCAAATAGCTTTCTCACAGTTTCAAATTATTTACAATACTTTTCAAGCAATAAATATCCATTCAAGTACATTTCCACAATTTAAAACAATAATATACAAGTAGTCATAATTTATTTCAATTGAAAATAATTCAAAAGAAATAGTTGTTGTGCACAAACACAATTTAAAACAATAATATACAAATAGTCAATATTTATTTCAATTGAAAATTTCAAAAGAAATAGCCATTGTGCACAAACCTCGATATTTGTCTCTGGTCTTGACTCGATTTCTTTCCCTTTGCCGAGTCCTTGTTAATCGAGAAACACAATTTGAAGTGTTTCAGCTAAATTAAACTGCTCTATCGATGGTGTTTGGTAAATAATGCACCGAACTCAATTATTCACTTAATCACCTAATATACCGATCCTCGATGCTTTTAGGTAAATTAGGTTTTAGTGTCATTAATATGTCACACTCGATAGGGTTTTAGGTTTGGTACGTTTACCAAAGTCATTTCCTTGTTTAGTGCATTTTAATGCAACTTGTCGATTTCGATACCGTTTGACCTAACCGACGATCTAGTTCCCTCGGTTTTGGGTCTCAATGAAACTACAAACATGTAGATCTAGGTCTTATTGCACGCGTGCAAAATTTCAGGTCAATCCGAGTTAAGTAGACCAAGTTATGGTCATTACACTATTGCTGGTCAAGTGGTACCATTTTAGGTCAATTTTAGGTCAAATTGGTCAATTCTGGTTCGGCCGCTTTTGGACCCGAACTTGTGCAAGTTTTTTGACTTGCTTATGGTCATTTCTGGGTTTTGGTGTCTTCATAACACTTGTAGGTATGGGTCTTAACTATTCATGGTTAAAATTTCAGGTCAATTGGACCTGGTTTGAGTGAGTTATGGCCTAAATACTCACTGCTGCCCAATTGGTCATTTTTCAGGTCCTAATTGCACCTAATCCGAATGGGTCAAATTTTTAGGTCACCTTGCACGCAGAATTTTGGCATGGTTTCTCAATGAAAGTTGGCACATTTTGTGCCTAGTTTCACCCCAAATTGGTCTCATACCAATTGAGGTTACACATTCAAGGTTATAGGCTAAAATATTCACTGCCCTCAATATGCATTTCACACCCCAACTTCAAACACATACTCACCTTGCAAGGTTTACTTCCATACCCTACCAAACTGTTTTGGCACATTACTAAAAACATTTTCTACATTACATTAGCATTATTTTGGGCAGATTCCAATCACCCTCAACACACCAAATATCATTCACAATTACAATTTCTAAATACCATTACAACCACACCTAAACATTACAAACTTTACATACACTTTACAACATTCATTCACATACATATCATCAATCCTTCTAGGTCAATATTCTGCCCACTCTTCCTTCAATATACACCATTTCTCAAGTGTCCACAAGCTGCCACAAAACATTCATCAACATCACATTGCCGCACCATATGCCAATTCCCATCAAAGTGCATAATTCACCATATAAACATGCAATAACTCACTAAGTTACTAAATCACCATTATTAACATTCTTTCCCATCAATTATATGCACAAATACCTCATCATAAACGTGACCCATGGCTGTCCAAAATGAAAATAACAATAACCTTTCAAACTTAAAATTTTCCTTCACCAAACTAATACCCATAACATGCACAAAAACTTTAACAAAGGATTTCTCAAAATGCAAACTTACCTTTATTTGTAACTTGCTAAACCTTCACCAAACTTCTCAAATTGGGTGTCAATATCTTCCTTGTGATGTGTAGACAAAGTTTAATGAAGGAACTCAAGTGTTTGGAGTTGAAATGGAAGGAGGGATCAAGCTTGCATGAAAATGTCCATGGAGTTTTCTCTCCCTTCATTCACGGCTTGGATGGTAAATGAAGAAGATGAAGTGGCTGCTGGACATAGTGGACTTACATCAGCCCCATAATATGTTTATTTTATTCTCTTAGTGGTCCACTTACTCTAATTAATTCATATTATAAGTTACTTTCACTTAATCCCACATTAAACCCTTAATTCTCACTATTTACTTTAGGTACCACCAATTTAATTTTTCATTTCATTTTCTAAGTGTAATATTATTTATTTTTAATGGAAATTTAGGTCAAAAGACACTTCGGGATGTCAAATGACCATCATGCCCTGCTCGTGGCATTCCTGATTTTTCGGTATTACCGGGTTTTGTCTGTTTTTCGATTTCTCACTTTTCTTTGTACTAATTATTTAATTTTTCTTTGATATTTCTAATGATATTTATTCTTCAACAAGGTTCTATTTATGTCCTAAAAATGTTTTCCAGGGTTCCCCGCAGTCCAGGGCCAGTCAACGGTCCACGTCGTGACTTCCCAGTGCGGTCACCCATCGTTAGGTTTCCCGGCTCGTTTAACTTGATCACATTTCTTTGCAATCATTTTTCCTTTGTTTTTCTTGTACTTTCTTTTCTTTTATTTCATTATTTTATGTCTCCTCACTCTCATTGAAGTGTGGTTCTAGGCATCCTAGCTGTCCGGACAACACTAGTCACTGGAGCAGCAGAACGCACTACCGAACTTAGGGGTGTTACACCGGGTATAGGGCTGGAGTGTGTGAGGACATCGTGTGAGTGTTCAGTGTGTGAAGGGACACCTTTACCTTTTCCTAATATGGGGGAGTTTTTTCTTTTCCCTTTTTTTTTAGACAAAAAATGCTGTAGGATATAAAACAAAAATAAACAAAGCGGTTGGCGGAAATAACAAACATCAATAGATTAAGGTTTTCGAACTTCATCAATTGAACTTATCTAACTATAATTCAAGTTTATAGAAGCATAAAATTAAATCTGCTTTTGGACCTCTGGGCCGGGGTTGAAGGAAAAATGATGTCCCCAGTGGAGTCGCCAAGCTGTCGCAAGGGCTTTTGCGGTCGCCTGGACGAACACTCACCGAAGTGGGAAAGAGTGAGGAGTCGCCACTTTAATTTTGAGGGAAATTAAAGAAAACCATTTGTGAAAATAAATTAAAATGAAACCACTTCAAAAACAGAGATTCTAGGTTCGGGGTCCATAAACGGATGGGGAAGGTGTTAGGCACCCCACCTCGTCCCTCAATGAGGGTGAGCATATTTAACTTTAAGCTCTTTATAAATTAAAATCGATAGTTAGGAGGTTCGAACGGAGATGATAAATTAAAATGAAACCACTTCAAAAACAGAGATTCTAGGTTCGGGGTCCATAAACGGATGGGGAAGGTGTTAGGCACCCCACCTCGTCCCTCAATGAAGGTGAGCATATTTAACTTTAAGCTCTTTATAAATTAAAATCGATAGTTAGGAGGTTCGAACGGAGATGTTAATCCTTTTGGTAAAAGGGAATATTTGATTTTTCACTAATTCGGGTTACCCACATACATAAATAAATGAGACGACCCTTATTGAGTTGCTGTTGCGTATCAGTTTTGTTTAAGGGGTTATTTTGCATATTTGTTAAGATTCGATTTGAGAATCGGATAAGAACTCTCCTCCAATCTCTTTTTAGATTAAAATTTCGATTGGAGATCGGATAAGAACTCTCCTCCGATCTCTTTTAGATATTTATGAGAATTTTTTATTGAGAATCGGATAAGGACTCTCCTCCGATCTCATTTAGATACTTATTAAAGTTTTTTGGATTGAGAATCGGATAAGAACCCTCCTCCGATCTCTTTTAAATATTTATTAAAGTTTTTTGGATTGAGAATCGGATAAGAACTCTCCTCCGATCTCTTTTGGATATTAGAATTTTTGATTGAGAATCGGATAAGAACTCTCCTCCGATCTCTTTTAAATATTTATTAAAGTTTTTTTGGATTGAGAATCGGATAAGAACTCTCCTCCGATCTCTTTTAAATATTTATTAAAGTTTTTTGGATTGAGAATCGGATAAGAACTCTCCTCCGATCTCTTTTAAATATTTATTAAAATTTTGGTTGAGAATCGGATAAGAACTCTCCTCTGATCTCTTTTACTTGAATGGGAGTCGGATGAGGACTTTTCCGACCTCTTGAAATCTGATTACATCTACACATCATAAGAGCCTAAGACTAAGGGTTCTGGCATTCAAAGATGCCGAGGACCTGAATAAGGCTTCTTTTAACTCATTGGTACCTCGTGACTAGATAGGGGATACCAGACTGAATTTTATCGACCTCCTATGTGATCGCCTTACCAATACCTTGCAGCAGGCAACATTTGCTCTATTTCATTTGCTATTTCGAAACTCAACTTTATCTCGACCTCCCCACCTTTACCCAAATGTATTCTCGAGCTAGTCTAGTGGTTTTACTTCATAACTCTCGATTTATTATCCGAACGCTTATTTTAAAAAAACTCTTATGTTAAGACATCGCTACCAACGTTTTATCAAACTACCAGACGTTACCCGTGAAATGTAATGCCTACATTAGGAGATAATAAAAGACTAAGAACAAATAAATAACATGAACTGATATCAAAGATAAACTCGAGAATAACCACCCACGTGGGACCTTCTAACATAAAACAAACTTTAACAAAAATTACGAGCGTAAAAAGAAAATAAAGATGAACACTGGATAAGGCAATGGTTCAAACACTCACCTGCAGGAAGTTGAACCTATTAAACTAACTATGGAGTCACGAATGTTGCAAAGTTTCGGGCTAATAGTCTGGGGACTAATGCTTGCCTTGAAATGACGAATGCCTAGTTAGCATATAATCGAACCGGAATGATAATGAATGAGATTGAACTCAAAAATTAAAAGTGGATATAAAGGTGGTGAAAACAAAACTGAAACTTAAGAAAGGGTATCACAGAGAATTAAACAAACTGAAAATGAGGAGTTCCAGTGTCCAACACTTCTTCAAAGAAAATACTTTAGAAAACTGGTTTCTAAGTCTTTCTAGCTTAAAAATAGCAGAGTAGCAAAACAAAATTAATTTTCAGAGCCTTTCCACTATAATCACCACCCTTTTTCTTCGTCCTCCTTTATCAACAGTTTTCATGCAGGTATTTATAGGGAACGTGTGCTCCCAATGAAGGGTCAGGATTCCCCTTGAAGGAGATGGAAGGTTTGGATATTAAAGGACATGATCTGATGTTTGAGAATCAAAGAGAATCAAAATGAAAGGCTGAGATCCTTTTCAGAATAATTGTCCTTTCTCTCTTCTAATCTGACGGCCCAAAATTTTCTTGTCAAGGGTGATCTGAGGGCTGGGAATAAAAGACGCCGGTCTTGTAGTCTTCTTCTTTGATCCAAGGGCTCCGGACTTGTCCTTACAAGTAAGATCAACAGTAGCGATTGAGATGTACAGGACTGTCATGACATACTCTGGCACCTGTCAGCAATGTGGGCGATTCTGCAAATGAGGCGTGCAGAGGAGATTCGATCTCGTCTGCAACGCTTTAACTACCTCGGCTTTGATTATGACGACAGTCATGGGAAGTTGTCTTATTCTCTTTGCATTCCGATCTCCCCTCCTTTTCGATCTTTTCAATATGCTCTTTTTCCGAACTCTCATGCCGGGCCTCTCTCCCGATCCCTCTCATTCCATAGTCTTCTCCTTTGTCCGAGTTGGTTTAGTCAAGGCATTTATTCTTTCAATTTTCGAGGCGTCCGCTTCATTTTCTGCTAGCCATAAATGCTGAGGCCTTCTCTATATATATACCCTCGTCAGAAAATCCTCCCGCATTTCATTTTCTCCTCTTTCTCACTTTTCCTGTTCTAACTACTCCGGTAACAATCCCGGCCATGATAGCTGCTTTTGATCTTTTCTCGGCTGTTCACCTTGTTCACCGACTAACAATTTTTGACCTCGGTGATCGAAAAATCATTATGGCCATATTTGATGACAATGAGAGAACCGGACTAATTTACCGACCCAGATCGAGAATATCGATTGTGTTGACCTCGAATAGGTCGACCGATGTAATCGGCGAACCGATTTCGGGCGAGAAGACTGCTAATTTCCCTCCAATCTTTGGTGACTACCCTTCGAAGTTCATTTGGCTTCTCACCACATTGGGTGTCCCGACAGCGGCTTGGTTTCGAGCGATAACATTGATGACGACCTCTCTCATCCTCATGAGAGTCATAATCCCCCCATTTGAGCTGTACATCTGTCCGATGTTGATGGCTGGTCTAACACATCTTTTGATTCAACCACGAGACTAGGCTTTGACATAGGTCTTTATTAGATGGGATGTACGCCGATCTCCAGAGATCGCCCAAATGATGTAATTTGACCTTTAATGTAACCCGATCTCTGGAGATCGTCCAAATGATGTAATTTGACCTTTTGTAAATAAAATTTTATTTTTTCAATTATCATTTTATTATTATCGCATTAGTTATTTTCCGATCTCTGATATGTTCATCCGATCCGATTTTTAACTGAATAGCTCTTAACCGATCTGTAATTCCAAACAACCACCTCAATCTGCCGGTCTTTTAACCAGCCGATCTCTCCTTATTCAATTATGGAATTTTCGAAATATTCGTGAGACGTGTCAGAAAAAGCTGGCGAATCTCGCTAACCGATGCGCCGCTTGGGACACTGTGAGCATTAAATGCTCAGACGGGTATAAATAGGGGATGGGTCAGCCAGTTGCTTCCTTATATCATTTTCATCCTCTCGCGAGTGATTCCAAAATCCTCTCGTTTTCTTCAAGTTCTTCCGACACCAATCACACTCCGGTAAGGGTTTTGATCCTTCTCTAGTTTAAATTTTCTCTTCTTTTTTGAAAATGAGCAGCGCCGAGGGTCAGAGAGAGGCAAGCCCCCCTTCCGTTCAGATCTCGTGGTCGTCAGATGAGGTAGAAGTGGTCTGACCAAGCGGGCGACCAGAACCTCCTAGGACCTCCGTTCCAGCCCTTGGACAAGCAGCACCCTCGAGGCAAACACATTCTTCAGGGAGAGAAAACCTCCCCATGGACGAGCTGCCATCAATCCTTCAAGAAACTGACCTGCATTCGTTTAGCCAAGAGTATAACATTCAGCCCGATTCATACGAACTCATTAAGTGTCACGGCGATCTTCGAGCCGATCACTTCTACGAAGAGAATGATATGATCATGGTATACGAAGAGCAATTAAAAGCCGGGTTGCGGTTCCCTCTCGACGACTTCTTCAAGGAAGTTCTAAAATTTCACCAAGTGTGCATAGCCCAAGTTCACCCAAACTCATGGCGGATCCTAGTAGCCTTCAAAGGCCTTTGCCAAGCCAAAGGACTCAGTCCTACAGCTAAGGTGTTCGCCGAACTGCATAGGCTAACTCGTCGAAAGGATGACGAGTATTGATTCTTCCAGGCAAAGCCACATTGTGGGCTTTTTACCGATCTGCCCTCCTCCCTGAAGAATTGGAAGAATCACTTCTTTATTTTGAGGAGCAAAATTACGAACGGCTTTGAGGGTTTCCCACGCAGCTGGCTACATCAGGGCCCGTTAATTCCGAAGCGCATCACCCTGAATAGGGAAGAAGGCCTAATGGTGATGGAACTGAAAGATCAAGCGGCCTGACAGAAGTTCTCTTGTTTAGATGCAGTGACGGCCGAACTGCATCATTGGACAATGGAGTTGATTACTGGCGAAGAACGCGGGCTTCAACTCTCTGACCTCAGCCTCGGTACTTTCTATATCTCTGATCTTTGGGCCTTAGCGATCTCACTGACCTTTTCTTTGTGCAGGTATGGCGAGCGGCGAGGCTTCCAAGGAGAGCCGGAAGCGGAAAAGAGAGGTCTCCCGGAAAGTGCGGGAGATGAAGTGGGCCGAGGCCTTTCAGACGCCCACGCATGATCCCGGGGAAATGCAAGGAGGCTCTTCTCAAACCTCAGGACCGCCGATCCCTGACATTGAAGTGGTCTGATCCCCTCCTCGTCAAGAAGAGCCGCTACCACCTCCTCCGGTTGCTTCAAGCGCGGAAGGGGTCCTTCCCAACCACCTATGAGGACCCTTTTCCCGCGGCGCTCAAATCCTGATCCACTCGCTGGAGAATAACCGCATAGTTCAAGAGAATCCGGGCTTTGCTAAGGTCTTGGGGTCCTCCATTTGCCTTCGAGAGGATCGGGATAGGCTAACCCCGAACAACCTCGATGATATCCTGACCCAAACTATGAGCCTGAGCGTGGAGAGTTTGGTGAACCAACACATTATCCGGTAGAAGGCTCACCGCTTGAGGCAGGAGGTCGAGAAGGTGGGTCAGGAAGCTGCTTCCCTCCGATCTCAACTTTCATCCGCTCAAAACTAAATATCTGAAATTGAGGGGCGGATGAAATTCTACGAGGATAAGCTGGCTGAGCAGGCTCATGTTCTTGAAGAGTTTCGGGCGCTCTGAGCTGCTGAAGTCGCTCGCCTCACTGAGGAGCTCAAAGCAAAAGAAGAAGAGGCAGTGACAAGGGAGGCCGGTGCTTATGTGAACGCTCATGGGGATCTCTTGGCCGAGCTCAGGAAGCGTTATGCCGAGGAGGACTTCTCCTGGATGGTGGACCTGGCTCCCCAGGACGAAGAGGATAGCGAGGAGGAGGCCGAAGGTGCTAGAGAGGGTGAACAAAATGTAGAACAGGCTAGAGGTGATCCTCCAGCCGAATGACTTGTATATATTGGAAATGAAATGAAATTCCTTTTTTTTTTTCAATGCTTGGATGAGATCGGAAAGTATCTAACTTGCATAAGCACTTGATTGTCTGAATATATTAGAACAACAGCTAAAAGTGATTATTAATCTAAGTGTAAGAGCTCAGAAAACATTGTAAGCAAGAGATCGGCAAATGCCAAATGGGACTTGATTAAAATTGGAAACTTGATTTGAACACTTACGATCGGAATCATCCTTAAATCGGATTGGAGCCTTAACTTTATCAGACGATTATCCCCAAACTTTTAAAAGGGAGATCAGCAATAAGACTGGTGGCATGAAAACCTGACGTTGGTTTGGTTTCGCTAGACAAGAGATCGGAAATGTGATTGACTGGCTAGGAGATTTGACAATTGGTTTGAGAGATCTGTGAGGCTTTGAGCGATATGGAGCTTGGCGTCAATTTGATCTCTATGAAGAGAGATCAGAAACGAATTACTTGGCATTAGGGATCGATTTCAAAGTCTATTGATTTTAGGGATCGACCAAAATATGGTGTCGACAGCACTTTAACCAACGCTATTTACTCATCGATTGCTTACCTCGTGTGTCATGTTCCTTATGAGCTTCTGTCATAAGTTAGATTCAAATTTATTTCAATTTTTGAGGTAAGCAAATCCATGTGCTAGTGGATCCACTTTTCTAGGACCTCGTGTTATCCTATGGGTGAGAAATTAGTTTTACTCTTTTCTTATCAAATCTCTTAATCATTTGATGTAACCTTCAGTTTAGTTTTCAATATTTTAGTCTTTTCTTGCTGTTGTTTTAACAATTATTTTCTTCTGTAGTCTTTTCTTTCTTGGCCATAGGTCCATAACCATTATCTTACCATCTCTATTTATGACCAAAGCCTATGTGCCATTTTGCACTATCTTGTTTGCTTTGGTTTAACTTATTTCTTTCTTGATAAAATAGTTTGGAATATCGTTACGCATCTTAAGTAAATTGCTTGCCTTGGTAGCAATTCCTCATCTAATATTTTTCTCATTTCTTACTGTCCTTTTTATTTTTATCTATCGATATTCTATAGCTTATTTTGCACTAATGTGTAATCATTATTTTCTTTTGTACTGAACTATAACCTTTCAATATTCTAACTTTAGAGTTTTAAATCCCAGGTTAGGATTTTCAAACTCCTTTCCAATAAGAAAACTTTATCTTATCATAACTGTACCAAAACAGATGTCGTTTGCAACTATTCTTATTCTTGTGTATTATTGGGTAGTATGTAGCTCTACACAATAAATCCCAAGTCAGTACTGTAACCTGCAGCTTAGAGCACAAACATCAAGAATATTGCATAGTTACTACGATACATCCCAATAGATCAAACTTCCCTATATCTTATTTCTTTTAAATTCACTAATATCTTGAACTTATTTTTATTATGGTACCCACTGACATCTATCAGCAGTAATACCCTTACCCGCATCTAAGGTAGCTATATTACCATAACTTACTTTTAGGTTCTCTTTCCTTACATAATTAGGCTTACTAATTAACTTTACAAATTCTTGTGTGCTAGCAAATACTTTTCACTGACAAACTCTTCCAAAATTAATTTTAAAAAGACTAGTCACTAATATATCAAAACTGATTTTTTTTTTTTTTACACATATACATATCTTAGTTAAGAATTGAGAAAATACCAGCAACCATACCACAAGTCTCATGCTCGTCCCTCTGTCACATAGTGTATACTCTCACTGGAGCATCACCTTGTCCTAGTTGATTCACAGTCCTCTGACTTCCAGGTGTACTACCCCTACCTCTGCCTCTGCCTTTACCAACTGTTGGTAAACTCTTCGGGGTAGAAACTTGGGCTGATCCTTCTACCATGGTAAATGATCCGTAACGGCGTGGACTTATTCAATCCTTAGCAAAATGACCAGTCCCTCCACAATTGAAACATGCTCCTATAGCTCTATAACATACTCCACTATGTGGTTTACCACAAGTCTCACAAAGTCGATTCGACAGCGTATTTCTGCGTGTCTGTTGAGTTTGCTGATCGGATTGGGATGGTTTCTGTCTAGAAGATATACCTCTACCAGATTCGCGTGAGCTAGATCCTCCAAAATATTTTCTTTTCCAAGAGCCACTCTCGGTAGCTTGACCAGTAACCTTTTCATTTTTCTCCTTCTCTTGTGTACTCTTTTTCACTGCCCATTCTGATTATATCCTTTCCAGTTCCAGGGCTTGTGAAATCAATTTAAAAAAAATCTAGTGTCAAAACCCTACCACTTGCATTCTCAAGTTAGGCCTCAACCCAGCCTCAAACCTCTTACACCGGTCTCTGGGGGTGGAGACTAAGCTTCCAGCATAATGGCTTAGCCTTGAAAAGCGCCGCTCATACTCTGTTACAGTTCTATCCTCTTGCTTCAAACTTAAAAACTCTTGCAGCTTCATGTCTACAAAAGTGTCAGGGACCCACTTTTACCGAAATTCCCTTAAAAAGTCTACCCATGTGAGGACTGGTGGCTCTACCAGACTGTAGGGGATGGTCTTCCACCACTCATATGCATCCCCTTACAGAAGTGATACTGAATATTCGAACTTCAACTCTTCAGCACACTGTAGTTTTCTGAAAACCCGTTCTATCCTCTCTAACCACTGTCCTGGTTCTAGTGCATCCACTGTTCCTTTGAATTCTGTAGCCCTAAATTTCATTAATTTCTCATATTGTAGAGCCAGAGGCTGTGGTTGTGCTGCAGGTGCTTATGTTTGTGCTTGAGGTGGCACATTTCCCGCCATTTGTTGAAAAAACGTAGCCATCTGCTGTGCAAACTGAGCAGGGAACTGCAGTGCTTGAGGAGGAGCTAGAGTGGCTGACCCACTCACATTCTGAAGTGCCGGGGCTTCTCCTCGGGCCTCAGCCTCGACAGATTGCTCTATGGAATGATCTCCCTCTTCCATTCCATTTTCCAAAAATTTTCTACTCTCTGATAACAAACACAAGGAGGTTGACCTCCGTTAGTGCATATTCATGATATAAATATGTTATATATATCAAACATTTGAGCAGTTGCATTTACCGATAAAATATTTCAAATTTACAGTTCAAAATTTATTTTAAAACCTTTCTCTGATACCACTAAATATGTCACACCCTACTCCTCGTAAGATGTAACATGTTCCTGTAGTACACCTAATGAATTATCGTACTTCACCTACCGGTAACCCATTAAATATACTATAAGAGATTTTAAAATAATTTTTGTTCATTTTGGAATTGGTGGGTAAAATTTCTTTCAACTTTTAAGAACCTTTATTTAAAGTCCAAACATAAATTAAACTCTTAGATATTTTAAAATCTTCACAATTTTTACAAAAATTTCGGCAGAGTGCCGTCTATATTTTGAGAAAACAGCTCTTCAAAACCTGAAAATAGAAACACTCCCAATATATTTCTCAATTACAACTCCATTTGCAACCACTAAACTTCAAATCAACAGCAATAACAACACTTCAATTCAAAATCCAAATTTCAAATCAAGAATTAATATCTCAAAACATTTCATAATGTAACACCCTCCCGGTAGCAATTCCGTACATTCTACTGTTCCGGTGACCAGTGTCGATCCGGACAGCTAGAATGTCCGGAAAAATATTTAAACTTAAGTGAGGGACCATAATCAATTCAAATATTAATAAGAAAAACTTAATAAAAATTTTAGAAATAAAATATAACCAAATTAAACGAGCCGGTGCCCTAGCGAGGGGTAACCAGAGGGAAGTTGCGGTTCTCGCAACGAGGAGCCCTAGACCCGGGGGAAAAATTATAAAATAAATTTTGGGAGTCCAGAGAAGGGTCATTGAGGTTCCTATGGCATTAGAATACTAAGAAAATATTTAGGAAAATTTTTCAATCGGTACAGCCAATTTTGACCCGTTAAGCCAAACGGAGGGCATTTTAGTCATTTCGCCTTCAGAGGTGATTTTTGGCCGACTTGTCCAGTTAAGTAAATAATTAATATGACATAAAATATGAAGAAACATTACTAAAAATTAAATTGAAATTGAGTAGTGATGAAAAGAAAAGAAAAATCCATAAAAATGCCAAATATGACATCATTATGATGTCATTTGAAAGTCTCCACCAATTCTAATTAAACAACCATATTATTAACTAATAAAAGAGACTTAATGAAGACCAAATTAACCAAAAATACAGCAGCCACCTCCTTCAAACCAGCCAAAACGTAGAGAGAGAGAAGATAGGGTTTCCACCATAGCCATTCTTTGCAAGCTTTCATTCTCATGCTTCCTCACTATATTTCCTCAAGACCCCAACACTAAAATGAATCCTTGGACCTAGAGGAAGTGTTTGGCAGCCAAGAGAGTACAAGAAAATTGAAGATTAAACTTGGGAAAAAAGTGCCACTTAAAGGTTAGTGCATTAGATACCTAAAACTCTTTATTTTCATGATTAGTAACTTGAATTGAGTAAGAATTTGTAACTAAAATGAACAATAATTATGTGTATACATACCATAAATTTCGGCTGCCCTATTGAAGGAACA
The DNA here is from genome assembly GCF_030052815.1 of Hevea brasiliensis. Taxonomy (NCBI): domain Eukaryota; kingdom Viridiplantae; phylum Streptophyta; class Magnoliopsida; order Malpighiales; family Euphorbiaceae; genus Hevea; species Hevea brasiliensis. The sequence continues at coordinate 40,987,530 of NC_079501.1, read as the reverse complement.
ATAATGGAGTGTTTTGATGGACTTAAAGTGGATTAGAGATTATGTTTAAACCATATATGCATGTGGATAGTGAATGAGATAGTTAATTCAAGCATGTTGTGAAAACTCATATGGAAATTAGGGTTTTGAGAAGTGAAAATTTGACTTGGCTTAGGAAATTGTTAGAGAACATTTTAATGGTCAATTAGTGACCATTTTAGGTAAGTTGACCACAATTTGGACTGAAATAATGCATGGCAAAGTGAATGTGTAGGCTGCCTAAAGACAGCAGCAGGGTGACTGAAATTTCAGTCCACTTGGACTGCCATAGCTTTGGCTGTGTTGGTCCAATTGGTGTTTGGCCAATTGGACATGAAACTAGGCTTATAATGGCACATTTTTGCTGAAGAAACCATGCCCAAAAGACCAAAGCAAGAGGACCAAAACTTGGCCCCAATCCGGATACCCTGCAACAGCACCTGCAGAAATGACCAAATGAACAGTAACTGTTCATTTGGCCATAACTCACTGTAGATATGGTCAATTGACCTGAAATTTTTACAGCAACAAGTTAAGACATAGAAAAACAACTTTCATGAAGGAACCTACCCCAAATTATGGCCAGAACCCATCCAACCAAGTGACTCCAGTTACTGTTCATGTTACTGTAGATATGGTCAATTCTGCAGATTGGCAATCCGGCCAGCTGTGGTTTTTGGACCATATCTAGAGCTACAAAACTCCAAATGGAGTGATTCAAAAAAGGAAATTCAACTAGACAAAATAAGGAACAACTTTTATGTTTGCCATTTCTTCAAACTCCCACTACAACTGTGTCCAATGGAATAGTAAAATTGAGCTACAAAAACTGAAAATTCTGCTTCGCTTGGTTTAAACTTTGAAATGGTATAAATGCTTAATGCCAACAAGTTTTGAATGCCAAATGTGGTATATTGGGAGTGCCAAAGTCAATGTACATATTTTCTATCCAAAAGTCAACATTTTTGTTGACCAATGAGGTGAATAGTGACACTAAAAACTTGAAATTCACAAATTGAAGAATTTAAAGGTTTCAAATGCCCTAGTATACCTAACAAGATTGGTTTGGATAGTTTGGCATGCCAATAGGGTTCAGTTAGCAGTACTGCACATGGCAATATGCCATTCTGTGATTTTATGGCTTTTTTCCATTCTGACCTTGTATTGAGATTTGGCCTTGTGCCTGATATTATTCTGACTTGTTCTTTGTTACATTGCACACAGAGATGCATATGTGACCGATTGTGTGGCGAGGTACTTGATACCCAGTGCCAGTTTACCCGCTTATCCAGTCCAGTCGTCTAGTGTAGGTTACTTGGGCAACCAAATGAATGAAAATGGGCAAAGTAAAAGAAATAAATGAATGGATATACAAATACAAGACAAACAAAACATGCACATGCAATACATATTTATTTTCTGTTATTTCATGTTATTTTATTATTGCACCACTAAGCATTATTGCTTAGCGCGTTGCTTTTGCCACGCGTAGGTACTGGAGATACTGATCATGAGCCCAGTAGACCGCAGACTGGGTGAGTCCATCTGCGATTCGCACGATGTCCGTGTCACCTCACTACCTTCAGTGCATTGGTACGGCACTGGGTGTCATTTTGTCATTTTGTAACTAAATTTTTATTTTCTCATATGTATTTGGATCTATGTAATGCATTTTGATGTTCATGTAAATAATGAAAGTTATGGTCATGAATGCAAAATTTGAGCATTTATTTGTTGTTTGTATACGAGTATTCTGAGAAATGGATGTTTGAGAAATGAAAAGGTTGTTGAGAACTGAAATTGAAAAATTGTTGAGATTTTGGATATTGGAGTTTGGGAATGATTGAATGTGAATATTGGAAGTGTTTTTTTTCAGGTTCCGAAGAATTGTTTTCTCCACTTTTAGCCGGTACTCTGCCGGATTTTCTTTAAAATTTTCAGAACCTCAAATAAATAATACTTTTGATAAATGGCTTAAATAAATTATATTTCACAAATTACATTCAAAAGCATGATATAAATTAATTAAGGTATATTAAAGTGTGCCGGTACACCGTGTGGCATTACTTACTCGGGTATACTGTACACGGGTAAGGGGCGTCACATTTAGTGGTATCAGAGCACGGTTTAGGCGTTTCTGGGCCTAGATTGAGTCCATACCATGCATTGCATTTGTAATAGTTGAGGTGACACTAATGCAGATCTGTTTGTTTTTCTTCTTATTTTGAATAGGATATGGACCCTTCATCACAGAAAGCAGTCGAGGAAGAAGTGGAGAGTCATGCTCCACCTGCAGCAGCTGAGACTGGGGGCATGAGAGAATCTGCTCCGCCAGCTCAAGCAGAGCCTGCTCAGCCTCCACAGGCCATGTTTCAGCAAATGGCCGATTTCTTCAGACAAATGGCCGGGGTAATGCCAACGCCCCCACCACCAACAACTCCACAGCAAAAATCACACCTGGAAAGGCTAAGAAAGTTTGGAGCAGTGGATTTCTATGGCAAGAGAGAAGATGATTCTGTTGCAACCGAGAATTGGTTGAACAGAACAGGCAGAGTTCTAAAACAACTCCACTGCACTCCAAAGCAAAACTTGGAAACTGCCATATCTTTGTTGCAAGATGATGCCTACGAATGGTGGGACACGGTTTCCAGTGAAGTGCAGCGGAAGTCAGAACTTGGGACTTCTTTCTCTCCGAATTCAAGAAGAAATATGTGGGTCTTGTATACGGAAGAGAGAAGAAGAGAGTTTATTAACTGAGGCAGAGATGGCTTGTCGTGAGTAGTATGAGAAGGAATTTGTAAGATTGAGCCGCTATGGAAGGGAGATAGTCCCTAATGAAGCTGAAAGATGTAAGAGATTTGAAGAGGGACTAAATGACAACATCAAGATCCAGCTCACTGCCTTGGGAATCACAGAATTTACCAAGTTAGTGGAAGCTACAATAAAGGTTGAAAAAGTAAGAATCAGTGAGCAGACTAGAAGGGAAAGACAGCAGAAGAGGGGCCCAGGTCAGTCTAGTTCAGCTCCTGCATTTGGGAAGAAGTTCAAGGGTCCTCCTGCACAGAGTTCAGGGCAACCACAAGGTCAGGGCCAGTCTCAGGGGCCCAGGCCACAGTATACCCCTAGGAGAGGTCAGTCCACACCATCAGTGGGCAGCTCTCCAGGGATGGGGTTCAGGGGACCAGTCCCAGCAACTTCTGCATGTCCACACTGCTTGAAATGGCATAAGGGGGAGTGTTGGAGAGTGACTGGTGCCTGCTTAAGGTGTGGGTCAACAGAGCATCAATTGAAGAACTGTCCACGCAGAACTACTACAGCTGCTCCAACACAAGCAGACAGACTTGCTCTGCACCCGCAGAGGTAGAAAATCGTGTCTGAGGCGCTTGGACCATCACAGAGGCTGCATCGAGCCGAGAGAGGCCGGATAATGCACCACCTACCAGAGCTTATGCCTTGAGAGCTCAGGAGGAGCAAGATGCCCCGGATGTCATCGAGTGCGTTCTCCTCTACAATACTCCTGTGCATGCATTGGTGGATCCAGATCCACTCATTCATACATCTGCATCAACTTACCCGTAGGAAGGAGGATACTAGTAGGGAGAGTGACCAAGACATTCTGTCGCTAATCCATTGGGCCACGATGTGGTAGTGAACAAAGTATACAAGGGTTGCGTTAAGGATTCAGGTATGAATTCTTGGCGCACTGATTGAGTTGCCCTTCCATGAGTTTGACGTGATATTGGGAATGGGTGGTTGTCACGTCATCGTGCAATAGTTGATTGCAAATTGAAGAGAATTTCTTTGAAAACTTCGAGGGTAATGAGATCACGATTGTGGGGAAAGGATGATTTCTTGTCCAATGTCATCTCACCACGATTGCAAGAAGAATGATGAAAAGTGTGAAGCCTACCTAGCACATGTGGTGGATACTAGGCAGGCTAAGCCAAACTTGAGTGACATACCCACAATAAGAGACTTCCCAGAGGTATTTCCTGAAGAGTTGCCTGGTTTGCCACCAGAAAGGGAAGTTGAATTTGCTATTGAGACAACTGCAGATGCAGACCCATTTCCATTGCTCCTTATAGGATGGCACCCACTGAATTGAGGGAGTTGAAAACTCAGTTGCAAGAGTTGCTTGATAAGGGGTTCATACGCCCCAGTGTGTCACCATGGGGAGCTCCAGTGCTGTTTGTGAAAAAGAAGGATGGGACTTTGAGGCTATGCATTGATTACCAGCAGTTGAATAAAGTGACAATGAAGAACAAATATCCGTTGCCTAGAATTGATGATCTGTTTGATCAGTTGAAGGGAGCAGGAGTATTTTCTAAAATTGATCTCAGGTCAGGGTATCATCAGTTGAGGGTGAAGGATGCAGATGTGCCAAAGACTGCATTCAGGACCCGATATGGGCATTATGAGTTTCTAGTGATGCCCTTTGGCCTAACAAATGCACCAGCGGCATTCATGGACCTTATGAACCGTATCTTCCATCCACACTTAGATCGGTTTGTAGTGGTCTTTATTGATGATATTTTGGTATATTCCAAGACCAGGGAAGAACATGATGAGCATTTAAGGATTGTACTGCAAACCTTGAGAGAAAAGAAGCTGTATGCTAAGCTGTCCAAGTGTGACTTTTGGTTGAATGAGATTGCATTCCTTGGACACATAGTGTCAGCTGATGGGATTAGGGTGGATCCCAAGAAAATAGAAGCAGTGATGGAATGGAAGCCTCCCAGAAATACAACTGAGGTCAGAAGCTTCTTAGGGCTAGCTGGGTATTACAAAAGATTTGTGAAGGGATTTTCCCTAATAGCTGCTCCAATGACCAAGTTGTTACACAAGAATGTCAGATTTGACTGGAATGAGAAGTGTCAGACTAGTTTTGAGAAATTGAAGGCTATGTTGACAGAGGCACCAGTGTTAACACAGCCAGTGTCAGGAAAGGACTTTGTGGTCTATAGTGATGCCTCACATAATGGGTTAGGGTGTGTATTGATGCAAGAGGGGAAGGTGGTCGCTTATGCTTCCAGACAGCTAAGGCCACATGAACAGAACTACCCTACCCATGATCTAGAGCTTGCAGCAATTATCTTCGCACTGAAGATATGGAGGCATTACTTGTATGGTGAAAAGTGCTACATTTACATAGACCACAAAAGCCTGAAATACTTGCCAACCCAGAAGGAGCTCAACCTTAGACAGAGGCGATGGATTGAGTTCCTGAAGGACTATGACTGTGTAATTGACTACCATCCTAGGAAGGCAAATGTAGTTGCTGATGCTTTGAGCAGAAAATCCATGACAGCCTTGAGATCATTGAATGCCCGTCTATCTTTGATTCGAGATGGAGCTATTTTGGCTGAGTTGTAAGTGAGGCCAAACTCTCTGCAGATTTTAGATGGGCAAAAGCGGATGAAAAGTTAATGGCTATTATGAGCAAGATCTCGGAGGGAAAAGCAGCGATTATGGGGTGAAAGCAGATGGGTGCTCAGTACTACAAAGGAAGACTGTGTACGGATGATGGGGAATTGAAGACCAGATTCTAAAAGAAGCACACACCAGTGTATATGCTATGCACCGTGAAGTACAAAGATGTATCATGATCCAAGCTTGATATTGGTGGCACAGTATGAAGAGGGACATAGTGACTATGTGACTAAATGCTTGACATGTCGGCAAGTCAAGGCGAACATCAAGTTCCATCGGGTTTGCTACACCTATACACATACCGAATGGAAATGGGATCGGTCACCATGGATTTTGTAAGTGGTCTACCTCTCACCCGGAAGAAACATGATGCAAGATGGGTGATAGTTGATAGATTGACAAAGTCAAGACACTTTCTTCCGTTAGGATGACTACTCACTAGAGAGGTTAGCGAGATTGTATATCGGTGAGATAGTTAGGCGCATGGAATTCCACTTTCCATCATATCGATCGAGACCCAAGGTTTACATCGAGATTCGAAAGAAGTTGCATGAGTCCTTGGGTACACAACTCCATTTCAAAGATGACTTTCCATCCTCAGACGGATGGGCAATCAGAAAGAGTAATCCAGGTAAACAATTGAAACCAATGAAATTGATACAAATATCGAATTAAAATGATAACAATAACGTGAAATATATATCAGGTCCTTGAGGATATGCTGAGGAGTTGTGTCATTGAGTTTAAGGGAAGTTGGGACAGATACCTCCCACTGGCAGAATTTGCATATAACAATAGCTACCAGGCTAGCATTCAAATGGCCCCATATGAAGCACTGTATGGAAGAAAATGTAGAACTCCAGTGTGCTGGACTGAATTGGGCGAAGATAAACTGGTAGGGCCAGACCTGGTGAAACAGACTGGGGAAAAAGTAAAATTGATCAAAGCTAATATGAATGTTGCTTCGGACAGACAGAAATCTTATGCCGACTTGAAGAGAAAAGAAATAGAATATGTGGTTAGCGACAAAGTGTTCCTCAAGGTGTCACCGTGGAAGAAGGTATTGAGGTTTGGAAGAAAAGGTAAGTTAAGCCCTAGGTTCATTGGCCCATATGAAGTCATTGAACGTGTGGGTCCAAAGAGCCTATAGGCTAGCTTTACCACAGTGGACAAGATCCACAATGTGTTCCACGTGTCCATGCTCAGAAGATACCGCTCAGATCCTTCACATGTCATCTCCAGGGAAGAAATTGAAATACAACCGGATTTGACATATGAAGAAGAACCTCTACGGATCCTAGCTCGGGAAGTGAAAGAGTTAAGGAACAAGCAGATTCCACTGGTGAAAGTGCTTTAGAGGCACCACAACACCGAGGAGGCAACTTGGGAAAGTGAAGAGACGATGAGGCAACAGTTCCCTCAACTGTTTGCATCAGGTAAATTTCGAGGACGAAATTTAAATTAGAGGGGAAGAGTTGTAACACCCTCCCGGTAGCAATTCCGTACATTCTACTGTTCAGGTGACCAGTGTCGATCCGGACAGCTAGAATGTCCGAAAAAATATTTAAACTTAAGTGAGGGACCATAATCAATTCAAATATTAATAAGAAAAATTTAATAAAAATTTTAGAAATAAAATACAACCAAATTAAACGAGTGGTGCCCTAGCGAGGGTAACGAGAGGAAGTTGCGGTTCTATAACGAGGAGCCCTAGACCCGGGGGAAAAATTATAAAATAATTTTTGGGACTCCAGAGAAGGGTCATTGAGGTTCCTATGGCATTAGAATGCCAAGAAAATATTTAGGAAAATTTTTCAATCGGTACAGCCAATTTTGACCCGTTAAGCCAAACGGAGGGCATTTTGGTCATTTCGCCTTCAGAGGTGATTTTTGGCTGACTTGTCCAGTTAAGTAAATAATTAATATGACATAAAATATGAAGAAACATTACTGAAAATTAAATTGAAATTGAGTAGTGATGAAAAGAAAAGAAAAATCCATAAAAATGCCAAATATGACATCATTATGATGTCATTTGAAAGTCTCCACCAATTCTAATTAAACAACCATATTATTAACTAACAAAAGAGACTAAATGAAGACCAAATTAACCAAAAATACAGCAGCCACCTCCTTCAAACCAGCCAAAACATAGAGAGAGAGAAGATAGGGTTTCCACCATAGCCATTCTTTGCAAGCTTTCATTCTCATGCTTCCTCACTATATTTCCTCAAGACCCCAACACTAAAATGAATCCTTGGACCTAGAGGAAGTGTTTGGCAGCCAAGAGAGTACAAGAAAATTGAAGATTAAACTTGGGAAAAAAGTGCCACTTAAAGGTTAGTGCATTAGATACCTAAAACTCTTTATTTTCATGATTAGTAAATTGAATTGAGTAAGAATTTGTAACTAAAATGAACAATAATTATGTGTATACATACCATAAATTTCGGCTGCCCTATTGAAGGAACAATAATGGAGTGTTTTGATGGACTTAAAGTGGATTAGAGATTATGTTTAAACCATATATGCATGTGGATAGTGAATGAGATAGTTAATTCAAGCATGTTGTGAAAACTCATATGGAAATTAGGGTTTTGAGAAGTGAAAATTTGACTTGGCTTAGGAAATTGTGAGAGAACATTTTAATGGCCAATTAGTGACCATTTTAGGTGAGTTGACCACAATTTGGACTGAAATAATGCATGGCAAAGTGAATGTGTAGGCTGCCTAAAGACAGCAGCAGGGTGACTGAAATTTCAGTCCACTTGGACTGCCATAGCTTTGGCTGTGTTGGTCCAATTGGTGTTTGGCCAATTGGACATGAAACTAGGCTTATAATGGCACATTTTTGCTGAAGAAACCATACCCAAAAGACCAAAGCAAGAGGACCAAAACTTGGCCCCAATCCGGATACCCTGCAACAGCACTTGCAGAAATGACGAAATGAACAGTAACTGTTCATTTAGCCATAACTCACTGTAGATATGGTCAATTGACCTGAAATTTTTACAGCAACAAGTTAAGACATATAAAACAACTTTCATGAAGGAACCTACCCCAAATTATGGCCAGAACCCATCCAACCAAGTGACTCCAGTTACTGTTCATGTTACTGTAGATATGGTCAATTCTGCAGATTGGCAATCCGGCCAGCTGTGGTTTTTGGACCATATCTAGAGCTACAAAACTCCAAATGGAGTGATTCAAAAAAGGAAATTCAACTAGACAAAATAAGGAACAACTTTTATGTTTGCCATTTCTTCAAATTCCCACTGCAACAGTGTCCAATGGAACAGTAAAATTGAGCTACAAAAACTGAAAATTCTGCTTCGCTTGGTTTAAACTTTGAAATGGTATAAATGCTTAATGCCAACAAGTTTTGAATGCCAAATGTGGTATATTGGGAGTGCAAAAGTCAATGTACATATTTTCTATCCAAAAGTCAACATTTTTGTTGACCAATGAGGTGAATAGTGACACCAAAAACTTGAAATTCACAAATTGAAGAATTTAAAGGTTTCAAATGCCCTAGTATACCTAACAAGATTGGTTTGGATAGTTTGGCATGCCAATAGGGTTCAGTTAGCAGTACTGCACATGGCAATATGCCATTCTGTGATTTTATGGCTTTTAGCCATTCTGACCTTGTATTGAGATTTGGCCTTGTGCCTGATATTATTCTGACTTGTTGCATTACATTTGCACACCGGGAGATGCATATGTGACCGATTGTGTGACGGCCCGAGGTACTTGATACCCAGTGCCAGTTTACCCGCTTATCCAGTCCAGTCGTCTAGTGTAGGTTACTTGGGCAACCAAATGAATGAAAATGGGCAAAGTAAAAGAAATAAATGAATGGATATACAAATACAAGACAAACAAAACATGCACATGCAATACATATTTATTTTCTGTTATTTCATGTTATTTTATTATTGCACCACTAAGCATTATTGCTTAGCGCGTTGCTTTTGCCACGCGTAGGTACTGGAGATACTGATCATGAGCCCAGTAGACCGCAGACTGGGTGAGTCCATCCTGTAGTTCTGCACAGTGTCCGGTTCACCTCACTACCTTCAGTGCATTGGTACGGCACTGGGTGTCATTTTGTCATTTTGTAACTAAATTTTTATTTTCTCATATGTATTTGGATCTATGTAATGCATTTTGATGTTCATGTAAATAATGAAAGTTATGGTCATGAATGCAAAATTTGAGCATTTATTTGTTGTTTGTATACGAGTATTCTGAGAAATGGATGTTTGAGAAATGAAAAGGTTGTTGAGAACTGAAATTGAAAAATTGTTGAGATTTTGGATATTGGAGTTTGGGAATGATTGAATGTGAATATTGGAAGTGTTTTTTTTCAGGTTCCGAAGAACTGTTTTCTCCACTTTTAGCCGGTACTCTGCCGGATTTTCTTTAAAATTTTCAGAACCTCAAATAAATAATACTTTTGATAAATGGCTTAAATAAATTATATTTCACAAATTACATTCAAAAGCATGATATAAATTAATTAAAGTATATTAAAGTGTGCCGGTACACCGTGTGGCATTACTTACTCGGGTATACTGTACACGGGTAAGGGGCGTCACACATAACTCATGCACATTGCATTTTAAATCATTAATTTACAATCATAAGTTAATTTACAGATGCAAAATCTCAAAAATAATATGATTACAATTTTATCTGTACAACTGCTCAAATTACAGAGATACATATGCATACTATCATATTTACATCAAACTAAACTACCAGGGTATAGACAAATACCCATACAAAAATTCTTCAATTGTGCTCCTCTCTAACTGTAGCAGCTCGCTTTGCCGCTATGTCCTTTTCTCTATCTGCGACAGCAAGTTAAAGCTATCGCTGAGTATATAAATACTCAGTGGTGCATAATAAAGCATAAAATGCAAAATATAAAACATTTATGAACAAATCATCATTCAAAAATCTCATAATCGCATTTCATAATTTTTTTCTCAAATCACATTTATAACAAATCATAATTTTCAAAGCTTAATATAGCACAACTTGATCAAACAATTTAATAAACATAGTGTTGCCAAACAATAACACAACTTAGGCCATGACACAAAATTTTCGAACATGTCATGTGTACATCACGACAACGCAAACTCACCCCACTAATCGAAATCAATGAGGGAGGTGGCTAGCTAGTTAATGAGTACTCATCCAAACTCACCCCTCAGACTGGAAAGCCAGAGAGGGAGGAAAGTGATCAAATATCAAACTCACCCCACAAGTGGAGGAGGAACATATTAATATTGTCATGCTAAGTGTGAATTAAAAATAATTTAAATCAAGTTATTCAAATATTTTATACAATTCACAAATCATATTTTATTCTAAACTTTTTATTTACAAAGTAGGCAACACACTATTTTTCAAATAATATTTTCAAAGCCATAACAATCAAAATTGTTCACAACATTTATTTCAAAAATTGTCAAGTATAAACAAAAAATTTTAAGTTTGTTGTGCACAAACCTGACATGAGTCGCCTCTAGGCCTTGACTCAGTCCCTTATACCTTCTGGGTCTTTTTCAGTTGAAACACAAAATTTATAGTGTTTCAGTATCTTATTTAACAATAAATCCAATAATTAATTCATAAATACTTAATTCTAGCTCAAATATGCTTAAACTAACATTCTTGGAAATTTTCATTTTGGAGTTACTATTCATGATACTATTCAAGTCAATTTATTGACTTTCTAAGGCTTAATAGGTATGAGAACTCCAACTTCACTCATATTTCACATTTTGGTTACCAATTTTGTTGGTTTTGGTTGTTTTCTCAAAACTTAGGTCTTTTAGGCAAAATTGCAAATTTTCAGTTTTGGTGTCTTAGGTTGCACTGTTCCATTGGTCATTTTGCTGTTAGAATTTGGCAAATTTTTCTTTATATAAAATGTTTCCTATTGTCTTAACTTAATTCTCCTTTTTGAATCACTCAAATTGGAGTTTTGTAGCTCAAGTTATAACCATTTGAATCATGGCTGCCGGATTGGACTTAACCCAGATTTCTGGGCAATTTTTGGTTCTGGCAGTTTTAGGTTACCAACTTGGGGTGGCCAAATGACTTAGTTAATGGCATAATTTGGATTTGTGTTCTTCATAAAAGTTTTAGTTCTATATCTCATCTGTCCACTAGTAAAATTTCAGGTCATTTAGACCTGCCTAGCTCAAGTTATGGCCAAATGAACAAACACTATTCATTTGGTCAGTTTGTACAGGGCAGATTGAGATTTTCTGGATTTGGTCAATTTGTTCACTAGGTTTTTGTCACTTTTTGGGCATGGTTCCTGAATGAAAATTGTGTCATTTAGTGTCTATTTTCATTCTCAATTGGTCTCATACCAATTGGACTTGTAAATTTTCAGTTTTTTTCCCTTAAAGGGAACTTGGTCCTGCTGCCAGCACCATGACCACATTGAATCCGAATCTAAACTCAATTCAAACACTTCCAACACACTTCATTTGGTCACAAATGACCATTTCTCACTTCAAACTAGATCAAAGACATCATTTACCAATTTCTCACATTTTTGTCTCTAAACCCTAAGTGTCCAAAACCCTAACTCACTAAATTGTTGCATCTAACCAAATCTAAGCATCTCAATCTCACTACCACATTCATACAAACTTGCCCAACATATTAAATTCAATCAAAGCACAAACATATGCATAGTAACACTAGCTGGCCGAATTTTCAATTTGGTCCTTAAACAATTAATTTCATTTCATTTGAAGTTTATTTCTAAGTTAGTTAAGCTATAAATACAACTAATAAACTAATTTTGCAACTTAAATCACTAACCTTACTTGGAGGGTTTCCAAGCTTTCTTTTCTTCAAGTCTTTCTTCTTCTTTTTGCTCTCTAATGCTTCCTCAACATGTAAAGAGAACTTTTAATGTTGGGACCTTGTGAATTTATGGAAGTAAGTAGGGAAATTCAAGCTTTCTAATCCTTAAAAATGGTGGAACAAGGTAAGTGAGAATAAAGAGAGAGATGGGGCGGCAAGGCTATGAGAAAGATGACTTTTTCTTTTCTTTTTTCTTTATGTCTTTTGTCTTATGGAAGACCAAAAAAATCAATTTAATTAAATTTATTAATTATAATATTTATGACATCATGCATGACGTCATGCATGATGTCATCTCCCTTCACTTTTTTATTTTCTTTTTTTTCTCATTTATTTTTCTATTAGTCCTCTAATTTAATTCCCGACTCTGAAAATTTCTTTTTTTCGATTTTATTTGACAGTTAGGTCAGGAGTCAGCTCTAGGGGTCAATTGACCAAATTGCCCCTCGCCGGTTCAATCTAGTTTGCAAATAATTTAGTATTTCTTCCAGCTCCCTAACCCAATTATTTGACTTGCTTAACAATTCTTTTTCGTGATTTTCTCTTTTCCACTGTGTTTGTAATGGTCCTAAGGACTGCAGCGTCACATTTTACGGTTCAAAATTTGAGTTTAAATTGACTTCGCACTCCTTCCAGAGAAGGTCACCCATCGCTGTGACTCTCGGCTCGTTTAACTTCTTATGTTCTATTTTTCTTATTTATACTTAACTAATTGACAATTACTAATTATTTGTGTTTATAGCTTATCTAGTTGTCTTAAGTATGGTTCTAATCCCCTCAGTTGTCGGAACCAACTCCGGTCACCTGAATAGTGAAATATACCAGGCTATACAAATAGGGGTGTTACATTGTGGGAGGCCCCATAAAGGGGAGTGCAGATTGTTGACTAGTGGGTGTTTTAGATGTGGGTTCATGGATCACTTCCTGAAGGATTGTCCACAGAGGAATGCTAGTGTTCCCACTATTCCACCCCAGGCAGATAGACCTACCCCGGCAGCGCAGAGGGGTAGAAGACCTGCAAGGCCTGATACTGTAGGTACATCACAGAGGCCTACTGCAGAGACAGTTCAGAGGTAGGAGACTAAAATAGCACCTTGTGATTAAGCTATGAGAGCTCGAGATGAGCCAGAGCCAGCTGATGTCATAAGGGGTAATTTCTTACTTTATGATTTATATGTATGTGCATTAATTGATCCTGGCTCCACACATTCTTATGTATGCATTACACCACCTATTGGTAGAGGGGTACAAGTAGAGGAGTTGGAGGAGGACATATAAGTTACAAACCCTTTAGGCCATAGTGTCATGGTGAAAAAGGTCTACAAGGGTTGTGCTCTGAGGATACAAGGTTATGAGTTTCCAGCTAACTTGATTGAGCTACCATTCCATGAGTTTGATGTGATATTGGGAATGGATTGGTTATCATGTCATCAGGCGATGGTAGATTGTCAGCGATGTCACTACAAATAGCAGAAGGGGATAAGATTACAATTGTGGGTGAAGGAACGGGTTGTCTTTCTACTATCATATCAGCCACAGTAGCCAGAAGAATGATAAGAAAGGGATGTGAGGCTTTCTTAGCACATGTGGTTGACACTAGGAAGACTAGCCCAAGAATACAGGAGATCCCCATAGTATGTGAATTTCCAAATGTATTTCCTAAAGAGTTGCCGAGTTTACCACCTGATAGAGAGGTGGAGTTTGCTATAGACGTTATGCCGAGTACTGCACTAATCTCCATTGCTCCATATAGGATGGCACATACTGAACTGAGAGAGTTGAAAATTCAGTTACAGGAGCTACTGAATAAGGGTTTCATATGCCCTAGTGTGTCACCCTGGGGAGCACCGGTGCTATTTGTGAAGAAGAAGGATGGTACACTTCAGCTATGTATAGACTATCGGCAGTTGAATAAGGTGACTGTGAAAAACAAATATCCTTTAACTCGGACAGATGACCTGTTTGATTAGTTAAGGGGAGCTGGAGTATTCTCCAAGATAAATCTGAGATCAGGCTATCACCAGCTAAGAGTGAAGGAGACAGATGTTCCTAAGGCTGCTTTCAGGACTCGGTATGGACACTATGAGTTTCTAGTGATGCCATTTGGACTAACGAATGCATCAACAGCTTTCATGGACCTAATGAACTATATCTTTCATCCTTACTTGGATCAGTTCATTGTGGTCTTTATAGATGATATCTTGGTGTATTCTAAGAATCGAGAAGAGCATGATGAACACCTAAGAGTAGTACTATAGACACTGCGAGAAAAACAGTTGTATGCTAAGTTGTCCAAGTGTGACTTCTAATTGGATGAGATATCCTTCCTTGGACACATTGTGTCAGCAGATGGGAACAGGGTAGATCTAAGGAAGATTGAAGCAATAGTTGAATGGAAGCCTCCCAAAAATGTAACAGAGGTCAGAAGCTTTTTGGGTTAGCTAGATACTATAGGAGATTTCTGAAGGGATTCTCCCTTATAGTAGCCCCACTAACTAAACTGCAGGAGTATAGGGCAGTTGACTTTAGGGGTAAGAAGGAGGATGATTCAGCCACAGCAAAGTATTGGCTGGAGAGGACAGAGAAGGTATTACAGCAGTTGCACTGTACCCCAGAGCAATAGTTGGAGTGTGCTCTGTCACTGCTATAGGAGGATGCTTATAGATGGTGGGTGACAGTATCGAGAGTGGTACAGTCTGCACAGATCACTTGGGAGTTCTTTCTAGCTGAATTCAGAAAGAAATACATCAGTCATGCGTACTTGGAGGCCAGAAGGAGAGAATTCCTAGCATTGAGATAGAGGCAACTTACAGTCTCCGAATATGAGCAGAAATTCGTGAGACTTAGCAGATATGCATTGGAGTTGATGCCCACAAAAACTGATAAATGCAGAAGGTTTGAGGATGGACTGAATGACAACATCAAGTTGATAGTGACATCTCATCACTTCACAAATTTCTCCAAGTTGGTAGCACAGCCGTTGATGTGGAGAGTGTCAGAAACGAAGAGCAGTCAAGAAAGGGCAGGCAACATAAGAGGGGTTCTGAATCTGGTCAGTCTAGTTCAACAGCCACAGGTAGTAAGAGGCCCAAGGAGTCTCAGGGTCAGACTCAGGGTCGAGGTAAGAAGCAGAAATCCCGATTTGCCCTAAGGAGAGGAGGAGGACAGTCTGGTGCATCAGTGGGTAGTTATCCAGGTATAGCTACACGGGGATCAGCCCCACCACCCGCTTGTACACATTGTGGCAGACCCCACAGAGAAGAGTGTAGATTGTTGACTGGTGGATGTTTCAGATGTGGGTCTATGGATCACTTCCTGAAGGATTTTCAACAGAGGAATGCTAATGTTCCCACTGCTCCACCCCAAATGGAGAGGTCTGCCCCAGCAGCACAGATGGGTAGAAAACCTGCAAGGCCTGATATAGCTGGTACATCACAGAGGCCTACTACAGAGATAGTTTAGAGGCAGAAGACTAGAGTAGCACCCGTGCCTATGTTATGAGAGCTCGAGATAAGCTAGAGCCAGCTGATGTCATAAGGGGTACTTTCTCACTTTATGATCTATCTGTATGTCCCTTAATTGATCCTAGCTCCACACATTCTTGTGTGTGCATTACACCACCAGTTGGTAGAGGGGTACAAGTAGAGGACTTAGAGGAGGACATAAAAGTTACAAACCCTTTAGGCTATAGTGTCATGGTGAAAAAGGTCTACAAGAGTTGTCCTCTGAGGATACAGGGTTATGAGTTTCCAGCTGACTTGATTGAGCTACCATTCCATGAGTTTGATGTGATATTGGGAATGGATTGATTATCACGTCATCAGACGATGGTAGATTGTCAGCTAAAGAGGATTTCACTACAAACAGCAGAAAGGGATGAAATTACAGTTGTGGGTGAAGGAATGGGTTGTCTTTCTACTATTATATCAGCCACGGTAGCCAGGAGATTGATTAGAAGGGGCTATGAGGCTTATTTAGCATATGTGGTTGACACTAGGAAGACTAGGCTAAGCATACAGGAGATCCCCATAGTATGTGCATTTCCAGATGTGTTTCTGAAGAGTTGCTGGGTTTGCCACTTGATAGAGAAGTGGAGTTTGCTATAGCAGTTATGCTGGGTACTGCACTGATTTCCATTGCTCCATATAGGATGGCACCCACTGAACTAAGAGAGTTGAAAGTTCAGTTACAGGAGCTACTGGATAAGGGTTTCATACGCCCTAGTATGTCACCCTGGGGAGCACCAGTGTTATTTGTGAAGAAGAAAGATGGTACACTATGGCTTTGTATAGACTACCGACAGCTGAATAAGGTGACTGTGAAAAACAAATACCCTTTACCTCGAGTAAATGATCTATTTGATCAGTTGAGGGGAGCTGGAGTATTCTCCAAGATATATCTCAGATCAAGCTATCACCAGTTGAGAGTGAAGGAGACAGATGTTCCTAAAACTACTTTCAATACCCGGTATGGACACTATGAGTTTCTAGTGATGCTATTTGGGCTGACAAATGCACCAATAGCTTTTATGGACCTAATGAACTACATCTTTCATCCCTACTTAGATCGGTTTGTTGTGGTTTTTATGGATGATATTGAGGTGTATTCTAGGAACCAGAAAGAGTATGATGAACACCTGAGAGTAGTACTACAGACACTGCAGGAAAAGTAGTTGTATGCCAAGTTGTCCAAGTGTGACTTCTAGTTAGATGAGATATCCTTCCTTGGACACATTGTGTCAACAGATGGGATCTGGGTAGATCCAAAGAAGATTGAACCAATAGTTGAATGGAAGCCTCCCAGAAATGTAACAAAGGTCAGAAGCTTTTTGGGGTTAGCTAGATACTATAGGAGATTTGTGAAGGGATTTTACCTTCTAGCAGCCCCACAGACTAAACTACTACACAAGACTGCAAAGTTTGATTGGAATGATAAATGTCAAACCAGTTTCGAGAAGTTGAAGGCTATGCTTACAAAAGCTCCAATGTTGACACAGCCAGAGTCAGAGAAAGACTATGTGATATACAGTGATGCCTCTCACAATGGGCTTGGGTGTGTTCTAATGCAGGAAAGGAAAGTAGTTGCCTATGCTTTCAAGCAGCTAAGGCCACATGAGAAAAACTACCCAACTCATGATCTGGAATTAGCGGCAATAATATTTGCATTGAAGATATAGAGGCATTACCTATATGGTGAGAAATGCTACATATATACGGATCACAAGAGTTTGAAGTATTTGCCAACCTAAAAGAAACTCAATCTGAGACAGAGGAGATGGATTGAAGATGGATTGAATTCCTTAAAGATTATAACTGTGTGATCGACTACCATTCGAGGAAGGCAAATGTAGAGGCTGACGCACTGAGCATGAAGTCCATGATGGCTTTAAAAGCACTAAAAGCTCGGTTTTCTTTAGCACAGGATTAGGAAATTTTGGCTGAGTTGCTTGTAAAGCCAAGCTTGTTACAGCAAATACAAGAAGCATAGCTAAGGGATGAAAAGTTGCTAACTATTATGGGCAGAACTCAAGAGGGGAAGGAGACTGATTATGAGTTGAAAGGAGATGGGTGCCTGTATTATAAAGGCAGAATCTGTGTACCAGGAGATGACTCACTGAAGAAGAATATCTTGAAAGAGGCGCACAATAGCTTTCATGCTATGCACCTAGGAAGTACCAAGATGTACCAAGACCTGAAAACACATTATTGGTGGCCTGGAATGAAGAAAGAGATTAGTGATTTTGTGACCAGATGTTGAAAGATCAGAAGCATGAAAAACACAAGTTTAGATCATTAAAATTCAAAATTTTTCTTCTAGGGTCACATGCATCATGCAAGATTTATTTTTATCTATTTGATTTCAATGATAAACAGCATATTAAAACTCTTTTAATATATTTTTGGATCTACATTTGCCATTTAAGATTTTAGAATTAACATATTAATTCATTAGAACCCTAGATTAGATCAAGAACAAGTGCACTAACCTGTTTGATGCACTGCAGTGTGTTTGGCACCTTTGGGATGCACCTAGGACACCAGATGTTGTCCCTCTAGCTTTTCCACACTAAGATCACCAATGGCAGCCCCTTGAACAGCTTCTAAAGCTTTTCCAATCAATTAAAAAATCAGGTTTTTTCTTTTGAGAGATTACAGATGTAAACAGGACACTAGAAACGATTTCTTGTATTTTTAATTCAAGAGACTATTGGGAAATCTCTTTAAATTAATGGGAGATGAAGAAGATGAAAGGGAGAGGTGCTTTGGGGTGGCACCAATGAAACAATTAGCAGCTAGGTATTTTTCTTTTCATCCTTTCCCTTATATAGCTAGGTCACCAATTAAAACCCTTGCAACATGTCACCTTCTGATTGGCTCTAGGTTTAATTGACCCAATCACATTGTGCCAAGTGTTAAACCTATATTTAATCTTGACTTTAATCATCTTACATGATTAAAAGACATATGTCAAGCTTATGTGTAGTGCCATGTGTCACCATCTCATGGTGCCACATGTCACCCTGTGAAATTACTAAAATACCCATGTGTCTTAATTTTGAGTTCTCAACCCAAAATAATTATTTCTCTTCTTCTAATCAATTTATATCAAATATAAATTAATTAATTAATCTATATTAATTAATTTCTCATTAATTAAATTCATATTTAAACACTTTAAATATAAATTTAACTTATACTATACATCCAATAACCTAGATTTGGTTTTAAGCCATGCTAGGGACTTTGCAATCTAATTGCAAACCAAACCTATTTAATTAATCAATTAAACTCTTTAATTAATTAATTAAATCATATTTAATTTAGTGATTACTTGTGTATGTGTGTAACTTACTAGGCTCATCACTAATTGGTAATGAGACATGATATCAACTCTTAATATCATCAGAACTCTTTCTTACCATAAATGATTTTTCTAAATCATTTTATGCACCTCATAGACCATGGTTAATACCTAGCATAGCATGCCATGACCACCCAATTAGTAATAAGGTTTACCTTAAATGAACTTATAATCATATGTTACCATGCACTAGAATCTTTCTGTTACAAAATCCCAATTCAAGCTGGAGTCATGGTTTATGTCAAACCCCATTTGCTATGAATATTATGTTCTCTTTTAATTCTAGTTCTTGATTAAAAAGATTTTCTCATCAGAAACTCTTTTCTGAATAAATCTATCTGTCCTGGCTAGGAACTTGAAACATCAAGAACAATTAAATGAACATAGGATTTTATCCGTATTTACTTAGAGGAACAGATTCTATCTTGATCAACACCTACCTCTATATATAACTAGTAGGAGCCAACACATGCCCATATACCCATACATAGTACAAGTATGAAAGCAGTATCAAACTCAAACTACCTATATACAAGATAACTGTGCTATCTCAAGTTTAAAGATTATATGCACTGATATGATTTATGACAATACATTTACAAGAGTAAACTCCATGTGCTTGTCATAAATGTCACTGGTTCGACCTACTTATCATGTATAAGTGCCTATCATGTTTGTTATATGACATGAGACTCACCATTCCATCTTATTTACATCTCATATAAATAACTTGGGAACAAATATGATTACAATCCTTCTGGATAAGTCATGTCCTTATTGTGAAGTATCCTCGATTGTGAACTTATTTATGATACTTTGTGCTAGAAATACTGTCACTCATATTCTTAACAACTTAAGAATAGAATTTCTAACAAATATTAATGGACCTTTTCTATTACACATAAATATATTATGTAAACAAAAAAGTGAAAATGCCTTTTGTTAATAAAAACATGTACAAAATACATACTAAATGATATGCTCTAGGGCATACTACTAACAGATGTTTGATATGCCAACAAGTTAAGGCTGAGCATCAGGTTCCATCAGGGTTGTTGCAACCTATATCCATACCAGAGTGGAAATAAGACCGCATCACCATGGATTTTGTCACTGGGCTACCATTGACACAGATGAAGTATAATACTATATGGGTGATTGTGGATAGATTGACCAAGTCAGCTCACTTCCTACCAGTTAGAGTCGACTACTCACTGGAGAGGTTATGTGGCGCCCCTTACCCGTATAATGTATAGCCGAGCAAAAAGTGCCACATTCGGTGCCAAAGCACCCTATCAAGTCTTATCATGTCCATTGTAAACTTTTAATTCTTTTAAAAGTATGTAATCTATGTGTAGAAATTTTTTTTTTATAACTTATTTCTGTGGAGACCCGGACTGAGCCTCCTCTGTTTTATTATCTACCGAGTTCCACTAATCACCTGTTAACATGTTCATATTAATTTCACACATTTCCATATCATATTCTATTGTATCATATCATTTACAATATTTATGAGATCTCCAAAAGGTATCTTCTATTGCATTCATATAGAAATTCATAGATAATAAATTACAAGTTCATATTACAATCTCAAAGTTTAATTACAATCCAATATGGAATACATCATGTGCTTATGTACAATGGACAAAAGAACAAAATCCAGACATACATAGGCTCTACCAAAAAAATACAAAAGACTGAGGTGACTCTGGACGGTGGCAGATCTGGTCGGAGCTCTGTCCGAACACTACTGTGGCGGTTGTTGCTATGGCTGCTACTAATCTCCAGTACCTACGCGATGGAAAATTAACGCGCTAAGCATAATGCTTAGTGGTGCATAATTTATAATAAAAATAACTAAACAATTTAAATAATAATTCTATATATGGAAAATTTCATAATTTCTAGGTATTTTACATTTTCATTTCACTTTAGAAACAATTTAAATTATCGGGATCGTTTCTATTTACTTATTGTATATTCAGTCTTAATTAATTATTATCAGTGCCCAAGAAACCTATAACAAACTATAAAAGTTGGATACACGGGATTATACGAGTTAGACAGCCATATGTCTACCCTATATACATCTGTTAGGCACGAGGCCAACTATCAAGAATAAGGCCAGCTGTCAGGCTTATAAAGCCAGAAATAAAGTTAGGCACAATGGACAATAAGTAGGCACATAGCCTGTAGAACAATCACACCAGACATATATTGTCAGTTCATGATTTTCTCTGCAGGCAGTACTGCTATCTGTAGTCCCTAATTGGTATACCAATCAATCCAAACTAAATAAATAAGTCTAGGTATACTATAGGCAATTGCACATTATTACATATTTATTTGAATGTTCATATCACTTTATAGTGGGAAAATAGGTCCCACATACCTCTTTTATGTGGTTTAGTGTTTAATAGCTTGTTAGGATTAAGTACCCTACCATAAGATAATTTATCTCATGGACCCTTCTTTGGTTTCAGTTTTTGTGTCTTACATTTGCCTATCCATATAATTAGTTTGTAGCCACTGTTTGGCCACACTTCCTTCATGAAAGTTGTTCCTCTATGTCTTATCTTTATTTTCCCTTTTAAATCTTGTCAATTTGATTTTTAGAACTCAAGTTATGGTCGGGTAACCATAACTGACTCATTTCCAGATTCTGGTTCCTTAACTAGGCAGCTTTTGGACTTAAAATTTACCTAATTAATGGAACATGTTGCAGTCAATTTTAGGCATGGTGATCTTCATGGAAATTTTTTATGCTATGTCTTGTCGTCACTTAGAATTTTTATTCACAATTTTTCAAGTTTTGTGGAATTATTTAGGGCTAATTAACTGACCTAGACTCATGTACCCTGTGCCAACAGGGGTTCAGTTCAGGATAGTGACTGCAGGTCACTTTTTGAGGTTTTTAAATTCATAATTTGAGGAAGGTTCCTAAAACAAAGTTGTATCCCTATTTCCTAGGTTTCTGGAAAGATATAGCTCATCCCAATTGGATTTTTCAAGTGAGAGTTATGACTAAAATACTATTCTGGGGTCAAGTGAAGTTTGGTCAGATTTCAGGTTTTGCTGCAGTGAATTGTTCTAACTATTTGACCTAGTTCTCTTGATTTTTGAGTTTTGGTCAAAATACCAATTTTGTAGGTCTATCTCTTTGGACATTTTGCCACTGGTTTCATTACATTTGAGTTCTTGTAGACCAAGTTATGGCCATTTTGCCAAAACTGGTCGGGTAAGTTTATGTCCAGTAGTTTTTGGGCAACCTAATTCTGGGCAGTTTTGTGACCCAAATTAGGCTAGTAATTTGGTTTGGTTTTTGGCATTTCTGGGTTCAGTGATCTTCATGAAAATTGTAGCCTTATATCTAAGCTTTCCAATGGTATCAAATTCTGGTCATTTGGACCAGTATAGAGAGAGTTATGACCAAATGAATGTGTACTGTTCATTTGGTCATTTTTTAGGTTTTATGCAGGGTCATCCAGATTTGGGCAGTGTTGTAACACCCCTAAGTTCGGTAGTGCGTTCTGCTGTACCGGTGACCAGTATTGTCCGGACAGCTAGGATGCCTAGAACTACACTTCAATATGAGTGAGGAGACATAAAATAATGAAATACAAGAAAAGAAAATACAAGAAAAACAACGGAAAAATCATAGCAAAGAAATGTAATCAAGTTAAGCGAGCCGGGAAACCTAGCGATGGGTGACCGCACCGGGAAGTCACGGCGTGGACCGTTGACTAGCCCTGGACTGCGGGGAACCCTGGAAAACATTTTTAGGACATAAATAGAACCTTATTGAAGTATAAATCTCATTAGAAAGATTAAAGAAAAATTAAATAATTAGTACAAAGAAAAGTGAGAAATCGAAAAACAGACAAAATACGGTTTTACCGAAAAATCGGGAATGCAACCCGAACAGGGGCATTATGGTCATTTGACATCCCGAAGTATCTTTTGACCTAAATGTCCATTAAAAATAAATAGTATTACACTTAGAAAATAAAATGAAAAATTAAATTGGTGGTACCTAAAATAAATAGTGGAAATAATGGGTTAAATGTGGAATAAATGGGAATTTGGCTTATTATATTGTTAAATGGGTGAGTGGTCCACTAATGAATAAATTAAACATGTAATGGGGCAGGTGTAAGTCAAAAATGCCATCTGAAATTCCATCTCCCTCAAATCCTCTCAAATGGCCGAATTGAAGAACCCTTGAAATCTCCATGAACGTTTTCTTTGAGCTTGATTTCCTCCCTCCATTTCAACTCCATTCACTTAGGTTCTTTCATGAAAAATGGTCTACACACCACAAGGAAGATATTGATACCAATTTTGAGAAGTTTGGTGAAGGTTTAGCAATTTACAATTAAAGGTAAGTTTGCATTTTTGAGAAGTTCTTTGTTAAAGTTTATGTTTATGTTATGGGTGTTAGTTTGGTGGAGGAAAATTTTGAGTTTGAAGGGTTATTATTGTTTCCATTTTGGACAGCCATGGGGTCACGTTTTTTATGATTTAATATGCATATAATTGATGAGAAATAATGTTGATCATAGTGATTTAGTAACCTAGTGATTTACTTCATGTTTATATGGTGATTTATGCACTTGGATGGGAAATTGTATATTGGTACGGCAATGGGATGTTGAAGAATGGTTTGTGGCAGCTTGTGGACACTTGAGTGATGGTGTATATTGAAGGAAGTGTGGGCAGAATATTGACCTAGAAGGATTGATGATATGTATGTAAATTAAAGTTGTAAAGTGTATGTAAGGTTTGTAATGTTTAGGTGTGTTTGTAATGGTAATTAGAAATTGTAATTGTGAATGATATTTGGTGTGTTGAGGGTGATTGGAATCTGCCCAAAATAATGCTTATGTAATGTAGAAAATGTTTTTGGTAATGTGCCAAAACAGTTTGGTAGGGTATGGAAGTAAACCTTGCAAGGTAAATAATGTGTTTGAAGTTGGGGTGTGAAATGCATATTGAGGGCAGTGTATATTTTAGCCTATAACCTTGAATGTGTAACCTCAATTGGTATGAGACCAATTTGAGGTGAAACTAGGCACAAAATGTGCCAACTTTCATTGAGAAACCATGCCAAAATTCTGCTTGCAAGGTGACCTAAAAAAATGACCAATTCGGATTAGGTGCAATTAGGACCTGAAAAATGACCAATTGGGCAGCAGTGAGTGTTTAGGCCACAACTCACTCAAACCAGGTCCAATTGACCTGAAATTTTGACCAAGAATAGTTAAGACCCATACCTACAAGTCTTATGAAGACACCAAAGCCCAGAAATGACCATAAGCAAGTCAAACAACTTGCACAAGTTCGGGTCCAAAAACTGGCCGAACCAGAATTGACCAATTTGACCTAAAATTGACCTAAAATGATACCATTTGACCAGCAATAGTGTAATGACCATAACTTGGTCTACTTAACTCGGATTGACCTGAAATTTTGCACCGCGTGCAATAAGACCTAGATCTACAAGTTTGTAGTTTCGACTGAGACCCGAAAACCGAGGGAACTAGATCGTCCGGTTAGGTCAAACCAGTGTTCCGGAATCCAGCAATTTGCATTAA
The DNA here is from genome assembly GCF_030052815.1 of Hevea brasiliensis. Classification (NCBI taxonomy): domain Eukaryota; kingdom Viridiplantae; phylum Streptophyta; class Magnoliopsida; order Malpighiales; family Euphorbiaceae; genus Hevea; species Hevea brasiliensis. The sequence goes on along the minus strand of NC_079501.1, from coordinate 40,962,724 downwards.
AATGCACTAAGCAAGGAAATGACTTTGGTAAAACATACCAAACCTAAAGCCCTATCAAATGTGACATATTAACGACACTAAAACCTAATTTACCTAAGCATAGCGAGGGTCGGTATATTAGGTGATTAAGTGAATAATTGAGTTCAGTGCATTATTTACCAAACACCATCGATAGAGACAGTTTAATTTAGTACTGAAACACTTCAAATTGTGTTTCTCAGTTACTAAAGACTCAGGGAAAGGGAAGGAAACATTGAGTCCAGACCAGGGAGACAGTCATCAGAGGTTTGTGCACAACGGTTATTTCTTTTGAATTTTTCAATTGAAATGAATTATGACTATTGTACATTATTGTTTTAAATTGTGTTTGTGCACAATATTTATTTCTTTTGAATTATTTTCAATTGAAATAAATTATGACTACTTGTATGTTATTGTTTTAAATTGTGGAAATGTACTTGAATGGATATTTATTGCTTGAAAAGCATTATAAATGATTTGAAACTGTGAGAAACTATTTGAATGGTATTTGATGGATACTTATTGATTGAAAAGCACTGTAAATGGTTTTTGTGGAAATTGAAGTTAATTATGAATTGTGTTGCCATTTTGTGAATGAAATTATGACTTTGGAAATTTATTGGATTCTCACAAATCATTTGAATAAAATGTTTGGAATTGATTTTGTGTTCACACTTAGCATGACAGTATTGTATCATTCCTTCTCCAATTATGGGGTTGTGATCGTTTATTTTCCTTCTCCATTTATGGAGTCGTGATCGTTTATTTTTCCCTCTCTGGTTTACCAGTTGAGGTGATCGGATGAGTACTCATTATATAGCTAGCTCCCCTTCCTCATTGATTTCGATTAGTGAGGTTGTGATTGCTTTGTCGTGGTGTACAACACGACATTGATCGGAAAATTGTGTCATGGCTTAAGTTGTGAATGAATTGGCAACACTGTATTCTTAAATTATTCGACTAAATTGCGTTATTATGTATTGTGAGATTGTGAAATTGATTTAAACTCTTGTTGACATATACCGTCTATTGAATTCAACCATGATCTGACTTATTAAAATTATTGTGATATTGACAAATGGAGTTTAAATTCTTATTGACCTTTATTGTCTTGAATTTGACTATGGTTTTAAGTATCCACTATTTACATGACTTATGAATTGTGATTTGAAATTGTATTTGGTTAATGTTGTGCACCACTGAGACATTGTCTCAGCGATAGCTTTTTATTGCTGTCGCAGGTAGAGAGACAGACAGGGCAGCAGACTAGGCTGCATATACATCCAGCGAGGGATTTCCTGGTATAATGAGTATACCAATATTTTGCATTTTGTACTGTAATGTATGACACTGTATGTATATTTTGTTTTTGGTTTTGAGCAGTTGTACATTCAAATTGTAACTTAAGGTTGTAAAATGATTATGAGTTGTTTTGGATTGTAAAAGCTATATTATATTTCCTTATCTCAGACTTTGAAAAATTTCTATGGAATTGAGTTGATAAATTGTTGTGTTGAGAAATGTACTGGAGTTGAGATTTGGAAATATATTGAAGTGTGCTTTTTACAGGTTTTCTGAAGAACTGTTTTGTCCAAAATACAAACGGCACTCTGCCAAAATTTTTACAGAAATTCCAAATAAACCAAATGAGTTAGTTATTTCACTTAGTTCACCAAAGTCTTTAACACCTGTAAATAGTGCTCACCACTGTAAAAGAAGTAAGAAAAGTTTTTAAAATCCCTTGTAGTGTACTTAATGGGTTATCAGTAGACGGAGTTGGTAATTCATTAGGTATACTACGGGATCATGTTATGCCTTACAGAGGGGTAGGGTGTGACAAGTGTTTAGGTCAAGTTTTGGACAGAATTTGGGCATAGTTTCTTCACAGAAAATGGGCTATGTTAGGTCTAGTTTCACCTTCAATTGGCCTTATACCAATTGGAGCAACACACAATCAGTTATGGTTCATCAAATACACTGGACTCATTGAGTCCCAATCTGTAAAAAACAAGCACTCCCAATTTTCAATTTCCTCCAACTTCTTTACTTCAATTGGCATAAATAACACTTCTCTAAGTAGCAATCTCAACTCAATAGGTCAATTTCAAGTATTTACATAAAGTCCTCAAATCATGTACATAAACCCTAGTTTCAAAGTTCCAATTTGCACAAACACTAAACATTCAAACTCCCAAACATATCAACTTATCAAACATTCTCATGGAATCATTTTTCATAACGTAAAAGCATCAAAACTCAAGGGTTTCATGGCTGACGAAAATCATGTCTCCCTTTTCTCAAGTTTTTCTTTTGATTTTCATGAAATTTATACTTAGTTTAGCATGCTTCTTATACTTATAGAAGAAAGAATAGTAGTTAGAGCACTAACCTTTTTGGGTGTCTTGTTAAACCTCCCTTCTACCTCTTTTTATTACTATCAATGGCTACCTTATGGAGTGGGGAGGATTTTAATGGAAAGGGCTTAGAGTTTTGGTGAGGAAATGAGGGAAGATTCAAGCTTGAAGCTTGAATAATAATGGTGGAAAAAGGGAGAAACTAGCCAGCCAAGGAGAGGGAGAGAAGAGGAAGGAGTGGAGTGGAGTGGAGAAGAAAGGTTGGTGGCTTTTGTCTCTTATGCCTATATATATATATATATATATATATATATATATATATATATATATGGTACTTTAATTTTTTTTTATGTCATAAGCTTTTTCTTTTCCTTTTTTTTTTCTTTTCTCTTCTTCTTTCTTTTCTTTTCTCATTTCTCACTAATAAATTTATAATTTCAATTTATTTTAATTCTCTCAAATTTTAATTTAACATTTAGGTAAAAATTCACCTCTGGGGGTGAAATGACCAAAATGCCCTTCATAGTGCTCATCGAGTTATTTTTATTATTTTTGTACTTATTAATAAATTCTCTAAATTTTATTTTATTTTCTCTAAATTTTTCCTATATTTTCTCAACATTTATTCCATAAATTTATGCCTCCTCACTATAGTTTAAGTGTAGTTCCAGATATTCTGACTGTCCGAATAGATATTAGTCGTCAGAACAGTAAAATGTACGAACTACCTACGGTGAGGGCATTACAATTCTTCCCCTCTAAATAAAAATTTTGTCCTCAAAATTTACCTAATGTGAAGAGCTGAGGGAACTGCTGCCTCATCGTTTCCTCCCTCTCCCATGTCGCTTCTTCTGTGTTGTGGTGTCTCCACAAGACTTTCACTAGTGGGATCCTCTTGCTTCTGAGTTCTTTCACTTCCCGTGTCAAGATTCTGACTGGTTCTTCTTCATATGCAAATCAGGTTGCACAATTATCTCCTCTGCTAAAATGACATATGAAGGATCTAATCTGTATTTCCTGAGCATCGACACATGGAATACATTATGAATCTTGTCCAGCTTAGGTGGTAAAGCTAGCCTGTAGGCTACTGGACCCACACGTTCAATGACATCGTATGGACCAATAAACCTAGGACTTAACTTACCCTTCTTACCAAATTTTAGCACTTTCTTCCAAGGTGATAACTTGAGAAACACCTTATCGCCAACCTCATACTCTATATCCTTTCTCCTCAGGTCGGCATATGACTTCTATCTAAGACAGCTTTCAAATTGTCTCTAATGAGTTTCACTTTTTCCTCAGTCTATCTCACTAAATCTGGACCCACTACTTTCTCTTCCCCCATTTCTGTCCAACATAAGGGAGTCCTGCATCTCCTCCCATACAATGCTTCATATGGAGGCATTTTTATGCTGGCTTGGTAGCTGTTGCTGTAAGCAAACTCTACCAAAGGAAGATACTTCTCCCAACTTCCTTCAAAATCAATGATGCAGCTTCTTAACATATCCTCCAATACCTATCGTATCATATTATTCATGTCATTAATGTCAGGTCATTATTATCATTCCTTTAACAATTATAGCAATTCATTAAGTTCTAAGGGTTACCTGAATCACCCTTTCTGACTGTCCATCCGTCTGTGGATGAAAGGCTGTACTAAAGTGCAATTGAGTGCCTAAAGACTCCTGTAGCCTCTTCCAAAACCTCAAAGTAAATCTCGGGTCTCGGTCAGATATGATCAATGTTGGCACTCCATGTAGCTGGACTATCTCATCTATGTAAATCTCTGCTAACCTCTCCAATGAGTAGTCAGCTCTAACTGGTAGAAAGTGAGCTGACTTTGTCAATCTATCCACAATCACCCGTATAGTATCATGCTTCCTCTATTTCAATGGTAGCCCAGTAACAAAATCCATGGTGATGTGGTCCTATTTCCACTCTAGTATAGATATAGGTTGCAACAACCCTGATGGAACCTGATGCTCAGCCTTAACCTGTTGGCATGTTAAACATCTAGTCATAAAATCACCAATTTCTTTCTTCATTCCAGGCCATCAATAATGTGTTTTCAAGTCTTGGTACATCTTGGTACTTCCTGGGTGCATAGCTTGGAAGCTACTGTGCACCTCGTTCAAGATATTCTTCTTCAGTTCCTCATCTCCTGGTATACATATTCTGCCTTTATAATACAGGCACCCATCTCCTTTAACTCATAGTCAGTCTCCTTCCCCTCTTGTGTTCTTCCCATAACAGTTAGCAACTTTTCATCCCTTAGCTGTGCTTCTTGTATTTGCTGTAATAAGCTTGGGTTTACAAGTAACTCAGCCAAAATTTCCCCATCCTGTGCTAAAGACAACCAAGCATTCAGTGCTCTCAAAGCCATCATAGACTTCCTGCTCAGTGCGTCAGCCACTACATTTGCCTTTCCCGAGTGATAGTCAATCACATAGTCATAATCTTTAAGGAATTCAATCCATCTCCTCTATCTCAGATTGAGTTCCTTCTGGGTTGGCAAATACTTTAGACTCTTATGATCCGTATAGATGTAGCATTTCTCACCATATAGGTAATGCCTCCATATCTTCAATGCAAATATTATTGCCGCCAATTCTAGATCATGAGTTGGGTAGTTCTTTTCATGTGGCCTCAGCTATCTGGAAGCATAAGCAACTACTTTCCCTTCCTGCATCAGAATACACCCAAGCCTATTGTGAGAGGCATTACTATAGATCACATAGTCTTTCTCTGACTCTGGCTATGTCAACACTGGACCTTCTGTAAGCATAGCCTTTAGCTTCTCAAAACTGGTTTGCCAATTATCATTCCAGTCAAACTTTGCATTCTTGTGTAGCAGTTTAGTCAGTGGGGCTACTATAAGGGAAAATCCCTTCACAAATCTCCTGTAGTATCCAGCTAACCTTAAAAAGCTTCAAACCTCTATTACAGTCCTGGGAGGCTTCCATTCAACTATTGCTTCAATCTTCTTTGGATCTACCCTGATCCCATCTGCTGATACAATGTGTCTAAGGAAGGATATCTCATCTAACCAAAAGTCACACTTGGACAACTTAGCATACAATTATTTTTCCTGCAGTGCCTATAGTACTACTCTCAGGTGTTCATCATGCTTTTCCTGGTTCTTAGAATACACCAAGATATCATCTATAAAGACCACAATAAACTAATCCAATTAGGGATGAAAGATGCGGTTCATTAGGTCCATGAAAGTTGCTGGTGTATTTGTCAGCCCAAATGGCATCACTAGAAATTCATAGTGTCCATACCGGGTCCAAAAAGCAGTTTTAGGAACATCTGTCTCCTTCACTCTCAACTGGTAATAGCCGAATCGAAGATCTATCTTGGAGAATACTCTAGCTCCCCTTAACTGATCAAACAGGTCATCTACCCAAGGTAAAAGGTATTTGTTTTTCACAATCACCTTATTTAGTTACCGGTAGTCTATGCATAGAATAAGGGTACCGTCCTTCTTCTTCACAAATAGCACTGGTGCTCCCCAGGGGGACACACTAGGGCGTATGAAACCCTTATCTAGTAGCTCCTATAACTGAACTTTCAACTCTCTCAGTTCAGTAGATGCCATCCTATATGGAGCAATGGAGATTTGTGTAGTACCCGGCTTAACCTCTATAGCAAACTCCACTTCTCTATCAGGTGGCAAACCTGGCAACTCTTCTGGAAACACATCTGAAAATTCACATACTGTGGGGATCTTCTGTATGCTTGGGCTAGTCTTCCTAGTGTCAACCATATGTGCTAAGAAAGCCTCACAGCCCTTTCTTATCATTCTTCTGGCTATTGTGGCTGATATGATAGTAGAAAGACAACCCGTTCCTTCACCCACAATTGTAATCTCATCCCCTTCTACTGTTTGTAGTGACATCCTCTTTAACCAACATTCTACAATTGCCTGATGACGTGATAATCAATCCATTCCCAATATCACATTAAACTCATGGAATGGTAGCTCAATCAAGTCAGCTGGAAACTCATAACCCTGTATCCTCAGAGGACAACCCTTGTAGACCTTTTTTCACCATGACACTATGGCCTAAAGGGTTTGTGACTTGTATATCCTCCTATAAGTCCTCTATATGTACCCCTCTATTAATAGATGGGGTAATGCACACATAAGAATGTGTGGAGCCAGGATCAATCAATGCACATACAGATAGATCATAAAGTAAGAAAGTACCCCTTATGGCATCAGCTGGCTCTGGCTTATCTCGAGCTCTCATAGCATAGGCACGAGGTACTACTCTAGTTTCCTACCTCTGAACTGTCTCTGCAGTAGGCCTCTGTGATTTACCAGTTGTATCAGGCCTTGCAGGTTTTCTATCCCTTTGTGCTACTGGGGCAGACCTCTTCATCTAGGGTGGAGCAGTGGGAACACTAGCATTCCTCTATGGACAATTCTTCAGGAAGTTATCCGTAGTCCCACATCTGAAACATCCACCAGTTAACAATCTGCACTCTCTTCTGTGGGGTCTGCCACAATGTGTACAAGCTGGTGGTGGGCCTAATCCCTGTGTAGCTGTACCTGGAGAACTACCCACTGATGCACTAGACTGTCCTCCTTCTCGCGGAGCAAACCTAGATTTTTGCCTCTTACCTTGGCCCTGAGTCTGATCCTAAGACTCCTTGGGCTTCTTACTACCAGTGTTTATTGAACCGAACTGACTAGATCCAGAATCCCTCTTGCGTTACCTGTCCTTTCTAGACTGCTCTTTATTTTTAACTCTCTCCACATCAAGGGCTGATACTATCAACAGAGAGAAATCAGTGAAGTGGTGAGATGTCACTATCAGCCTGATGTTGTCATTTAGTCCATCCTCAAACCTTCTACATTTATCAATTTCTGTTGGCATCAACTCCAATGCATATCCACTAAGTCTCATGAATTCTCGCTTATATTCAGAGACTATAAGCTGCCTCTATCTCAGTGCCAGGAATTCTCTCCTTCTGGCCTCTAAGTACACATGACTGATGTATTTCTTTCTAAATTCAGCCAGAAAAAACTCCCAAGTGATCTGTGCAAGCTGTACCACTCTCGATACTGTCACCCACCATCTATAAGTATCCTCCTATAGCAGTGACAGAGCACACTCCAACTGCTGCTCTGGGGTGCAGTGCAACTGCTGCAACACCCTCTCTGTCCTCTCTAGCCAATACTCTGTTGCGACTAGATCATCCTCCTTCTTACCCCTGAAGTCAACTACCCCATACTTCCACAGTTTCTCTAGTGGGGATCTGGGTACAGGTTGTGGCTGAAGGGGCGGTGGTGGCTGTACAGGTGGTGGTGGTGGTGGTGGTGGCTGTGGCTGTGGAGGTGGAGGTGGCTGTGGCCATGGGATAGCTCCAATGACCTAACAGAGCAGCTGAGTCATCTACTCCAAGAAGGCCTGCTGTGCTCTCCCTGTAGTACCCCTGGATGACTTGACTCTACTGGTTTGCTCCCTACTAGGAGCAGGTGCGGGTGCATGACTCTCTACCTCCTCCTTTATCGGTCTTGGAGGTTCGTGCTCTGAAGGATCAAATGCCATTGATCCTATAAAACAGACAAAGAACATATCTGTATTAATGTCACCTTGACTCTATTTAAAGGCCCATGCATGTAATGCACTCTATCTATTTCCAACTATCTAGATCTAGGATGGCCTAAACCTCTGCTCTGATACCACTAAATGTGATGCCCCTTACCGATCTACTATATAGCCGAGCAAGAAGTGCCATATTCGGTGCCGGAGTACCCTATCAAGTCTTATCTTTTCCATTATAAACTTTTAATATCATTTAAAACCATGTAATCCATGTGTAGAAATTTTTTTTTTAACTTATTTCTGTGGAGACCAGGACAGAGCCTCCTCTGTTTTATTAGCATCTGGTGGGTTCCGCTAATCACCTATTAACATGTTCATATTCATTTCACACATTTCATATCATATTCTATTGTATCATATCATTTACAATATTTATGAGATCTCCAAAAGGTATCATCTATTGCATTCATATAGAAATTCATAGATAATAAATTATAAGTTCACATTACAATCTCAAAGTTTAATTACAATCCAAAATGGAATATATCATGTGCTTATGTACAATGGATAAAAGAACCAAATCTAGACATACATGGGCCCTACCAAAAAAATACAAAATACTGAGGTGACTCTGGATGGTGGCAGATTTGGTCGGAGCTCTATCCGAACACTACTATGGCGACTGCTGCTGTGGCGGCTACTGCTGTGGCTGCTTTTGATCTCCAGTATCTATGCGATGGAAAACCAACGCGCTAAGCATAACGCTTAGTGGTGCATAATTTATAATAACAATAACTAAACAATTTAAATAATAATTCTATATATGGCAAATTTCATAATTTCTAGGTATTTTATATTTTCATTTAACTTTGGAAACAATTTAAATTATTGGGATCTTTTCTGTTTACTTATTATATATTCAGTCTTATTTAATTATTATCAGTCTCCAAGAAACCTATAACAGACTATAAAAGCTAGATACACGAGAGTATATGGGTTAGACAGCCATATGTCTACCCTATATACATTTGTCAGGCATGAGGCCAACTGTCAGGCACGAGACCAGCTGTCAAGCTTGTAAATCCAGAAATAAAGTTAGGCACAATGGCCAGTAAGTAGGCATATAACCTGTAGCACAATCATACTAGATATATATTGTTAGTTCATGATTTTCTCTATAGGCAGTACTACTATCTGTAGTCCCTAATTGGTATACCAATCGATCCAAACTAAATAAATAAGTCTAGGTATACTATAGGCAATTGCACATTATTACATATTTATTTGAATATTCATATCACTTTATAGTGAGAAAATAGGTCCCACATACCTCTTTCATGTGGTTTAGTGTTTAATAGCTTGTTAGGGTTAAATTCCCTACCATAAGATAATTTATCTCATGGACCCTTATTTGGTTTTAGTTTTTGTGTCTTACTTTTGCCTATCCATATAATCAGTTTGTAGCCACTGTTTGGCCACACTTCCTTTATGGAAGTTGTTCCTCTATGTCTTATCTTTATTTTCCTTTTTGAATCATGTCACTTTGATTTTTAGAACTCAAGTTATGGTTGGGTAACCATAACTGACTCATTTTTAGATTCTAATTCCTTAGCTAGATAACTTTTGGACTTAAATTTTACATAATTAATGGAACATGTTGCAGTCAGTTTTAGCATGGTGATCTTTATAGAAATTGTTGTCCTATGTCTTTTGGTCACTTAGAATTTTTATTCATAATTTTTCAAGTTTTGTGGAATTATTTAGGGCTAATTAACTGACCTGGACTCATGTACCCTGTGCCAACAGGGGTTTAGTTCAGGATAGTGATTGCAGGTAACTTTTTGAGATTCTTAAATTCATAATTTGAGAAAGATTCCTAAAACAAAGTTGTATCCCTATTTCTCAGGTTTCTGAAAAGGTATGGCTCATCCCAATTAGATTTTTCTAGTGGGAGTTATAATTAAAAGACTATTCTGGGGTCAAGTGAAGTTTGGTCAGATTCTAGGTTTTGCTGTAGTGACTTGTTCTAACTATTGGACCTAGTTCTCTTGATTTATGGGTTTTGGTCAAAATACCTATTTTGTAGGTTTGTGTCTTGCGGACATTTTGCCACTGGTTTCATTACATTTGAGTTCTTGTAGACCAAGTTATGGCCATTTTGCCAAAACTGGTCGTGTAAGTTTATGTCCAACAGTTTCTGGGCAACCTAATTCTGGGAAGTTTTGTGACCCAATTTGGGCCAGCAATTTAGTTTGGTTTTTGGTATTTTTGGGTTTAGTGGTCCTCATGAAAATTGTAGCCCTATATCTAAGCTTTCCAATGGTATCAAATTCAGGTCATTTGGACCAACATAGAGGGAGTTATGACCAAATGAATATGTACTGTTCATTTGGTCATTTTCTGGGTTTTATGGAGGGTCATCTAGATTTGGGCAGTGTTTAGGTCAAGTTTTAGGCAGAATTTAGGTATGGTTTCTTCATAGAAAATGGGCTATTTTGGATCTAGTTTCACCTCCAATTAGCCTCATACCAGTTGGAGCAGTACACAATCAGTTATGGTTCATCAAACACACTGGACTCATTGAGTCCCAACCTGCAGAAAATAAGCACTCCTAATTTTCAATTTCCTCCAACTTCCTTACTTCAATTGGTATACATAACACTTTTATAAGTAGCAATCTCAACTCAATAGGTCAATTTCAAGTATTTATATAAAGTCCTTAAATCATGTACACAAACCCTAGTTTCAAAGTTCCAATTTGCACAAACACTACACATTTAAACTCCCAAACATATCAACTTATCAAACATTCTCATGGAACCATTTTTCATCACTTAAAAGCATCAAACCTCAAGGGTTCTATGGCTACCGAAAATCATGTCTCCCTTTTCTCAAGTTTTTCTTTTGATTTTCATGAAATTTATACTTAGTTTAGCATGCTTCTTATACTTATAGAAGAAAGAATAGTAGTTAGAGCACTAACCTTTTTGGGTGTCTTATTAAACTTCCCTTCTACCTCTTTTTATTACTATCAATGGCTTCCTTATAGAGTGGGGAGGATTTTTAATGAAAAGGGCTTAGAGTTTTGGTGAGGAAATGAAGGAAGATTCAAGCTTGAAGCTTGAATAACAATGGTGGAAAAAGGGAGAAACCAGCCGGCCAAGGGGAGAGAGAGAAGAGGAAGGAGTGGAGTGGAGTGTAGAAGAAAGGTTGGTGGCTTTTGTCTCTTATGCCTATATATATATATATATATATATATATATATATATATATATATATATATATATATTTATGTTACTTTATATTTTTTTATGTCATAAGTTTTTTCTTTTCCTTTTCTTTTTCTTTTCTCTTCTTCTTTCTTTTCTTTTCTCATTTTCCACTAATAAATTTATAATTTTAATTTATTTTAATTATTTTAATTCTCTCAAATTTTAATTTAACATTTAGGTCAAAATTCACCTCTGGGGGTGAAATGACCAAAATGCTCTTCATAGTGCTCATCGGGTTATTTTTATTATTTTTGTACCAATTAATAAATTCTCTAAATTTTATTTTATTTTCTCTAAATTTTTCCTATATTTTCTTAATATTTATTCCATCAATTTATGCCTTCTCTCTATAGTTTAAGTGTAGTTCCAGACATTCTGACTGTCCGAACAGACATTAATCATCGAAACAGTAAAATGTACGGACTACCTATGGTGAGGGCATTACAGGTTAGCAGAGATTTACATAGATGAGATAGTTCGGCTACATGGAGTGCTAACATCGATCATATCTGACCGAGGCCCGAGATTTACTTCGAGGTTTTGGATGAGGCTATAGGAGTCTTTAGGCACTCAACTACACTTTAGTATGGCTTTTCATCCATAAACGGATGGACAGTCAGAAAGGGTGATTCAGGTAACCCTTAGAACTTAATGAATTGCTGTAATTGTTAAAGGAATGATAACAATGACTTGACACTAGTGACATGAATGATATGATATGATAAGTATTGGAGGATATGTTAAGAAGCTGCATCATTAATTTTGAAGGAAGTTAGGAAAATATCTTCCTTTGGTAGAGTTTTCTTACAACAACAGCTACCAAGCCAACATAAAAATGGCTCCATATGAAGCATTGTATGGGAGAAGATGTAGGACTCCCTTATGTTGGACAGAAATGAGGAAAGAGAAAGTAATGGGCCCAGATTTAGTGAGACAGACTGAGGAAAAAGTGAAACTCATCAGATACAATTTGAAAGCCACCTCAAATAGACAGAAGTCATATGCCGACCTGAGGAGAAAGGATATAAAGTATGAGGTTGGCGATAAGGTGTTTCTCAAGGTATCACCTTAGAAGAGAGTGCTGAGATTTTGTAAGGAAGGTAAGTTAAGCCTTAGGTTTATTGGTCCATATGATGTCATTGAACATGTGGGTCCAGTAGCCTATAGGCTAGCTTTACCCCATAAGCTAGACAAGATTCACAAAGTGTTCCATGTGTCGATGCTCAGGAGATACAAATCAGATCCTTCACATGTCATTTCAGCAGAAGAAATAATTGTACAACCTGATTTAACATATGAAGAAGAACCAGTCAGAATCTTAGCACGGAAAGTGAAAGAACTCAGAAACAAGAGGATCCCACTAGTGAAAGTCATGTGGAGACACCACAACACAGAAGAAGCGACATGGGAGAGCGAGGAAACGATGAGGCAATAGTTCCCTCAGCCCTTCACATCAGGTAAATTTCGAGGACGAAATTTCTATTTAGAAGGGAAGGATTGTAACGCTCTCACCGTAGGTAGTCCATACATTCTACTGTTTTGACGACTAACGTCTGTTCAGACAGTCAGAATGTCTGGAACTATACTTAAACTATAGTGAGGAGGCATAAATTGATGGAATAAATATTAAGAAAATATAGGAAAAATTTAGAGAAAATAAAATAAAATTTAAAGAATTTATTAATTGGTAAAAAAAATATAAAAATAACTCGATATGCACTATGAAGGGTATTTTGGTTATTTCACACCCAGAGGTGAATTTTGACCTAAATGTCAAATTAAAAATTTAGAGAATGAAATAATTAACATAAGTTAAAAATTATGAATTGAATTAGGAAGAAGAAAAAGGGAAAAGAAAAAGAAAAGAAAATAAAAAGACTTATGGCATTTTAAAAATTAAAGTACATAAAAATAAATAAATAAATAAATATATATATATATATATATGACACTAGAGACAAAAGAGGTTGAGAAGAGGAAGAAGAAGGCTTTGGTTGGTAGGTTTTGTCTCTAGTGTCATATATATATATATGTATATATATGACACTAGAGACAAAACCTACCAACCAAAGCCTTCTTCTTCCTCTTCTCTTTCTCTTTTGGCCGGCACCCTTGTTCTCTTTTTCCACCATTTTTGTTCAAGCTTTAAGCTTGATTTTCTCCTCACTCACTCACCAAAACTCATAGCCCTCTTCATTAAAAATTTAACCCACCCCATAAGGAAGCTCTATATACCCATAAAAAGAAAAAAAAGTTGAGGTCTGAAGTTGGGTCACAAGAGGTTAGTGCCTAATCTTCCTTTCTCCCTTTATTAATCCTTAAGTTAAGGTTCAGATGAAGTGAAATTTGTAAGAAATTAAAAGAAATTGGTGAGTTATGAGGGGAGTGAATTTTCGGTACCCATGGTAAGTGATGGTCTTTGATGACTTTAATATATATAAAGTGATCTAATGATGTTGGTTGATGCATTTATAAGTATTAAAAGTTAATTTACATTAAGATTTCATGAGGTTGAAATTGTGAGTTAGGGTTTAGCCTAACTTTAGTACCTTTGTATTATACCTTGCAATTGGGATTGTTAAGATGTATTAATGATATTTAGAAGTGCCATGAATATCAAATTGAAGTATGGGAGTTGGAGGAGATTGAATATTTGGGAGTGTCATTTTCTGTAGGTTAGGACTCAATGAGTCCAGTGTATTTGATGAACCATAACTGAAATTATATGACTCCAATAGGTATGTGGCTAATTGGAGGTGAAACTAGACCCAAAATAGCCCATTTTTCATGAAGAAACCATGCCCAAATTATGTCCAAAACTTGATCTAAACACTGCCTAAATCCATATGACCCTGCACAAAACCCAGAAAATGACCAAATGAATAGTACATATTCATTTGGTCATAACTCCCTCTATACTGGTCCAAATTACCTAAATTTGATACCATTGGAAAGCTTAGATATAGGGCTACAATTTTCGTGAAGACCATAAAATCCAAAAATACTTAAAACCAAACCAAATTGTTGGCTTAATTTGGGTAACAAAACTGTCCAGAATTAGGTTGTCCAGAAACTGCTGGACATAGACTTTTCCGACCAGTTTTGGCAAAATGGCTTTACAATAACTCAAATGTAATAAAACCAGTAGAAAAATATCCACAAGATACAGATCTACAAAATTGGTATTTTGAACAAAATCCAGAAATCAAGAGAACTAGGTCAAATAGTTGAACAAGTCACTTCATCAAAACCTGGAATCTGACCAAACTTCATTTGACCCCAGAATAGTCTTTTAGTTATAACTTCCACTAAAAAAATGCAATTGGGATGAGCCATACCTTTCCAGAAACCTAAGAGATAGGGCTACAACTTTGTTTCAGGAACCTTCCTCAAATTATGAATTCAAGAATCTCAAAAAGTGACCTATAGTCACTGACCTGAACTGAACACCTGTTGGCACAGGGTACACGAGTCCAGGTCAGTTAATTGGTCATAAATAATTCCACAAAACTTGAAAAATTGTGATTAAAAATTCTAAGTGACCACAAGTGTCACACCCTACTCCTTCATAAGATGTAACATGATCCCGTAGTACACCTAATGAATTACTGTACTTCGCCTACCGGTAACCCATTAAATATATTACAAAGGATTTTAAATCAATTTTTGTGAAATTAAATAGTGGTGGGAACATTGAATATTTCTTAAAAATCCTTTAAGTGAAATTTTGGTCATGGATCAAATTATCGATTAAAATCTGGTGTTATAAAATTTTTTTAAAATTTCAGCAGAGTGCCGACTGTATTTTGAGAAAACAGTTCTTTAAACCTGAAAAGGAAAACACTCCCAATATGATTTCTCAAATATAACTCCAATAAACTTCATTTCATCTCACAATTCAATCTCAATAATCAAATCATTTCATTTTCAAACTAACCTCATCATAAAAGAAACATTTCATTGATTACAAGACTCAAAAAATTAATATTACAAAACTATACAGGTAAATGAAATCTCAAATTTACATTTATAATAATTTACATTTAATTACATACCAAAATATTTTACAAAAGTTTTTATACAACTACTCAAATAATTTACATACATATTATTACATGTATACATCAAACCTATGTACATGAGTATACCTATGATATACCTGGAGCTTATCTGAATGTGTCTTCAAGGAAGCTTACTCACCTATTTTATGCTCCTTTCACCTACGACAGCATGCAAAGCTATCACTGAGTGGTGAACTCAGTGGTGTACAACTATAATTTAAAATATAATACTATATATATGTTGACAGAATTATAATAAATAATTTGAAAATCTTGAACTTCATAAAATTCCAAAGGTCAAAATAATCGTTGCCAATAATATAATCATTTGTTAAAATAACCTTGATCAAGAATTTGAATTTGTCAAACCACAACTGAACAATTAAAGTAATTCCAGTAATTTATGTAAATAAATATTAATTTCAATAAAATCAAGTATGCATATATCCCATTTGAAATCAAAATTCTTTACTATTCAAAAGCCATTCTTTATCTCACTAACTATGCAAGACTAATCCGAAAGGGCTATCTCCGGGGTGATTCTAACTCCCTATGGTCGGGGAGGTTGAATCGGATTCTAACTCCCTATGGTCGAGGACATCGAATCATCGTGCACAGTATACATCACAATAATGAAACTTCTGAAAGGGCCATAACAAAAAAACTTAGATCTAACCTCTAATAAGAGGAGAATCTAAGCCTGTGCACGTACCATGGTAATCAAAACAAAGCTAACTCCATTGTCTCCTCAACAAATGAGAGAGACAGGTAATAACCTAGTCAAGCATCTATAGTGAGATATAAAACAATATCATAAATCTCTTTGTCCTTTTTGTGAGCGTAAATCACAACACAATTCGATTCAAAGTCAATTCCAATATTCAATAATTTTTATGCTCATCACAATTTAAAACATAAATTTGTATTTTTCCATGCAAATTGTCCATCACAATTCAAAACATATTCTATCACAATTTTCCAAAACATAATTTATTCAATCCACAACAATGCTTAATACTTGTTTAAATACCATTTCACAAAACTAAACTCATGCATACTATAACAATTTCAATAATCAGTTAAATAAATTCAATACTTGATAAACATAATACATAGGGGAAATAAAGTCATTTAATTATATGAAATATTCAAAACAAAAATCAATTAAAAACTAGTTGTGCACAAACCTCTGACGAGTTGCCTCTTGGCCTTGACTCAGTGGGTCTTTTCCCTTTCCTGTGTCTTTTCTAACTGAAACACATAATTTAAAGTGTTTCGGTACCTATTTAAATTGTTTTTAATAATAAGGTTCAATTCTTAAATTTTATTAATATTATTCCTTTCATTAGTCAACCTATAATGTTGACCTTTAATGCAAACTAAGTGAATTAGTTTTAATGTCACTAATATGTTCCATTTTTCATTCTTCACATGTTGATATATATCGCCAATTTCATTTCAAAACTTATTGCATTTTTATTGCAATTATTTAGATTTAATGGCCAATGTTTACTGCCTATTGGATCAAGCTACAGTGTAAATTTAACATATTTCTCTTCATTAAATCGTTTCTCATTGTGTCTTCTTTAATTTTCTTTTTGAATCACTCCATTTGGAGTTGTATAGCTCAAGTTAAGGTTAATTAACCATAACTAGGTCAAATCTAAGTTTTAGTTTCCTTTTTAGACATTTTCGGTTCTGATTTTACTAATTTATTTGGACTGTTTGTAATCACATTGAGGTCTAGCATTCTTCATAATTATTATTGCCCTATGTTTTAGGGACAACCAGAAATTTTGCTTACCATTTTTCAAGTCTTATAGAGTTCTTTATAGACAAATTGTTAACTTGGACTCAAAGGTCCTATATTGGCATGGTCCTCAATTAGGTCAATAGTTTCACCTTAAATTTTGACCTTATACATTTATAATTTGAGGAAGTTGTCTGAAAAAATGTTTTAGGTCTCTTTCTTAGCTTTCCATATTGGTATGGCTCATTTAAATTGGACACTTCTAGTGGGAGATATGCTTATTTGAATTTTCTGGATTTTATGGTCAAATGTGCTAATTCTAGATTTAGTGTGCCAACTTAATCAAGTTAATTGACCTAGTTCCCTTGATTTTTGGGTTTTGGTCGAATTACCAATATTGTAGATCTATGTCTTATTGAAATTTTGGGACTGATTTCATGTCATTTGAAGTTCTATGGACCAAGTTATGGTCATTTTACTATTGCTAGTCAAGTTGCACTTATATTGCAAAGTTTAGGTCATTTTTAGGTCAAAGTCAATTCGGCCAGTTTTTGTAACCCAAATTTGGCAATCATTTTGACTTGGTAATTGGCATTTCTAGGCTTGGTAGTCTTCACCAAAGTTGTATCCCTATATTTAAGCTTTCCAACGATATAAATTTCAAATCATTTGGACTAGTTTTGAGTGAGTTATAGCCAAAAGACTGATTACTGTTCATATGGTCAATTTTTGGGTTCTTATTTCACGCTAATCAGGATTTGGTCATTCTTTTAGGTCACTTCTAGGCAAAATTTTGGCATGACCTACAGATGAAAGTTAGCATTTTTTATGTCTAGTTTTGCCTCCAATTGGCCTCATACCAATTGGGGTCACAATTTTACACTTATAGCTCAATTATATACTGCCCTTAAATTCATTGCTCAAACACCAACCAAATGCACATTCACCTTGCTATAAGTTAATTTCTCATACCCAATTCTGAATTAGTATCATACCATGACCATTCATCACATCACATTTTAGTCACTTTGGGCAGAATATAATAATTTTCAATACACACATTACAACTTTAATTCTCAAAGTTACATTCAACACAATATATATACATGTAATCACTTAATTTGTTACATACACTTCCACTATAACTTCATATACACTGCCCTCAAACCATCACTAACAGAATTCATCAATTAATTTCATGAGATCAAACACTAATCCATGCTCTTCAAGGCTGCCAAAAATGGCAGTTTGCCAAGGCTTTCACAATTACTTCCAAAACCCTAAATTCAATTGTTCAATCACACATACAAGAGGATTAAATTGCTAGCACTTCAAATTGACTCAACCAACACTAATTCCCATCAATTCCCACCAATTTAATATAAAAAAAAACTCAAGCAAGCTCACCTCCCATGGCTGCCTAAAATGGGCAGATTGCAAACTCTACAATTTCTTTCAAATTTTTCAACCAAACTACTCCCCATAACCTCAACACAAACTTTAGTTAAGCAACGGAAGAAAATAAGCACTTACCTCTTATTGGAGCTTGCTAAAACTTCTTCAAATCCTTTCCCTTTTACTCCCAATATACTGCCCAAGATGAATAGTTCAACTTTATAAAGAAAGAAAGTGGAAAGGAGGTGAAATGCATGGTTGCATGGATGTAGGAAGGATTCGGCCATGGGAGTTTTCTTTGGGAGGTTTCGGCTGTTTCAATTGCTGGAGGTTGAAGATGAATTTCTGATGTCCAAGGTGTCTTATATAGGTGTCCCAATCTGCCTTAGTGGAGCACTAACCATGGTTTAATATTTAATTAATCAACGTTTCATAAATTACATTTTTATGCACCAAACTTCCATTTTTTATATTATGTACCACATTTTTAATTTTCATGACATTTTCAAAGTGTGCTATCACTCATTTTTAATGGAAATTGAGGTCAAAAGGCAACTCTAAGTGTCAAATGACCAAAATGCCCCTCTTCGGGTTGCATTTTCGATTTTTGGGTAACACCGATTTTTATCGATTTCTTGAATTTTTCATTTTTCTTTATACCAATTCTTTAATTTTCTTTGACATTTCTAATGTCAATTATACTTCAACAAGTCTTTAATTATGTCTGAAAACTTAATTTCGAGGGTTCCCCACGGTCCCGGGGTCAGCTATTGCCTGCGTCGTAACTTCCCGGTGCGGTCACCCATCGCTTCGGTGTCAGCTCATTTAACTTAATTTCACTTTCTCTCTTTTATTTTTCTTTAATTTTTCTTGTATTTTCTTTTTATTTATTTCATCATTTTATGCCTGTTTATTATCACTGAAGTGTAGTTCCAAACATCCTGACTTGTTCAGACCGACATTAGATCACCAGAGTAGTCGAATGTATGGACTAGGTCAAATGAAGGCATTACAACAAGACATAGGGCAATAATTTCTATGAAGATTATTATGCCTAAAAGTGACTGCAATATGTTCCATTAATTAGGTAAAACTCTAAGTCCAAAAGCTGCCTAGTTAAGGAACCAGAATCTGGAAATGAGTCAGTTATGGTTATCCGACCATAACTTGAGTTCTCAAAATCAAATTGACATGATTCAAAAGAAAATAAATATAAGACATAGAGGAACAACTTCCATGAAGGAAGTGTGGCTAAACAGTGGCTACAAACTGATCAAATGTATAGGTAAAAGTAAGATACAAAAATTGAACCTAAAAAAAGGTTCATGAGATAAATTATCTTATGGTAGGAATTTAACCCTAACAAGCAATTAAACACTAAACCACATGAAAGGGGTATGTGAGACCTATTTTTCCACTATAAAGTGACATGAACATTTCAAATAAATAAGTAATAATGTTTAGTTGCCCATAGTATACCTAGAATTATTTATTTAATTTGGATCAATTGATATGCCAATTAGGGACTACAGATAGCAGTACTGCCCATAAGAATAATTATTAACAGATAACGTATGTCAGACATGATTGTTCTACAGGCTTTATGTCTGTCCGTTGGCCATTGTGCCTAATATTATATCTGGCTTAAATGTCTGCTCACAGGTTTCATGCCTGACATGATCGACGTATATTGGATAGACATATGGCTGTCTAACTAGTATACTCTCGTGTATCCAGCTTTTATAATTTGTTATAGGTTTCTTGGGCACTAAAAATAATAAATTAAGACTGAATATACAATAAGTAAACAGAAAAGATTCCTATAATTTTTATTGTTTTCAAAGTGCAATAAAAATGTAAAATACCTAGAAATTATGAATTTCCATATAGAATTATTAATTCAATTGTTTAATTATTGTTATTATAAATTATGCACAACTAAGAGTTATGCTTAGCGCATTGATTTTCCATCGCGTAGGTATTGGAGAACAGTCCGAGCAGCCGCAGCAACAGCAGCAGTAGTGCTTATACAAAGGCCGATCAGATTTGCCAGTGTCTACTAGTTACCTCTACAGTTGTATTTTTTTGTAGGGCCCATGTATGTCTAGATTTTGTACTGTTTGTTCATTGTACATAAACACATGATGTATTCCATTTTGAATTGTAATTAAACTTTGAAATTGTAATGTAAACTTATAAATTATTGTCTATGAATTTCTATATGAATGCAATAGATGATACCTTTTGGAGATCTCATAAATAATTGTGAATGATATGATACAGTAGAATATGATATGGAAAAGTGTGAAATGAATATGAACATGTTAACAGGTAACTAGTGGAACCCGCCAGATATTAATAAAACAGAGGAGGCTCTGTCCGGGTTCCTATATATATATATATATATAAAAATTTCTACACATGAATTACCATTTTTAAATGATATTAAAAATTTACAGTGGACATGATAAGACAAGATAGGGTGTTTCGGCACCGAATGTGGCACTTCTTGCTCAGCTATACAGTAGACAAGTAAGGGGCGTCACACTTATGGATAAAAAGCATAAATTTTATTTAGAATGCTTAATGTCCTAATAATTAAATGTGGACTTAATTTAAAGTTTTAAGAATTATAAAAATTAATTATGTGAATTTTAATTCTTATAAGAGTCAATTTATAATTATGAAAAGTTTTTCCCTTTAAAAAGAAGTTTATCTTCCATTCTCATTTAAGAGAACTTCCTTTTAAAGCTAAGCACTCATAATTTCAAATTCTCTAAAAGGAGTTTTAGGGAATTTCTTTACAATTAGTCCTTGTAAATACCATCAGAGGCCAGATATCCGGATGGCTGGTGGTTTGCTATAACCTAATTTGGTGGTTAGTAAATTTCTAAATTAATTAGAGGTAATTTACTAAATAATAAAAATTAAAAATAATTTACTAAACAATAAAAATTAAAAATTCTACTATTCCATAATTTAATTAAAATTAATTTTTTGAGTTTAATTTTCTGCTTAAATTTGTTGTGCATTTATGCTTTCTAATAGTAGTGTTAGAATCATTTTAATTAATTATGAAATGATTTGTTGTTGGTGGTGTTAATTTGAGAATTAATTCATGTGTTTTATAATTTTGCTCCTCCCATAATTTTTTCCTCTGCTCAAATTGATTATGGAATGGTTTTGAAATTTTTAGATTTAAGTTTTGTTTTCTTATAATTTTAGATCTGTAAAATAAATTTTAATTAAAGTAATTTTTGAAATTTTTTGAGAATGAGCAAATCTAGAATTTTTCATGGCCACCCATTTGAGGTGTTGAACCAATGGCGGCTGAGGAGAGCTAGCTGGCTGGTTGTGCGAAGGGACATACCCAAATGCGAGCTGGTGGTCGGCGATTCTTCTTGTTGATCTGGGGGCATCCAGCGGTGTCAGATGGAGGAGATCAGGGCTGCCAAACCATGCAAATCTGGGCAGCGCATGGTGGCTGGAGGGGTTTGCCTGGCTAACGGAGTGTCCAGCAGCGCTACTGGCCTTCATGCGGTGTTGCTGTCTGATACAAGAAAAATAGCAACAATAATAAAACGCAGCGTAGGGATTAAGTGGTGGGCAAGAGAAATAACAGAACAGTTGAGATTGTTAAGCTGAGCTGTTGTATACAAACACGTGGCAAGTATAGTGAAGATCTGGCGGATGATCAGGCGAGGCTCATGGAAGAATCTAAGAAGTAGTTAGATAAATAAGATGTAATTGGTGAGATGTACTCATTCTGATTCTAATGAAAAGTGTGATTCTTCTTCTTTTTCTCTGCTCTTAATCTGTCTATCTCTTTCTTAAGTAAAATTCTTCTATCAGTGGTATCAGAGCTCATCGTTCCTTGGCTATGGCAAAGGGAACCCGTTATCAGGAATTAGAGAGAAGAGTGATGGCTTTAATGCAAGAGTTTGAAGCAAGGCAGGAAAATTTAAGAAAAGAGGCTGAGCAACGCAATCAAAAGGCAATGGATGAGATTAAGGCCTTGCTGGCTGGTCATAGTTTGCAGAATATGGAGTTGGCAAGTGGAAAAGGATCAGATGGAAGCGCTAGCAATCAAAATGTGTCTAGCCATAAGATTAGACAATCTTGGGGAAATTCTACTAAATTGGAGTTTCCTCGGTTCAGTGGCGAAGGACTGGAGGGATGGCTACTAAGGGTGGATTATTTCTTTGAGGTTGCAAATGTTGCCGCAGATGATAGGGTTAAGATGGCTGCTCTGCATTTAGAAGGTAAAGCCCTTCAATGGCATCAAGGGTTCATTAAGGTGAGAGGATCTATAGCTTACCTTGATTAGGGTGCCTATGTGGGAGCTATAACTGCCAGATTTGGTAGTAATGCATTTGAGGATCCATTAGCAGATTTGAGGAACCTTAAACAGGTTAGTTCTCTACAAGATTATCTTGATGCTTTTGATGAGATATATCCTAAAGCTGGCATCCGGGAGGACTAAGCGTTGAGTTTTTTCTTTCGGGCCTGGTAGATGAACTACAAATGCCAGTAAGAATGTTTAAACCTTCTACTTTGGCTGAGGCCTATTCATTAGCAAGATTACAAGAGATCACAGTAGCTGCCATTCAAAATAAACCTAAACCTTCAGTTAAACCTGCCAGCTACAATTACCTACCTCTTTCTCGTATTACCACCCAAATCCAAACCAATAAACCCACAATAACAACAACTTCTACTTCTAAAGAACAACCAGGACTGTTACCACTACCTTCCTTACCTAAACCAACTGCTGTATCTGCCAAAAACTCAAAAATTACTGATAAAGACATGGATGAAAGAAGGGCAAAGGGGTTGTGCTTTTGGTGTGAGGAAAAATATACACCTGCTCATAAATGTAAGAAAAAACAAGCATATGTGATGCAATTAATTACAGAAGAGAATGAAGAAGATGAGGAAAATGAGGATAAGGGAGTTGAGGGTGAAATGGCATCAGATATGCAATTATCTCTCAATGCCATGTGGGGAACACAGGGAACTCAGATTATGAGAATAAAAGGGGAGTGTGGGAAAAGAATATTGCATGTTCTAGTGGATACAGGAAGTACTCATAACTTTTTGAGTACGAAAATGGCTTCTAAGCTTAAGTGTGAATTGCAAAAAGCTGCTGGAATATCAGTTGAAGTAGCTAATGGGCAACAACTTCAATGTGAGGGCTTCTGTAAGAATTTTACATGGAGCATGCAAGGTTGAGAATTTCATGCAGAAGTATATGTTCTTGCTTTGGATAACTATGACCTAATCTTGGGGGCTCAGTGGCTTTCCACTTTAGGGGAGATATTATGGAATTTTCAGACTATGATGATGACTTTTAAAAGGGAATCTATGCTTTGTGTGTTGCAGGGAGAAACTAAAAAGAAACTTTCAAAAGAGCTTAATAGCTTGATGACTTGCCTTAATGATGATGGATTATTTCACGTGGACAGACGTGAAGCTACTGCCTATCTGTATTCAGTAGCAGGTCCGCAGGAGCAAGTCGAGTTAGAGCAGCAACAGAAATCTTGGCCTGATTTAAATAATCTCTTATTGACTTATAATGATTTGTTTCAGGAGCCAAAGACCTTGCCCCCAAAACGTGTTCATGATCACAGAATTGTTCTCAAAGCAGGATCTTCACCAATTAACATCAGACCATATAAATATGCAGCTGAACAGAAAGATGCAATTGAAGACATGATTGCAGATATGTTAAAAGCTGGGGTGATAAGGAACAGTACTAGCCCTTATGCAAGTCCAGTTGTGCTTGTAAAGAAAAAAGACAACACCTGGAGATTATGTGTTGATTATAGAGCACTTAACCATGCTACTGTGAAAGACAAATTTCCTATACCTGTGATAGAAGAGTTGCTTGATGAACTGGGGCATGCCACTATATTTTCTAAAATCGACTTGCGTTCTGGATATTGGCAAATCAGGATGCATGAGGAAGATATTCCTAAGACAGCTTTCAAGACGCACGAGGGACATTATGAATTCCTAGTTATGCCTTTTGGCTTAACTAATGCCCCTGCAACCTTCCAAAGTCTCATGAATTCAGTTTTTAAGCCATTTTTGAGGAAATTTGTTTTAGTTTTTTTTTATGATATTCTAATATATAGTGAGAATAAAGAGCAGCACCTCCTTCATTTGCAACAAATCTTGCAAGCTATGAGGGATCACCAATTCTTAGCCAGAAGAAGTAAGTGTTTTTTTGGCTTTCTATCAGTGGAGTATTTGGGACATATTATCTCAGCAAAAGGGGTTCAAACTGATCCATCTAAAATTGAAGTGGTGAGACAATGGCCTAGACCTACCACTCCAAAGCAATTAAGGAGCTTTCTAGGGCTCACAGGGTATTACAGACGTTTTGTCAAAGGCTATGGAGTTCTTGCTAGGCCTTTAACTGAATTACTCAAGACGAATGGGTTCCATTGGTCAAACGAAGCTCAACAGGCCTTTGAATCTCTTAAATTTGCTGTAACTTCTGCTCCTGTTCTCACATTACCAGATTTCTCTAAAGAGTTTGTCATTGAAACAGATGCTTCAAATATTGGTATTGGGGCCGTATTAATGCAATCTGGACATCCGGTAGCTTTTATCAGTAAGGCTTTATCCCTCAAGCATCAATCTCTTTCTACATATGAGAGAGAACTACTTGCAATCTTATTTCTTTGTCAAAAAATGGAATCATTACTTGCAAACAAAGCATTTTACTATCTTAACTGACCATCACAGCCTAAAATACCTTTTGGATCAGAAACTTACAACCCCCATTCAGCAAGCTTGGATGGCGAAGCTTATGCATTTTGATTATGATATCAAATATAAGAAGGGTTCTGACAATGCAGTAGCTGATGCTCTGTCAAGATCACCACTAGTAGAATTGAATGTCTTATCTTCTACACTGCTTCCTTCATCATTATATGGGCAGATTGCAGAAACTTGGGGTAGTGATTCTAATTGCCAACATCTTATAAATGATAAGAAACTTAATTCTACTTCTCATCCATCTTTTCAGTAGCATAATCAACAATTGAGGAGAAAAGGGAAATTAGTGGTGGGTCATAATCCTGAATTAAAGCAACAACTATTGGCTGTGTTCCATGATTTTGCTACTGGAGGGCACTCGGGTGTGACTGCTACTTTAAAAAAAATATCTTCTCTTGTTTATTGGCCTGGGTTACATCGAGATGTGAGACAATATGTTAGGAATTGTTTTGTTTATGCATCGAGAGATATAAACCAGAGTTGAAGCGACACGAGGTTTACTCTGACCCTTGCCTGTTCCTACCACATTATTCTCTGACGTAACCATGGATTTTATTGAATGCCTTCCTCTATCTCGTGGTATGACAGTCATTATGGTTGTAGTAGATAGATTATCCAAATTTGCCCACTTTATTGGCCTCCATCACCCTTTTACTGCTAAAACAGTAGCTATGGCTTTCCTAGATTCTGTATTCAAGATGCACGGACTGCCTCAAACAATTGTGAGTGACAGGGATTCAATTTTTTTGAGTGCATTTTGGAAGGAATTATTTGCTCTTCAAGGGGTTCAATTAAAACTATCCACTGCATATCACCCACAAACGGATGGGCAGTCTGAAGTGGTAAATAGATGCCTTCAGAGTTACCTCAGGTGTATGACAGGAGATTTGCCGCACTCGTGGGCTCAGTGGTTACCCTTGGCTCAATTTTGGTACAATACTTCACATCATTCCACTATTCGTATGTCTCCATTTGAGGCCCTTTATGGAATCCCACCTCCTATACACCTACCTTATTTTCCAGGTGATTCAAAAATTGCTGCAGTAGACATTTTTTTAAGGGATCGAGAAAATGCTTTATCTATTCTAAAGTTTCACTTGGATAAAGCTAGGCATCTAATGAAAACTCAAGCTGATAAGGGTCGAGTCAATAGAGAATTTGCAGTGGGAGATTGGGTATTTCTTAAATTGCAGCCTTATAGACAACTTTCTATTCGGAAGGGACATCATAAGTTCCAACCAAAGTATTTTGGGCCATTCCAGATCACTGATCGCATTGGTGCAGTTGCCTATCGTCTCAATCTTCCTTCTGATGCCCAGATCCACAATGTCGTTCATGTTTCTCAACTTAAACTTGCATCGGCACCTGTGACTGCTAGTCCTACCTTACCACCTGTGTCTCACATCCAAGATGCTTATCCACAAGCTATTTTGGATCGTCGCATGGTGAAGAGGCATAATGCAGCTGCCACTCAACTCTTAATCCATTGGCGAGGTCTTTCCCCTGCTGATGCTTCGTGGGAATATCTTTGATGAGTTCTGAGCAAGGTTTCCTACATTCCTTGAGGACAAGGAATCGATGGGAGGGTAGTTGATACAAGAAAAATAGCAACAATAATAAAGCAGCGTAGGGATTAAGTGGTGGGCAAGAGAAATAACGAGCAGTTGAGATTGTTAAGTCGAAATTTGTTGTATCTGAGACACGTGGCAAGTATAGCGAAGATCCGGCGGATGATCAGGCGAGGCTCATGGAAGAATCTGAGAAGTAGTTAGATAAATAAGATGTAATTGGTGAGATGTACTCATTCTGATTCTAATGAAAAGTGTGATTCTTCTTCTTTTTCTCTGCTCTTAATCTGTCTATCTCTTTCTTAAGTAAAATTCTTCTATCACTGTCCACCGTAAGACCAGCATGAGATGCTAGATAGGCAGCGGCAATGGAGGTCCATGCGTTCTGCTGGTTAACCAGGCAGTAAAGAGGAGGAAGAAACGGAACTAAGGCCTGCCCCAGGTCTTTGAGAAAATTACGAAGAATGCGATTATAATTGTTGCCCCTAATTTTTGTTGCAATTACAAAAATGCCATCAGTCTTGTGTCTATAATGGGTTCTTATTTTGGCAGAAATTACAGTTATGCCATTAGAATTTCCTTATTCCAGTTTTGCCCTTGGAGTTCCCATTAACTAAAATTGAAAATTACACAATTTATTTTTATTAAAATTAAATCTAATTTTAATTTTCAAACAAATAAAAATTATGATTTTATTTTAGTTCAATTGGGACATAAATTAAAAGAGCTTAAATTAATATTAATTTTGAAAATTAGTTTCTAAAAATTAATCTAGGGCATATGAAATAAGGAAATTTATTGAATTAAATTGTTTAATTCAATATTAATTTTGAAAATGTGTTTTCTAAAATTAAATGGTAAATTGTGGATTATCTAAAATTATTTTAGATTTTAATTATCTAATTAGACTAGATATTGAATTACATTGTTTAATTCATTTATATAATATTCAAAAATTGTTTTTAAATTATATATGGCATTGGGTAATTGATTTAATTGTTTTGTGAAATTAATAGGTATTTAATTGTGATTAAATTATTTATTAATTAAATAAAATTGTTTCCAAGGCAATTAAATAGAATTATTTTGTGGGAGGAAAATTATATATTTTTTTATTTAATATTTTTAATTGTTAGAAATATTATTTTAATTACACATGAAACCAGCAATAACAATGAGGATGATTAAATTTATTTATGCATTTTAATTTGATTATAATGCATGATGGATGGTTACAGACTAAAGACCAATGTGATTGCTCTTTATATGGTTTAGTGTCTGTATATTCATAAATAGGGACTGTGTTCTCTTCCTTCTCCTATATTCTGAGTTGTAAATTCTTTTCTCATCTTTCTCCCCTTGAATGTAGGTTGAGGTTTCTATTTCTAAACTATGTAAATGTTATATAATTTTAGAATAAGTAGATAGGAAAATTATTTGTAATTGTAAGCAAGATAGGAGCTTGAGAATATACTTCAAGGAGCTGCTTGGAAGACTTATGAAATTCTACAATGCTACTACCTAAGCTTTTGACCTTATAATTCTCTCCAATGGCTCAAGAGAATTATTT
The DNA here is from genome assembly GCF_030052815.1 of Hevea brasiliensis. NCBI lineage: Eukaryota > Viridiplantae > Streptophyta > Magnoliopsida > Malpighiales > Euphorbiaceae > Hevea > Hevea brasiliensis. Next base: position 40,934,389 of record NC_079501.1, on the reverse strand, counting down.
GGTAGAGTCCATAATCATCCAATTAGAAATGCATGCTAGGGGTGTATGTTATATATACATGTGATGTATGATATTGCCAGCATGTTAATAAATGAGACCTAAAAAAAATTGGCATAGACCTAAAATCCCTCATTCAAACATTAAGTACATGTTATGAACATGATCAAGATGCCTTCTATCGTTATAGCATAAACCTGAGTTTTATATTAAAGTTAACTTATTAAGCACACTCAAGGTTGCTTTTCTCTCGAACATGTTTATGGCTATGAAATATTGGATATTTCTAAACAATGGGTTTTACTTAACTGACCTGCATGATTTGGATGAGCACACTCATGATCATGTAGAATCAGAGGCATAGTTAGGAGAAAAAATTATGTTTAGACAAATAATTGTCACTTAACTGATCTAGGAGTCACATAGAGATGTGATTGATAAATAGTTATCTACCTAATTTAATTTTATTTTAATTTGTTGAGCACACTTAAGGTCGAATAAAATTAAATGGGGTCCTAACCCATTAAGGAAATTAATACGTTAAATTTTCTGAATTAATAGTGAAGGCTATTAATTTGAGTAAAAAAGTGGGAGACGAAATGGATATTAAAGGCCTCATAGTAATTTGGTTAATAAAAATTATATGCATGAAATTAATACAATTTTATCTTTGCATTTGTAGATCTCTAATATCACCATGAGTAACAACAACCATTCCCTGTGTAGCATACTAGATGCTAACAAGTTGATTGGACCAAATTTCTTAGACTGGTACAGAAACTTAAGAATTGTTATAATGCAAGAAAAGAGGCTATATGTCCTTGAACGTGCCAAACCCAGTATTCCTGATGTTGATGCTCCTGAAGAAGCACTGAATGAATATATTTGTCATACAGATGATGATGAGTAAGCCACATGTATGATGTTGGCTAGCATGTCTCCTGAACTTCAAAGGAAACATGATAATATGGACTCTCGCACTATCATTTTGCATCTCAAGGAGTTGTTTGATTCAAATGCAAGAATGAGAGGTATGAAATATCAAGGGAATTTTTTCATTGTAAGATGATAGAAGGATCTTCAGTGAATGTTCATATTCTAAAGACAATTAGCTATATTGAAAAATTAGGCCAATTGGGTTTTGTCATGGATCATGAGTTAAGTATTGACCTGGTCTTACTGTCTTTACCTCCTAGCTTCTCATAGTTCATAATGAACTTCAACATGATTCAGTTGGAAGCTACATTGTCTAGACTATTGGGTATGCTAATAACTACTGAAGGGGAACTTAAGAAGAATAAGTCCTCTATTCTTATGGTTCAATCTTCTAAGACTAAATCCAAATGGTCTAAAAAGAAGAAAAATAAGAAGAAAGGGGATTCCCCTAAAGTACTTAAGTGAACTAGGGAATTAAGAAGGACAAAGGTACTTGCCATTACTATGGCAAAGAAGGTCACTGGAGGAGGAACTCTATTGATTATCTTGCTGCTTTGAAGGAGAAGAAGCTTAATGAAGCTTCTACTTCAGGTATGTTTATGATTGAGATAAATTTATCTCTATCAAATTTTTATTCTTGGATATTAGATATCGGATGTGGATCTCACATTTGTAATAATGTTCAAGAACTAAGAAGACCTAAACCTTTACAGAAAGGTGAAATGGATTTATGGGTTGGAAATGGAGCAAGGGTTGCTACTTTAGCTATAAGAACATATATTTTGTCTCTGCCTAAGGGCATTTTGCTTGAACTTGATAACTATTATTTTGTTCTAGTGCTAACTCGAATATCATATCTACATCTTGCCTGGCACTGAATGGATTTAAATTTATTATTGAAGGCAAATGTTGTTCTTTTCATAATAATGATATTTTATATGGATCTGGTATTTATGTAAATGCTTTGCATATACTTGATCTTGAAAGGCCTGTTCTTAACATAAATAGCAAGAAATTAAAATTAGATAATCAAAATCCATCCTATCTATGGCATTGTAGATTAGGTCATATAAATGAAATAAGAATCACAAAGTTACATAAGGAAGGATACTTTGATCCTTTTAATTATGAATCAAATGAAACAAATGAAGCTTGCTTAATGGGAAAAATGACCAAATCATTCTTTACTAGAAATAGTGAAAGATCTACTAAATTATTAGGCATAATACATTTAGATGTGTGTAGGCCAATGACTACCCATTCTATAGGAGGGTACTCATATTTCATTACATTCACTGATGACCATTCTAGATATGGGCATGTATATCTAATGAAATATAAATCTAAATCTTTTGAAAAGTTTAAAAATTTAGAAATGAAGTTGAAAAACATACTGGGAAAAGTATTAAAAAACTCTGATCTAATCGAGGTGAAGAATACTTAAGCTAGGAGTTTCAAGATTATCTAAAGGAGAATGAGATTCTTCCTCAGTTGACACCTTTTGGAATTGTCACACCCTACTCCTCCGTAAGACATAACATGATCCCGTAGTACACCGAATGAATTACCGTACTTCGCCTACTGGTAATCCATTAAATATACTACAAGGGATTTTAAAATAATTTTCGTTCATTTTTAAGTTGATGGGTAATTTTATCAAGTATTAAAATCCTTTAATTGACACTAAGTCATAAATCAAATTTTTCGATAATTAAAATTTTTGCAATTTTTATAAAAATTCTGGTAGAGTGCCGGCTATATTTTGAGAAAACAGTTCTTCAAAACCTGCAAAGAAACACTTCCAATATTTTTGCTCAATTATAACTCCATTTCAAATCATTTTTCAACACAATTCAATCTCAATTCATTTTGAACCCAAACTCATCATAAAGGAAACCATACATAAATTCGAACTCAAGAAGAAATTAAATAGTACGTTCATTAAAGTACTAAAATTAATATTACAAATAATTTTCATTTCAATTACATACTAAAATAACATTACAAAAGTTTTTGTACAACTGCTCAAATAATTTACATACATATAATTATATGCATACATCAAAATCTATGTATAAGGGTATACCTATGATATACCCGGAGCTAGTCCCAAGGTGTCTTCAAGAAAGCTTACTCAACTGCTCTATGCTCTTTTCACCTGCAACAGCATGCAAAGCTATCGCTGAGTAGTGAACTCAGTGGTGCACAACTATAATTTAAAATGTAATACAATAAACATTGACAAAATTATAACAATTAATTTAGAAGTCTCGAAATTCAACAAAATTTCAAAAGTCAAAATTTTCGTTGCCAACAATATAAATCATTTATTAAAGTGGCCTTAATCAAGAAATTCAATTTATCAAATCACAATTGAACATTTAAAGTAATTCCAACAATTTATGGAAATAAATATTAATTTGAATAAAATCAAATATACATAAATCCTAATTGAAATCACAATTCTTTACTATTCAAAACCATTTTTTTATCTCACTAACTCTGCAAGACTAATCCGAAAGTGCCATCTCCAGGGTGATTCTAACTCCCTATGGTCGGGGAGGTCAAATCGGGATTCTAACTCCCTATGGTCGGGGAGGTCGAATCATCATGCATAGTACACACCATAATAATAAAACTTCCGAAAGGGCCAATGAAAAACTTAGATCCAATCTCTAATAAGAGGAAAATCTAAACCTGTGCACGTACCATGGTAATCAAAACAAAGTTAACTCCATTGTCTCCTCAACAAATGAGAGAGATGGGTAATAACCTAGTCAAACATCTATAGTGAGATATAAAACCATATCATGAATCTCTTTATCCTTTTTGTGAGCATAAATCACAACACAATTTAATTCAAATTCAATTTCAATATCCAGTACTTTTTATGCTCATTAAAATTCAAAATATAAATTTGTATTTTTCCATGCAAATTGCCCATCACACTTCAAAACATATTTCTATCATAATTTTCTAAAACATAATTTATTCAATCCACAACAATGCTCAATACTTGTTGAAATATCATTTCATAAAACTAAACTCATGCATACTATACCAATTTCAATAATCATTGGAATACATTCAATACTTGATAAACATAATATATAGGGGAAATAAAGTCATTTAATTATATGAAATATTCATAACAAAATCAATTAAAAATTAGTTGTGCACAAACCTCTCTGTTGACTAATTTATTCCACCTTTTGTTTCTCCTTCGAAGATTCTCTTTTTAACAAAAACATATAAATTTAAAGTGCTTCAGTATCCATTTCTAATACTTAAATTCCAACAATTTCTTTGCAGACTTATCCTACCCATTACGGTTTATAATTTCGTGTCTTTCACATTTTTGTGTATAGTGATACTATTCATGGCACTATTCAAGTTAAAATATTGACTTTTTCATACTTAATAGGTTTATTAATTCTAATTGCACTCATATAGCATATTTTGGGTGTTAATTTTATTAGCATTAATTGCCAATTCAATTTTTAAGTCTCCTAAGAGAAATTGTAAATTTTTAGTTTGAGTTATTATTTTCTACTGTTCTGTTGGTCTAGTTACTGTGAAAATTTGGCTAAATGTCTTTCATTAAAGTTGTTCCTTATGGTCTTAGCTTTAATTCCCTTTTTGAATCACTCCATTTGGAGTTCTGTAGCTCAAGTTATGTTGATTTTAAGTTGGCTGCCCAAATTAGTCCTAACCCAGAATTCTGGGTAACTTTTAGGTCTGGCAGTTTTGTGGTACCAACTTTGGGTGGAAAATTCACTTGGTTCTGGGTAGAATTTGAGTTTCTGTTCTTTATAAAAGTTTAGTACTATATCATATCTTTTCAATGCCACAAAAATCAAGTCATTTGGACATTCTTAGACCAAGTTATGGCCAAATGAATAAACACTGTTCATTTGGTCATTTTTGTACAGTGGCAGTGTACTAATTCCGGGTTTGACCTAATTGTTCACTAACTTAGAATCACTTTTGGGGTATGATTTCTATATGAAAAATGTGTCATTATGTGTTTATTTTCATCTCCAATTGGCCCCACACCAATTGGAGTGGCAGAATTATAGTTTTGGTCCCTGAAAGGGACCTGGGTCAGGCTGTCCATTAGTGACCCCTCACCGATCCAAATTTGACTTAACTTCTCACCATTCAAACACATTCTAAATTACACCATTTAACCGTTTTAAACCTCACTAGCTACCTTAATTCAAAGATAATTTAACAAATCAAGGTAGAAAGAAAAACTTACTTTTGAGCAGAATTTTATCCCCTCTTTTCTTCAATTTCTTTCAATTCTTAACTTTCTAATCTCCCTCTTGAGGTTCCATTTGAAGTTTCTATTATTTTTCACCAAGAATTTATGGCTTAATTTGGGTTTAGAAAGCTTGGTAACAAGCTTCCATGGAGAAAATTAAAGAGAGAATTGGGAGAGGAGAGAGGGATGGCTAGGGAGGTTGAAGATAACTTTTTCATTTTTTTTTTCTTTTTATGAGTATTTATCCTTAAAATTGACTTGGTCAAATTCTTAATCAAATGGAAAATTAATTTTGAGGTCATATAGGTGATGACACCATGATGTAATAATCCTATTGTCACACCTTACTCCTCGTAAGATGTAACATGTTTCCGTAGTACACCTAATGAATTATCGTACTTCACCTACAGATAACCCATTAAATATACTATAAGGGATTTTAAAATAATTTTCATTCATTTTGGAATTGGTGGGTAAAATTTTTTTCAATTTTAAAAACCTTCATTTAGAGTCCAAACATAAATCAAATTTTTGGATATTTAAAATCTCCGCAATTTTTACAAAAATTTTGGCAGAGTGCCGTCTGTATTTGAGAAAACAGTTCTTCAAAACCTGAAAATAGAAACACTCCCAATATATTTTTCAATCACAACTCCATTTGCAACCACCAAACTTCAAATCAACAACAATAGCAACACTTCAATTCAAAATCCAAATTTCAAATCAAGAATTAATATCTCAAAACATTTTATAACTCATGCACATGGCATTTTAAATCATTAATTTATAATCATAAGTTAATTTACAGATTCAAAATCTCAAAAATAATATTATTACAATTTTATCCGTACAACTGCTCAAATTATAGAGATACATATGTATACTATCATATTTACATCAAACTAAACTACCAGGGTATAGAGAAATACCCGTACAAAAATTCTTCAATTGTGCTCTTCTAATCAGAGTAGCTCTCACGCTATGTCCTTTTTCCTATCTGCGACAGCAAGTTAAAGCTATCGCTGAATATATAAATACTCAGTGGTGCACAATAAAGCCTAAAATGCATTATATAAAACATTTATGAACAAATCATCATTCAAAAATCTTATAATCGCATTTCACATTTTTTTTTCAAATCACATTTATAACAAATCATAATTTTTAAAGCTTAATACAGCACAACTTGATCAAACAATTTAATAAACATAGTGTTGCCAAACAATAACAAAACTTAGGCCATGACACAAAATTTCTGAACATGTCTTGTGTACATCACGACAAGGCATACTCACCCCACTAATCGAAATCAATGAGGGAGGTGGCTAGCTAGCTAATGAGTACTCATCCAAACTCGCCCCTCAAACTGGAAAGCCAGAGAGGGAGGAAAGTGATCAAATATCAAACTCACCCCACAAGTGGAGGAGAAGCATATTAGTATTGCCATGCCAAGTGTGAATTAAAAACAATTTAAATCAAGTTATTCAAATATTTTATACAATTCACAAATCATATTTCATTCTAAACTTTTCATTTACAAAGTAGGCAACACACTATTTTTCAAATAAGATTTTCAAAGCCATAACTAAATTCAAAACCATATTGTTCAAATATTTCATTCAAATCAATAAATAATTTTCCTTCCAAATTTCCATTGTAGAATAGGCAACACAATATTCTCGAAATTCATAATGAACAAATACATTCACAATGTATAACAAATCAATTTCCATTATGAAAACTATAATTTAAAATTTTTGTGCACAAACCTGACGTGAGTCGCCTTTAGGCCTTGACTCAGTCCCTTATACCTTCTGGGTCTTTTTTAGCTGAAACACAACATTTATAGTGTTTCAGTATCTTATTTCACAGTAAATCCAATAATTAATTCATAAATACTTAATTCTAGCTCAAATATGCTTAAACTAACATTCTTGGAAATTTTCATTTTAGAGTTACTATTCATGATACTATTCAAGTCAATTTGTTGACTTTCTAAAGCTTAATAGGTATGGGAATTCCAACTTCACCCACATACCACATTTTGATCACTAAATTTGTTAGTTTTGGTTGTTTACTCAAATTCTAAATCTTCTAGGCAAATTTGCAAATTTTCAGTTTTGGTGTCTTAAGTTGCACTATTCCATTGGTCATTTTACTGTTAGAATTTGGAAAAACTTTCTCAATAGAAAATGTTTCCTATTGTCTTAAGTTTATTCTCTTTTTTAAATCACTCCAATTGGAGTTTTGTAGCTCAAGTTATAGCCATTTGAACCATGGCTGCCGGATTAGGCTTAACCCATATTTCTGGGCAAATTTTGATTCTAGTAGTTTTAGGCCACCAACTTTGGGTCGCCAAATGACTTGGTTAATGGTAGAATTTGGGTTTGTGTTCTTCATGAAAGTTTTAGGTCTATATCTCATCTGTCCACTGGTAAAATTTTAGGTCATTTAGACCTACCTAGCTCAAGTTATGGCCAAATGAACAAATACTATTCATTTGGTCAGTTTGTACATGGCAGACTAAGATTTTCCAGATTTGGTCAATTTATTCACTAGGTTTTTGTCACTTTTTAGGTATGCTTCCTAAATGAAAATTGTGTCATTTAGTGTCTATTTTCATTCCCAATTGGTCTCATACCAATTGAACTTGTAAATTTTCATTTATGGTCCTTCAAAAGTAACTTGGTCATGCTGCACACTCAATCCGAATTTGCTTTTGATTCAAACACTCTTAACACACCTCATTAGGTCACAATTGACCATTTCTCTCCTTAAACTAGGTCAAAGACATCATTTACAAGTTTTTCACATTTTTGTCTCTAAACCCTAATGTCCAAAACCCTAATTCACACTAATTGTTGTATTTAACCAATTCAATGCTTTTAACTATAATCACTCAACTAATTGAGGTTCATATACTCATTTAAATCCATCAAACCATGCAAATCACACTCCCCATCATGCTCACCAAAATTTTAGTTTAGTCCTCCACAAGTGTTTTTGTTTCATTTCTTTAGTTTCTAAGCTCATTTAAATAACTAAACATGCATTTGATTAGATAATTGGAAGTTAGAAGACTAACCTTTGCTTGGAGGGTTTCTAGGCTTTCCTTTCTTCAATTCTTTCTTCTTCCTTTTACTCTCTAATGCTTCCTCAACATGTAAAGAGAATTTTTTGTGTTAGGACTTTGTGAATTTATGGAAGAAAGTGGGGAAATTCAAGCTTTCTTTCTCTTCACAATGGTGGAACAAGGTGAGTAAGAATGGAGAGAGAGGTGGGGCGGCAAGGATAATGAGGAAGATGACTTTGTTTCTTTTTTTTTTTATGCCTTTTTTCTTTTGTCTTATGGAAGACCAAAAAATCTATTTAATCAAATTTATTAATTATAGGATTTATGGCATCATGCATGATGTCATCTCCCTACACCTTTTTCATTTTCTCTCTTTTTTTTTTCTATTAGTTCTTTAATTTAATTCCTGACTCCAAAATTTTCTTTTCTCAGATTTTATTTGACAGTTAGGTTAGGAGTCAGCTTTCCGGGTCAATTGACCAAATTGCCCCTCGCCGGTTCAACCCGGTTTGTAAATAATTCAATATTTCTTCCGGATCCCTGACCTAATTATTTGACTGGCTTAACAATTCTTTTTCATGATTTTCTCTTATCCACTATGTTCGTAATGGTCCTAAGGACCGCGGCATCATATTTTACGGTTTGAAATTTGAGTTTAAATCGACTTCGCAGTCGTTCCCGAGAAGGTCACCCATCGCTGTGACTCTCAACTTGTTTAACTTCTTATGCTCTATTTTTCTTATTTATACTTAAGTAATTGACAATTACTAATTATTTGTGTTTATGGCTTATCTAGTTGTTTTAAGTGTGGTCCTAATCCCCTTAATTGTCCGGACCAACTCCGGTCACCGGAACAGTGAAATATACCAGGCTATGCAAATAGGGGTGTTACACTTATTTTCTTTTCTTTGTCTTTTCCTTTCTTTTTCTCCATACTTCTTAAATTTAATTCTATATTTCAAAATTTTCATTTCTCAGATTTTGTTGGACAGTTAGGTCATGAGTCACCTCTAGGGGTGAATTGACCAATTTGCCCCTCGCCGGTCTGATCCAGTTTGCAAATAATCCGGTATTTCTTCCGGAGCTCTTACCTAATTATTTAACCTACTTATCAACTCTTTTATATGATTTTCTCTTTTTCACTAGGTTCACAATACTTCTTAGGACTGCGGTGTCACAATTTTCTCTTCAAAATTAGGATTAAAACTGACCTCGTAGTCACTTCCCGGTAAGGTCACCCATAGCTGTGACCCTCAGCTCATTTAACTTTTTATGCTTTATTTTTCTTATTCATATTTTTCCTTCTTATAATTGTTATTTATTTTTATCTATGACTTTTCTGGATGTCACAGATATAGCTCCAGACATCTTGACTGTCTGGGCAGACATCAGGCGCCGGAACAGTAGACTGTACTGGAGTGTCCAATGTGAGGGCGTTACAATTCTCCCCCCTCCCCCCCACCCCTTAAAAGAAATTTCGACCTCAAAATTTTGCCCAGTGTCAGTCCTTAATCATCCGTATGTGTCATTTTCTCATGTCTCTCTCACATTTTCATGTAGTCTCATAATCTGAATGATGGTCCGTAGCATTTTAGCCAATAATATTTACATATCAATTGCTCACCTCGTGTGCCAAGTTCCTTATGAGCTTCTGTCATAAGTTAAATTTGAATTCATTTCAATTCTATAGGTAAGCAAATCTGTGTGCTAATGGATTCATTCTTTCTTAAACCTTATATAATCCTATGAAGTGAGAACTCAGTTTTTTTTTTTTCTCTTATAATCTTCTTTTCTTTGAGTCTATGTAAGACTTTTAAATATCTACTACAATGTTTAATTTGTGTGTATAACACTAATCTTCTCTTACTATTGTTCTAGCAATTATTTTCCTTTGTAATTCCTTTTAAGATGACCTTATTGGTCATATATGAAATGCTTATCTCCTTATTGGCCATAGGTCCATAACCATAACCTTACCATCTCCATTTATGACCCAGGCCTATGTGCTATTTTACACTATCTTATTTACTTTTTGTTTAACCTATTTCTTACTTGATAGAATAGTTTAGGGTATTGTTACGCGTTTTAAATAGGTTGTTTGCCCTGGTGGCAATCCTCAACTAATGTCTCTACCTTTGTTATAATTTAATTGGATATTATCCCCATACTACTTATTTTATCTTCAATTAGGGATAACGGGGATTGATCCTTATCCCACAATTTTGAGCTCCATGACTGGCTCTTAACACTGTCCTGCGTTAATTTACTCCAAAGTTTGCACTTTTATACCATAATAAATATTTTTCCTGATGTCATTCCTTTTTACCATCCTCATACTTACTTTTCTATTCTACAACTTAATTTTAATTATTTCATTCCTCAGTTTTATCTTCCTTCTTGACTTAATTCCTTGACTCGACTGTCGAGTCAAAATTTAACACCTCTTATTATTCCTAATAAATCCGCTATACTTTAATATTACTTTGATTTGGTCCTCTGACCATTCTAATCAACACTTTTACTAATATTCGTAACATTTCTTTTGTTATATTTAAACCAACTATTCAAATATTCACTCCCACAACTCTTTTATCCATCAATTTTCTATAGCTTATTATTTACTGATTTGCAATCATTACTTCCTCTTGTATTGAACTATAACCTATCCTTTAATATCTTGAGAAGGGAGTCTATAGAACTGTCCTTTTTCTCTTGTCATGTACCAATCATAATCTAGTCATTATAGTTCGCACAATAGAATTGTGCTCTTTCTAAGAAATACCTGGCCAATTATTCCTTATCCCATCCTTGTCTTAATTAGAACATTATTTTATAAGTTATGATTATCATCCATCGCATCCTATCTCATTCAGAGGAACAAAATCATATTTTGTGTCTTATGTTATGCAAGTAACAAACTTTAGGCAAAAGATTATTTACAATACTAAAATAACTACAACCCATACTAGAGACTGAATGACTTCACTGTGTAAGTGTTATCGTTACTTTATGACTATACTGAAATCTTTAGTCTTATAGCAATTCCTAACGTGTCGTAGCTCGTTTTAGATAACTGAGTCAGTGACTTTAGCTATCTTATAACTATAACCTTTCGATATTCTAATTTTAGAGTTTTAAATCCCTAAGTAGGATTTCCAAACTCATTTCCAATAATAAAATTTTGTCTTGGCAGAACTCTACCAAAACAGATGCCGTTTGCAATTATTCTAATCTTCATGTACTATCAAGTAGTATGTAGATCTACACAATAATCTCAAGTCAGTACTGTAATCTGTAGCTTACAGTACAAATATCAAGAATATTGCATAGTTACTACGATACATTCCAATAGATCAAACTTTCCTATAAATTTTTCCCTTTTCAAATTCACTAATATTTGAAACTTATTCTGATTACAATATCCATTAACAATTATTAGTAGTAATATTTTTGCCCTCATCTAGAGCAATTATATTACTGTAGCTTACTTTAAGGTTCTCTTGCCTTATATTAGGTAGGCTCACTAATTAGCTTTATAATGTCTTGTATGCTAGCAAATACTCTTTGCTGACAAACTCTTCCAAAACTAATGTTAATCATACTAATTATCGTAGTTTATATCCTAAAGGACTAGTCACTAATACATCAAAATTTATTCTCATGCAAAGGAATAGCAACAGAACATATAATTCTAACACTAACATACAAATAAGTAGTGCTAGGATCAAATAATGTAACACCCCTATATTCGGTAGTGTTTTCTACTGTTCTAGTGACCAATGTTGTCCGGACAGCTAGGATGCCTAGAACTATACTTAAATATTGATGAGGAGATATAAAATAATGAAATACAAGAAAAGGAAATACAAGAAAAACAAAGGAAAAATAATAGCAATAAAATGTAATCAAGTTAAACGAGCCAAGAACCCTAGCGATGGGTGACCGCACCGGGAAGTTGTGGCGTATACCGTTGACTAGCCCTGGACTGCGGGGAGCCCTGAAAAATATTTTTAGGACTTAAATAAATGTCTATTGAAGTATAAATACTATTAGAAATATCAAAGAAAAATTAATTAATTAGTACAAAGAAAAACTGAAAATCGAGAAAACGATAAAACTCGGTGTTACTGAAAAATCAGGAATGCAACCTGAACAGGGGCATTGTGGTCATTTGACATCCCGAGCTGTCTTTTAACCTAACTTTCCATTAAAAATAAATGATATTACACTTGAAAAATGTCAAGAAAAATTAAAATAGCGGTGCATAATCTAAAAAGCAAAAGTTAGGAGGAAAAATGTGGAATATGAAAATTTTAGAATAAACAAATATTACAATCTTCATTTAGTGCTCCACTAACACCTAAAGTGGACATTTAATTAGCATATTTTGGACAGATTACTCATCTTCTTCAACCTCCCAAAAACCAGCCGAAACTTTCCCTTGAAAGAACCCTCCATGGCTGTCCATGGCTAAGCTTCAATCCTTTATCTCCAAGCCAATTTCCTTACACTTTCCTTCACTAAAGTTGTTCTACACAACTTGGGCAGTAGATAGGCAGCAAGGAAATCAAGTTTTGGTGAGGTTTTGAAGAATTTCAAAAGTGGTATGTCTGTATTTTTTATTCTTGTTTCATTAAACCTTGAATGGATGTTATGGGTAGTTGATTTGTGGAAGAATTTTTGAAATTTGATGAGTTAATGGAGAGGTACATTTTGGCAGCCATGAAACTTCAATAAGAACAGTTTATACTTGTATGTAAATAGTGGTTTGAATGATGATTTATAGGTTTGATTGTATGGTGCTTGAATTCCATGTGTAAGGTATGATTTTGGAAGCTTGAAAACTAATTGAAGGAGATGTACAAATCAGCAATTCTAAAGTGTAGACCAAAATGTGTTGTTTCATGGTTTGATTTATGGAATTATATTGTTGAATTATGGTGCTTGTTATGGCAGCATGTATATGTGTATAGAGGTTTGAATATGGACATGTAAATGAGCTATATCATGTGGTTAAATTGTTTGTAATTAGACTTGGAAAATTCTGTACTATAAAGTGCATATTGAGAATTTTTATAAGCTGCCAAAATGACCAAAAATGAGTTGCTAAATGTGTTTATGTTATGGTGCAAACCAGAAATGACATGAAGGAAATAACTTGGTAAGCATGGGATGTGTAATTGGTAAAGGGTGAATAATGTGCAATAGGGCAGTGTAGGTTTTGACTTAGAACCTTAAGTGTGTGGCTCCAATTGGTATGAGACCAATTGGAGGTGAAACTAGGCACAAAATGTGCCAACTTTCATGAAGGAAGCTTACCAATATTCTGCCTAAAAGGTGACTTGAAAAATGACTAAATCCGGATGAGTGCATTGGAAGCCTGAAAATTGACCATTTGGGCAGCAGTTAGTGTTTTGGCCATAACTCACTCAAAACAGGTCCAATTGACCTGAAATTTTTACCATGAATAGTTTAGACATATATCTACAATTATTATGAAGACACCAAAGCCCAGAAATGGCCAGAACCAAGCCAAATATCTTGCACAAATTCAGGTCCAAAAACTGGCCGAATCAAAAGAGACCTAAAAATGACCTAAAGCTACCATTTTGGTACATTCTGTCCAGCATTGGTAAATTGACCATAACTTGGTCTACATAACTCAGAATGACCTGAAAATTTTGCCCCGCGTGCAATCAAACATAGATCTACAAGTTTTTAGTTTTGATCGAAACCCGAAAATTGAGGAAACTAGGTCATCCGGTTAGGTCAAATTAGTATACCGGGATACGATAAATTACAATAAAATACAATATACATGAAAATGAATTGGGTAACATGTACCAACACTAAAAGGCTATTAAATATGACACATTGGTAATATTAAAACCTAATTCACCTAGACTGCATCGAGGGTCAATACCTTAGGTTGACTAAGGAAATAATAGAATTCAATAAATTAAGTATTAAGCCTTATTGTTAGAGACGGTTTAAATGAGTACTGAAACACTTCAAATTGTGTATTTCAGTTAGCAAAGACTCAGGGAAGGGGAAAGAAACACTGAGCCAGAGCTAAGAGACAGTTATCAGAGGTTTGTGCACAACAGTTATTTCTTTTGAATTTTTTAATTAAAATAAATTATGACTATTTGTATATCATTGTTTTAAATTGTCAAAAATTGTTTGAATGATATTTGATGGATACTTATTGATTGAAAAGCATTGTAAATGGTTTGAAACCACAGCTATCATATATATTGATCGAATTCCTCGCTAGCTTGTCTAGTGGGACGAATTAAATTACCTCTCTGGCTGAAGTGTTGAGGTGTGTGCCTCTTGAGGACAAATAGAATGAGTACTCATATTATTGCTAGCTAGCTATGTTATTCCTCATTAGCCATCAGCTTTTGGGATGAATTGAATTCCTCACTAACCATCGGCTTTTGGGACGAATTGAACTTTGGCAACATGATTAAGCTGTGTGTGTATGATTTATTGATATTTATTGTGATATTGTGAAATAGAGTTTAAATTCTTTATGACATTCTTTGTCTTTGAATTTAACTATAGTTTTAAGTATCCACTATTTATATGACTTATGATTTGTGATTTAAAGTTGTATTTGGTTAATGTTGTGCACCACTAAGACAATGGCTCAGCAATAGCTTTTCATTACTGTCGCAGGTAGGTAGACTGACAGGGCAGTAGACTAGGCTGCTAGTGCTTCAGTGAGAGTTCATCGGGTATATTAAGTATACCATATTTGGCATTTTGTATTGTAATGTATGTCACTGTATGTATATAGTGTTCTTGATTTTGAGCAGTTGTAAATTAAAATTGTACATTGAAGTTGTAAAATAAATTGTGAATTATTTTAGCTTGTAAAATTTGTAATATATTTTTTTTATCTCAGCCTTTGAAAATACTGAAAAATTATTGTAGATTTGAGTTGACAATTATTGAGAAACATATTGTGTTGATTAAATGTTGGAGTTTGAGATTGAGAAATACATTTGAAGTGCTTTTTACAGGTTCTTGAAGAACTGTTTTATTCAAAATACAAATGGCACTCCGCCAAAATTTTTACAGAAATTACTAATAATTCAAATATGTTAGCTGTTTCACTTCAGTTCAAAAAAATTTTTTTTAACACCTGTAAATAGTGCTCACCACTGTAAAAAGAAGTAAGAAAAGTTTTAAAATCATTTGTAGTGTATTTAATGGGTTATCAGTAGACGAAGTTGGTAATTCATTAGGTATACTACGGGATCATGTTATGCCTTACAGAGGGGTAGGGTGTGACATGTTTAAGTGGTATCAGGGCTAGTTTTTAAATTATATTTTCACCTGTAATTTTAATATTCTTTCTTCATAGTACAACTGCTCAATGTCATTGTTTGATACATACAATACATTACATTATAAATATGCACTAACAGGAGAAAATCTCCTTGTGTTATTTGTTTAGGAGGTCTAAGATCCTGAAATTGACTATGGAAGAGGGTGATCGTTCAGTTGATCAATCAATAGAGGCTGAGGTACAAGGGGATGCCCCAGCCCTACACAATGTCAGTGGATCAGCAGCACCAGCCCCCTCAGTACCGTAGTTTCCTGCTCAGTTTGCTCAGCAGATGGTTGCAATGTTTCAACAGATGACTAGTAATATGCCTACTCAAGTCCCACTACAGGCACCAGTGGTACAACCACAGTCTTTTGCTAGGCAGTGTGACAAATTAATGAAATATGGGGCTACTGAGTTCAAGGGGACAGTAGATCCTCTAGAGGCAGAACAATGGTTAGAGAGGATGGATAGGGTGTTCAAGAAGCTACATTGTACAGAGAAGCTTAGGTTTGAATATTCAGTGTCTCTACTACAGGGGGATGCATATGATTGGTGGAAAACCATGCCTCATAGTCTGGTAGAACCTTCAGTGCTAACATGGAATGATTTTATACGAGAGTTCAGACAAAAATATGTCCCTGATGCTTATGTGGACCAGAAGCTACAAGAGTTCCTAAGTCTGAAATAGGAGAGTAGATCAGTGGCTGAATATGAAGGGAATTTTCCTACCTAAGCTATTATGTAGTAAGTCTACTTGCTACCAGTAGGGAGAGATGTAAGAGGTTTGACACCGGCTTGAAGCCCAGTATCAGATTACAAGTGGTCGGATTCAAACATAACAACTTCTCTGAGCTTATTTCTCAAGCACTGGAATTAGAAAGAATTGAGTTAGAAGCATCCCCTGAGAAAAAGAAATCAGAGAAGACAGAAAAAGAGGGAAAGGCAATAGAACAGAGTTCTAGTGGTCCTACTAGAAAGAGGAAGAACTGTGGGGGACACAACAGAGGTGGTAAGAAGTCTGGTAGGGGAAGATATTCAGGACAGAAACCTCTTTTATCTGGTCAGCAGAGTACCAGAAGTTCCTACCCTCCTCGCCAATGTGAAACTTGTGGAAGAAATCATGGTGGGGTATGCTATAAGGCTATTGGAGCCTGTTATAACTGTGGAGGCACATGGCACTTTGCCAAAGACTGCACCAGTACTTGCAGAGTTGGACCACCTCCTACTACTGCAGAAGGGTCAGTTCAGAATCCTGTCACCAGAGGTTCACAACCACCTAGTAGAGGTAGAGGCAGGGGTAGAGGTAACCCAGCAGGTAGCCAAGGCACAGTGAATCAATCAGAGCAAGGCAGTGCTCCAGTCAAAGTCTATGCAATGAGACAGAGAGAAGAGGCCGAGACATCTGATGTTGTGGCTGGTACCTTCTCAACTTTTAATCAAGATATGTTTGTGTTATTTGATCCGGGTTCTACCCATTCTTATGTGAGTGCTAGCATCATTGATTGCATTGCTGTTCCATGTACAAAAATGGACTTTGAGGTGCTAGTAACAAGTCCGCTAGGACAAGAGGTTAGGGTCAATAAAATGTATAGGGATTGTCCTTTGGTGATCCAAGGACACACTTTTCTGTCTGATCTCATTGAAATGCCCTTCAGAGATTATGATATCATCTTGGGCATGGATTGGTTAGCCAGGCATCACGCCATGATTGACTGTAGACTAAAGACAGTCACTTTTGGTCTCCCTCAATACAGTGATGTGGTAATACATGGGGAGAGGCAGCTATTGCCATCAAACATCATTTCAACTTCACTAGCCAAAAAAATGATCAGAAAGGGGTGTGAAGCATACTTAGCACATGTGGTAGACACCTAAGTGGGGAGTCCATCATTGAGGGACATCCCTACAGTATATGACTTTCCAAATGTGTTTCCTGATGAATTGCCAGGATTACCTCTAGAAAAAGAGGTGCAGTTTGAAATTATTGTTCTACCTGGTGTGGATCCAACTCCATAACACCATATAGAATGGCACCAGCAGAGTTGAAGAAGTTGAAGGTATAGTTGCAAGAACTACTTGAAAAGGGCTTCATCCGCCCTAGTGTGTCACCTTGGGGAGCGCCAGTATTGTTTGTTAAGAAGAAAGATGGCACTCTTCGCTAATGTATTGACTACCGGCAGTTGAATAAGGTGACAATAAAGAACAGATATCCATTGCCTCGCATTGATGATCTGTTTGATCAGTTGAAGGGTGCAACTATATTCTCCAAAATTGATTTGCGATCTGGTTATTATCAGTTGAAGGTGCAAGAGAAGAGTATTCCAAAAACTGCTTTTAGAACTCGATATGGCCACTATGAGTTTCTGGTAATGCCATTCGGGTTAACTAATGCTCCAGCTGCTTTTATGGATCTGATGAACACTATCTTCAGACCATATCTCGACCAGTTTGTGGTGGTGTTTATTGATGAAATTTTGATATATTCGAGGAATGCAGAGAAGCATGACAGACATTTACGGATTGTACTACAGACTCTAAGGGAGAAACAGCTATACGCCAAATTGTCGAAATGTGAATTTTGGCTGAAAGAAATCTCCTTCTTGAGACATGTTATGTCAGCTGAAGGGATCAAGGTAGATTCCAGCAAGGTAGAAGCTATCCTTAATTGGAAGCCGCCTAGGAATATCACAGAAATTCGCAGTTTTTTGGGTTTAGCTGGATATTACCGTCGATTGTGAAAGGGTTTTTTATGTTATCTTCTCCACTGACCAAGCTGCTTCGGAAAGATGTAAAATTTTAGTGGACTGATAAATGCCAGCAGAGTTTTGATGAGTTGAAGAGGTGTTTGACTGAAGCTCCGGTCCTTACTTTACCTGCACCGGGTAAAGAATACACAGTTTATAGTGATGCTTCTCACAATGGGTTAGGCTGTGTACTGATACAAGATCGGAATGTCATTTCTTATGCATCACGCCAGCTGAAAACCGCATGAGAGGAACTACCCAACAAATGATTTGGAGCTAGTAGCTATTGTTTTTGCTCTAAAGATCTGGAGACACTATTTGTATGGGGAGAAATGCTACATTTACATAGATCACAAGAGCTTGAAGTATTTGGGCACCCAGAAGGAATTGAATTTGAGGCAGAGGAGATGGTTAGAACTGATTAAAGACTATGATTGCTTAATAGACTATCAGCCAGGGAAAGCAAATGTGGTGGTTGACCCCTTAAGTCGCAGGACTATGGCAAGTCTCAGAGTTTCTCCTTTGTCCATGGTACATGAATTGAAAGCACAACATACCAGTTTAGAGACTGATGATGAGAGACAGACAGTAGTTGCATGGCATGTACAGCCAGTGTTGATTGATCAGATCAGAATGGCTACTCAGAATGATGATAAATATCAGAAGCTACTGAAAGAAGTCCAGCAGGGCAAGAAACTTCAATTCTCTGTGAGAGATGATGGTTTATTGCTACATCAGGGTAGAATGTGCGTTCCTAATGATGTGGAATTGAGACGGATCATTATGAAGGAAGCACATGAGTCTCTTTTTGCTATGCACCCTGGTGGAACTAAAATGTACAGAGGGCTGAAAGAGCATTACTGGTGGATGGGTATGAAGAAGGATATAGCTGAATTTGTTTCCAAATGCCTAACTTATCAGCAAGTAAAGGCAGAACATCAAGTTCCAGCTGGTTTGTTACATCCATTGCCAGTATCAGAGTAAAAATGGGAATGAATAACTATGGATTTTGTTACGAGACTTCAGAGGACACAAAATAGTCATGATGCAGTATGGGTTATAGTTGATAGACTAACCAAGTCTGCTCACTTTTTGCCAGTTCAGATGGATTATAGCTTGGAAAGTTTAGCCAGATTGTACATATATGAAATTGTAAAATTGCATGGAGTGCTAGCATCAATTGTATCTGACAAAGATCCTAGGTTCACTTCTAGATTCTGGGGTAGTCTTCAGAGAGTCCTAGGAACTAGATTGAACTTCAGCACAACATTCCACCTACAGACAGATGGCCAGTCTGAAAGGTAATTCAGATATTGGAGGATATGCTATGGGCTTATGTGATTGAGTTTGAAGGTAGTTGGGATACACACTTGCCTTTGATTGAGTTTGCTTATAACAACAGCTACCAATCAAGCATTGGGATGCCTCCATATGAAGCTTTGTATGGCAGGAAGTGTAGAACTCCCCTATGTTGGGATGAAGTAGGTGAAAGAAAAATGATTGGGCCAGAAATTGTTCAGTAGACAGAGGAAAAAATCAGATTGATCAGAGATCGACTCAAGGCCGCATCAGACCGTCAAAAGTCCTATGTTGATCTGAAGAGAAGAGATATTGAATATGCAGTGGGTGATAAAGTATTCCTCAAAGTTTCTCCTTGGAAGAGAATTATGAGATTTGGCAGAAAGGGGAAACTGAGTCCTCGTTTCATCAAACCATATGAGGTTCTGGAAAGAGTCGGTACTTTGGCATATCGGTTGGCATTACCTCTGGAGCTAGAAAGGATACACAGTGTCTTCCATGTGTCCATGTTAAGGAGGTACAGATTTGACCCATCTCATGTACTATCAGTTGAAGAGATTGAGGTAAATCCAAACCTCTCATATGAGGAAGAACCCATAGAAATTATGGCCTATGAGGTGAAGCAGCTGAGGAATAAACAGATACACCTGGTTAAAGTGCTGTGGAACCATCATTTAGGCAAGGAAGCTACTTGGGAATGTGAAGAGGATATGAGGAGACAGCACCCACAGCTGTTCAGAGACTGATGCTAAGTAAAATTTTGAGACGAAATTTATTTTAAGGGGGGGGGGGGGGGGGGAGGGGGAGGGACGAGAATTGTAACACCCCTATGTTCGGTAGTGCGTTCTACTATTCTGGTGACCAATGTTATCCGGACAGCTAGGATGCCTAGAACTACACTTAAATATTGATGAGGACATATAAAATAATGAAATACAAGAAAAGGAAATACAAGAAAAACAAAGGAAAAATAATAGCAATGAAATGTAATCAAGTTAAACGAGCCAAGAACCCTAGCAATGGGTGACCGCACCGGGAAGTTGCTGCGTGGACCATTGACTAGCCCTGGATCGCGGGGAGCCCTGGAAAATATTTTTAGGAATTAAATAAATGTCTATTAAAGTATAAATACCATTAGAAATATCAAAGAAAAATTAATTAATTAGTGTAAAGAAAAACGAGAAATCGAGAAAATGATAAAACTCGGTGTTACCGAAAAATTGAGAATGCAACCCGAACAGGGGCATTGTGGTCATTTGACACCCCGAGTTGTCTTTTGATCTAAATGTCCATTAAAAATAAATGATATTACACTTGGAAAATATCAAGAAAAATTAAAATAGTGGTACATAATCTAAAAAGCAAAAGTTAGGAGGAAAAATGTGGAATATGGAAACTTTAGAATAAACAAATATTACAATCTTCATTTAGTGCTCCACTAACACCTAAAGTGGACATTTAATCAACATATTTTGGACAGATTACTCATCTTCTTCAACCTCCCAAAAACTATCCGAAACTTTCCCTTGAAAGAACCCTCCATGGTAGTCCATGGCTAAGCTTCAATCCTTCATCTCCAAGCCAAAATTCCTTGCACTTTCCTTCACTAAAGTTGTTCTACACAACTTGGGCAGTAGATAGGCAGCAAGGAAATCAAGTTTTGGTGAGGTTTTGAAGAATTTCAAAAGTGGTAAGTCTGTATTTTTTATTCTTGTTTCATTAAACCTTGAATGGATGTTATGGGTAGTTGATTTGTGAAAGAATTTTTGAAATTTGATGAGTTAATGGAGAGGTAAATTTTGGCAGCCATGAAACTTCAATAAGAACAGTTTATACTTGCATGTAAATAGTGGTTTGAATGATGATTTATAGGTTTGATTCTATGGTACTTGAATTCCATGTGTAAGGTATGATTTTGGAAGTTTGGAAACTAATTGAAGGAGATGTACAAATCAGCAATTCTGAAGTGTAGACCAAAATGTATTATTTCATAGTTTGGTTTATGGAATTATATTGTTAAATTATGGTGCTTGTTATGGCAGCATGTATATGTGTATAGAGGTTTGAATATGGACATATAAATGAGCTATGTCATGTGCTTAAATTGTTTGTAATTGGACTTGGAAAATTTTGTACTATAATGTGCATATTGAGAATGGTTATAAGCTGCTAAAATGACCAAAAATGAGTTGCTAAATGTGTTTATGTTATGTTACAAACCAGAAATGACATGAAGGAAATAACTTGGCAAGTATGGGATGTATAATTGGTAAAGGGTGAATAATATGCAATAGGGCAGTGTAGGTTTTGGCTTAGAACCTTAAGTGTGTGGCTCCAATTGGTATGAGACCAATTGGAGGTGAAATGACGCACAAAATGTGCCAACTTTCATGAAGGAAGCTTACCAAAATTCTGCCTAAAAGGTGACTTGAAAAATGACCAAATCCGGATGAGTGCATTGAAAGCCTGAAAATTGACCATTTGGGCAGTAGTTAGTATTTTGGCCATAACTCACTCAAAACAAGTCCAACTGACCTGAACTTTTTACCATGACATATATCTATAATTCTTATGAAGACACCAAAGCCCAGAAATGGCCAGAACCAAGCCAAATATCTTGCACAAGTTCAGGTCCAAAAACTGGCCGAACCAAAAGTGACCTAAAGCTACCATTTTGGTACATTATGTCTAGCATTGGTAAATTGACTATAACTTGGTCTACATAACTCAGAATGACCAGAAATTTTATCTCGCATGCAATAAGACATAGATCTACAAGTTTATAGTTTTGACCAAAACCCGAAAACCGAGGAAACTAGGTCATCTGGTTAGGTCAAATTAGTATACCGGGATCCGATAAATTACAATAAAATACAATATACATGAAAATGAATTGGGTAACATGTACCAACACTAAAAGGCTATTAAATATGACACATTGGTAACATTATCTAATTCACCTAGACTGCATCGAGGGTCAACACCTTAGGTTGACTAAGGAAATAATAGAATTCAATAAATTAAGTATTAAGCCTTATTGTCAGAGACGGTTTAAATGAGTACTGGAACACTTCAAATTGTGTGTTTCAGTTAGCAAAGACTTAGGGAAGGGGAAAGAAATACTGAGTCAGAGCCAAGAGACAGTTATAAGAGGTTTGTGCACAATAGTTATTTCTTTTGAATTTTTCAATTGAAATAAATTATGATTATTTGTATATCATTGTTTTAAATTGTCAAAAATTGTTTGAATGATGTTTGATGGATACTTATTGATTGAAAAGCATTGTAAATGGTTTGAAACCACAGCTATCATGTATATTGATCGAATTCCTCGCTAGCTTGTCTAGTGGGACGAATTGAATTCCCTCTCTGGCTGAAGTGTTGAGGTGTGTGCCTGTTGAGGACGAATAGAATGAGTACTCATATTATTGCTAGCTAGCTATGTTATTTCTCATTAGCCATCGACTTTTTGGATGAATTGAATTCCTCACTAACCATCGGCTTTTGGGACGAATTGAACTTTGGCAACATGATTAAGCTGTGTGTGTATGATTTATTGATATTTATTGTGATATTGTGAAATGGAGTTTAAATTCTTTATGACATTCATTGTCTTTGAATTTAACTACGATTTTAAGTATCCACTATTTATATGACTTATGATTTGTGATTTAAAGTTGTATTTGGTTAATGTTATGCAACACTGAGACAATGGCTCAAATGATAGCTTTCATTCTTTATCGCAGTAGACAGATGTGAGGCGGCAGACTAGACTGCTAGCGCTTCAGTGAGAGTTCATCGGGTATATTGAGTATACCATATTTGGCATTTTGTATTGTAATGTATGTCACTGTATGTATATAGTGTTCTTGATTTTGAGCAGTTGTAAATTAAAATTGTATATTGAAGTTATAAAATAAATTGTGAATTATTTTAGCTTGTAAAATTTATAATATATTTCTTTTATCTCAGCCTTTGAAAACACTGGAAAATTATTATGGATTTGAGTTGACAATTAGTGAGAAACATATTATGTTGATTAAATGTTAGAGTTTGAGATTGAGAAATACATTTGAAGTGCTTTTTACAGGTTTTTGAAGAACTGTTTTATTCAAAATACAGATGGCACTCCGCCAAAATTTTTACAGAAATTACTAATAATTCAAATATGTTAGCTCTTTCACTTCAGTTTAAAAAATTTCTTTTAACACCTGTAAATAGTGCTCAGCACTGTAAAAAGAAGTAAGAAAAGTTTTAAAATCCCTTGCAGTGTATTTAATGGGTTATCAGTAGACAAAGTTGGTAATTCATTAGGTATACTACGGGATCATGTTATGCCTTAAAGAGGGGTAGGGTGTGACAAGTAATAACTAATTATTTCTTCCAAAAATAAAAAACTTACCAGCAGCTACATCCAGAGTTTCTGCTTTTTCTCCTTGGAGCATAGTGGATGCTCTGACAGGTGTGCTACTATATTCGGGTTAGATTGTTTGTGTTATGGTTGTAAGGAGTACCAACTCTATTTTTATCTCGACCCTGACCAACTATCTGTGAACTTCGGAGAGTAGGTCGATGTGCTCTAGTACAACCTCTAGCAAAATGTCCAAGCTTTATACAATTGTAGCAGGCTCCAGTGGCCTTACGATAAATACCCCTGTGTAACTTGCCACATACCTCACAAACACGGATAGGGTAAGAACTTCTGATTCTTTGCCGACTAGTTTTTGATTGCTTTTGCCTTGAAGATCTGCCTCTGTCATATTCATGAGTTCGGGGTTCCTCAAATACTTTTCTCTTTCCTACACCACTACTCAGGCTCTGACCCATAGGTTTCTCCCTCTTATCTATTTCATGTTGCCCTTGTGGGGGTTGGGTCTATACTTGGGCTTGAGCTGACAGACTATCAGCCATTTGTTGAAAGAAGGTGGCCCGTTGCTGGGCCATTTGGGCGGTAATTCGTACCAGTGGAACTGGTACAGTCAGGCCTTCGACACTCTAAGGAGCTGAGGCCTCCCCTTATGCCTCAACTATAACTGGTTGTTCTACTATTTTATCTCCCTCTTGCATTTCTATTCACAAAATCTTCTTTTCCCGGGACCATTAGTTCATATTTATGATGTAAATGTACTATATGTATCAAACATTTGAGCAGTTGTATTTACCAACAAAATTTTTTGAATTCACAGCTTAAAATTTACTTTAAAACCATTGCTCTGATACCACTAAACATGTCAGACCCTACTCCTCCATAAGGCATAACATGATCCCGTAGTACACTAATGAATTACCATACTTCGCCTACCAGTAATCCATTAAATATACTACAAGGGATTTTAAAACAATTTTCATTCATTTTTAAGTTGGTGGGTAATTTTTATCAAGTATTAAAAACCTTTAATTGACACTAAGCCATAAATCAAATTTTCCAGTAATTAAAATTTTCGAATTTTTTATAAAAATTCTGATAAAGTACCGGCTATATTTTGAGAAAACAGTTCTTCAAAACCATCAAAGAAACACACTTCCAATATTTTTGCTCAATCATAACTCCATTTCAAATCATTTTTCAACACAATTCAATCTCAATTCATTTTCAACCCAAATTCATCATAAAGGAAACCATACATAAATTCAAACTCAAGAAGAAATTAAATAGTATATTCATTAAAGTACTAAAATAAATATTACAAATAATTTTCATTTCAATTATACACTAAAATAACATTACAAAAGTTTTTGTACTAGTCGGCAAAGAATCAGAAGTTCCTACCCTATCCGTGTCTGTGAGGTATGTGGCAAGTTACACTGGGGTATTTGTCGTAAGGCCACTGGAGCTTGCTACAATTGTGGAAAGCTTGGACATTTTGCTAGAGATTGTACTAGAGCACATTGACCTACTCTCCGAAGCTCAAAGACAGTTGGTGTGAAACCCCTTACCCGTCTGCAGTGCAGCCGAACAAGATATGCCATGCAGTGTACTGGAACACCCTATTTTAATTCATTCATTTTTTTATTCTTCCTAATTTATTTTTTTCATAGTTATGAAGTACAATTTATGAAATAGAATTCATTTAAGTCATTTATTGAAATTATAATTTATTTGAGGTTTTGAAAATTTTATAGAAAATCCGGCAGAGTACCGGCTAAAAATAGAGAAAACAGTTCTTCAGAACCTGTGAAAAACACTTCCAATAATCATTTTCAAACTCCAATAACCATCAACATGGTCTCAACATTAGCAATCATTTCAAGTTCTCAACATTAATCCACAATTTCATTCAAATTCAAAATCAACTAAAATTTCATGAAGATATTCTCAAATTATATTAATTAACAAAATTCTTCAAAATATGTACATTAACATATGATTACATAAATTTACTATTTACATGAGTTCATAATTTACAAATCACAAACTACTACCTATTACAAAATGCAAAAACATAATTTCAAAAGGGACCTAAAGGTTCTACCACTGATGCACTGTAAATGAGAGGTGACTCTGACTCTAGGCAGATCTGTGACCTCACCCAGTCTGTAGTCTGCTGGGCTCTCTGTTTGTCTCTCTAGAACCTACATGTAACAAAAAGCGACGCGCTAAGTAATAATGCTTTGTGGTGCCAATAATAAAATAAAAAGAACTAAAAGGAAATAAATATGCAGTGAGTGTATTGATGTCTCATGTAGATAAATTTTTGATAATTATTGGTAGTCTTATTTATTTGGTACTTGTTATATTCATTATTTCATTAAATTTATCAACTTTCATTTTTTTTTTGCCCAAGTAACCTATACTGGATGACTGGACTGGATAAACGGGTAAACTGGCACTGGGTATCAAGTACCTCGGGCTGTCACACCATCGGTCACATATGTATCTCCCGGTGTGCAACAGAACAACTAATGAGCTGTAATAAATATTAGGCACAAGGCCAAGTATCAACACAATGTCAGAATGGCTAAAAGCCATAAAATCACAGAATGACATAATGTCATGTGCAGTACTGCTAACTGAACCCTATTGGCATGCTAACCTATCCAAACCAATCTTGCTAGGTGTACTAGGGCATGTTACACTTTTAAATTTTACAATTCTTGAAATTTAAGTTTAGGTGTTACTATTCATTTCATTAGTCAACTAAAACATTGACTTTTGCATAGACAATAGGTACATTGGTTCTAATACTCCCAACATACCACATTTTGCATTCTAAAATTGTTGGTATTAGTTGCCAATACCATTTCCATGCTTAGTTTTAGTTATTCAAAATTTTCAAATTTCAAGCCTCATATTTGTTGTTCCATTGGTTATTTGTACAATAGGAATTTGGCAAAATTGTCCTCATGAAAGTTGTTCCTTATTTTGTCTAGTTACATTTCCTTTTTTGAATCACTCCATTTGGAGTTTTATAGCTCAAGTTATGGCCTAAAGACCATAACTGACCGGATTGGACAGAATCCAAAATTCTAGGCAAAATTGGTTATGCCAGATTTGGTAACCTAAGTTTGGTTGGACATTTGACTAGGTTATGATCAGAATTTGGATTTGTATTCTTCATGAAAGTTGTAGGTATATGTCTCATCTTTCTTCTAGTAAAATTTCAGGTCAATTGGACCTTTCTACACTGAGTTATGGGCAAATGAATAAACACTATTCATTTGGTCATTTTGCCTAGGCAGAATACAAGTCACCCGGATTAGGGCAATTTTTAGGTCAACTTGTTTTGGTTTTTTGGGCAAGGTTTCTTCACCAAAATTGTGCCATTATGTGTCTAGTTTCATGTTCAATTGGCTTTGCACCAATTGAACCTCTACAACTCCAGTTATTGCTGCCCAAACCTGCTAGACTCATACTCAGTCTTACAGGTCAGCCAAGGCAGCTCACCTAAACTCAAATCCAACATCCTTACTCACTTCAATTCCTTCTCACACACATTCAAATGGTCACTAATTGACCATTACAAGGTTAATAAACCATTACATGAGCAAACCCTAATGTTGTTAAGTGTCCACATTTTCCATGTTCATACATGCCTAAACTTTGCATTTCACTTACACAACTAGGTTCAATCACTCATTTAATACCAAGGGCTGCTCATAACCATTTTTATACCAAGAAAAATCATCAAACTCTAGCTAACCCTAGCTGCCAAAATTTTTAGAGTGCACACACACACATTTTTATCTTGTTTTCTTACATTTCCTACTTACTTCATGCCATTAAACATGAATTTAATCAAAATAGCAAAAGTTTGGACACTAACCTTGATTTAGCTAATTCCCAAAGCTTGAGAACTCCTCTTTTTCTCTTTCTTTTTGCTGCCCAAGACTTGCTCTAGGTGTAAGGGCAAATATTTGTGAAGGAAAGCTAGGGTTTTGGGGTGATTTGGGTGGTGAACTCAAGCTTGGTGAAGCTTTAATGGAATTTTCCTTCCTCTCTCTCTCTCTATACGTTTTTTGCTGCACCAAAGGTTGAAGATAGTTGTTTATTTCTTTAATTTTTATCTTCTTTTATTCATTTTTAAGTAGTTTATAATGATGTGTCAAAATTTGGTTGGGTGAGAGTGTAACACCCTCCCGGTAGCAATTCCGCACAGTCTACTGTTCCGGTGACCGGTGTCGGTCCGGACAGCTAGAACATCCGGAAAAATATTTAAACTAAAGCGAGGAACCATAATTAACTCAAATATTAATAAGAAAAATTTAGTAAAAATTTTAGAAATAAAAAATACAACTAAGTCAAATGAGCCGGTGCCCAAGCGATGGGTAACCGGAGGGAAGTTGTGGTTCTCGCAACGAGGAGCCCTAGACTCAGGGGAAAAATTATAAAATAATTTTTGGGACTCCAGAGAAGGGTTATTGAGGTTCCCATGGCATTAGAATGCCAAGAAAATACCTAGAAAATTTTTTCAATCGGTACAGACAATTTTGACCCGTTAAGCCAAACGGAGGGCATTTTGGTCATTTCGCCTTCAGAGGTGATTTTTGGCCGACTTGTCCAGTTAAGTAAATAATTAATATGACATAAAATATGAAGAAATATTGCTAAAAATTAAATTGAAATGTGGTAGAAAAGAAAAGCAAAGAAAA
Organism: Hevea brasiliensis; assembly: GCF_030052815.1. Taxonomy (NCBI): domain Eukaryota; kingdom Viridiplantae; phylum Streptophyta; class Magnoliopsida; order Malpighiales; family Euphorbiaceae; genus Hevea; species Hevea brasiliensis. The sequence goes on along the minus strand of NC_079501.1, from coordinate 40,905,641 downwards.
ATCAAAATAATGCAAATAATGACATCACATGATGTCATTTATAAATTACCAACCAATCACAAGCTAATAAGCTTTCTTAAATACTTAAAAGAGACAAATTAAAGACCAAAGGAAAGGAAAAAAACGTGAACAGCCAGCTTCATCCTCCCAACCAGCCGAAAATATCTTTCTCTCCTCCATAAACATTTTCTTTCATCTCTCTTTCATTCCCATGAATTCTCACCATTAAAACCTAAATTGCCTTCATTAAAAATTGTTTACCTCTTTTGGGGAAGTGTTTAGTTACTAAGAAAAGTTAAGGAAATGAAGGATTGTGAAGGGACAAAAAGCTCATGCAAAGGTTAGTGCTTACTTATGCTAATATTCTTTTATTTCCATGTTAAGGACTTGAATTTAGTATGAAATTATAAGTTAAATGGACTAAATTCATGTGTATACATACCATGGATTTCAGCTGCCCTAAGGAAGGAATAGGATTGAGTGTTGATGATGGACTTAGAATGAATTAGAGCTTATGTTTAATGTGTATAAACACATATATAATGAATGGAAGTGTGTAACTAAGGTGTATGGGTGAATTGCAATGAGAAATTAGGGTTTTAAGGGTGAAAATTGGACTTGGCATTTGAATTGAGTAATGGACATTTTAGTGGTCAATTAGTGACCATTTTAGGTATGTTGACCATGAATTGGACTGAAAAATAGGATTGCAAAGTGAAGATGTAGGCTGCCCTAGGACAGCAGCAGAGGGACTGAAAATTCAGTCCAATTACATAGCCATAACTTGGGCTGTGTTGGTCTAATTGGTATTTGGCCAATTGGACATGAAACTAGGCTTATAATGGCACATTTTTTCTGAAGAAACCATGCCCAAAAGACCAAAGTAAGTAGACCAAAACTTGGCCCCAATCCGGACACCCTGCAACAGCCCCTGTAGAAATGACCAAATGAACAGTAACTGTTCATTTGGCCATAACTCACTGTAGATTTGGTCAATAGACCTGAAATTTTTACAGCAATAAGTTAAGACATATAAAAACAACTTTCATGAAGAAACCTACCCCAAATTATGAGCAGAACCTAATCAAATCATTGAGCAAAGTGAAGTTTACTGTACTGAGCTTTCCAGAATTTTCATTTGAGCAGCAATGTTTGGAGGACTATAACTCTCTCTAGAAAACTCAGATTTAGGCGATTCTTGAACCGATGGAAACCTAAGGCATAGTAAAACATTTCATATGAAGAAAGTTAGACCAAATTAGGAACTTAACTTGATCAAATTACTGACCAAAGTTGGACCAAAAATCTGCCAGACCCAAAATCTCAGCATGAACAGTACACGTGAACAGTAAACTTATTTTGGCCATAACTTGAGTTACAAAACTCCAAATGGAGTGATTCAAAAAAAGAAATTCAACTAGACAAAATAAGGAACATTTTCTATGAAGTAAATTTTGTCAAATTCCAACAGTAAATCAACCAATGAAACAGTGCAACTTCAGAGCACCAAAACCGAAAATTGGCAATTTTGCCAAAATGAATTAAGCTTTGAGAAAGTGACCAAAACCAACAAGTTTTAAATGAAAAATGTAGTATGTTTGAAGTGCCAAAGTCAATGTACATATTTTCTATGCAAAAGTCAACATTTTAGTTGACTAATGAAGTGAATAGTGACATGAAAACTTGAAATAAGCTTGGAAATGGATTTGGTAATTGATTCCAACAAGTTTTAAATGCAAAATGTGGTACATCGGGAGTGTTAAAACCAATGTACCTATTGTCTATGCAAAAGTCAACATTTTTGTTGACCAATGAGGTGAATAGTGACACCAAAACTTGAAATTCAAAATTTGAAATTAGAAATGCATCTAGGGGACTTTAAATTGCAATTGGCAATTAATACTAGTAAATGTAAAACTCAAAATGTGGGATCTTGGTGTAATTAGAATTAATATATCCATTAAGTATAAAAAGGTCAACATTTTGGTTGACTAGTATGGTGAATAGTAATCAAAACGATTAGTGAATTAAGATGAAGACCTAGAACCAATTCTAAGCTTAAATGCTTAGAATTGTATGACAAATATGGACTATGCATCCTAATCAAAATTGTTAAACAGAAATTTAGGCCATAAATTTGAAATCCATGAAATATTCATGGATTACTTGAAACATGAAAAATAAGTCACCTAATTGATGTGAATAGATAGTTAGGGCATATATGCCCATCACAAATGGAATTCATAAAATATTAGTAACTCAACTTGAAATATAAAATTTGTAGTTACATAAGTAGACTCTTGAATGTATAAATGAGAAAGGAAAAATGTTTTGAATACAATGGTACATGTGAACCATTGTTTAGAATTTGGATCAATATGAATAACATAATGAATGGATAAATAAACCATATTAATATATGAATGAGACATTAGTTCTCATTATTGTAAAGAGGAGAAGTATTTTGAGTACAATGGTATAAAAGGATAATTGATGTGAATTGTGGTCATATAAATGATCAAATGAATGTATGAATTATGATTGAAATTTATCATGAAATAATGAAGTCATAAAGCACAATATATTAATATTTTAAAGTATCAAATGCCCTAGTATACCTAACAAGATTGGTTTGGATAGTTTGGCATGCCAATAAGGTATTGTTTTAGCAGTACTGCGAAAGGAAAGGCTTTATGCCTGTATTCATGGCTTTATGCCCGTATCCATGGCTTTTATGGCCGTATTCATGGCTTTTATGCCGATTATGTGATATCATGGCTCTTTAGCCATACTGACTGCATACGTGGTTGACGTTCTGCATCCCATGGTATGACGGCCCGAGGCACCGCGGTGTCCAGTGCCAACGACCCGTTATCCAGTCCAGTCGTCCAGTATAGGTTACTTGGGCATGGAAAAGTATAAGCGTGATTGAACCGATTATTAAAGAAAATACGAAAATTAAGTATCAGGAATGATTACAAAAATACAAAGAAGCTCAAGATCATGAAGAAAATAATTAACGAAATGCATGAAGAAGTTAATATCATAAAACATGATTAGCCCTCAACTAAACAATAAGTTAGTAATTATTCATTTCTTATGAACACAATAGCAAGGAAATTATTATTTTTATTTACATATTATATTTTCTTGTATTATTGGCACCACTAAGCTTTATGCTTAGCGCGTCGCTTTTGCAACGCGTAGGTACTGAAGAATTGGACAGAGGGCCCAGTAAACCACAGATTGGGTAAGGCCGTTCACATTACGCATAGTGTCCGTGTCACCTCACAGACTACAGTGCATTGGTAGGACACTAGGTCCCATTTTGTATTTTATGTTTTTTGTAAATTTTGTAATTAAACTCTTATTTTATCATGTGTATTTGAAACAAATGTAATATAATTTTGTATTAATGTAAATACTTGTAATTTGTGATTATAAATCACATGTGAGAATTTATTTATGATTTGAGTCTAATGATGATGTGAAATGAATGAAGGACAAATAGAGGAATTGTTAAGAAATTGTTGTAAATTGATGTGATGCAAATGGATCAAATGAGATGAATGATTGAGAAATGAATGGTTGAAAAATGTTGAGATTATAACAAATGGAGTTGAGATGATTGAATATGAATATAGGAAGTGTTTTTCACAGGTTCCGAAGAACGGTTTTCTCCATTTTTAGCCGGTACTCTGCCGGATTTTCTATAAAATTTTCGGAACCTCAAATAAATAATAATTTCGATAAATGGCTTAAAATGAATTATATTTCACAAGTTATATTCAAAACTATGATAAAAATGAATTAAGATAAAATAGAGTGCTCCGGCACACTGAGTGGCATAACTTGCTCGGCTACACTGTAGTCGGGTAAGGGGTGTCACATTTAGTGGTATCAGAGCGCGGTTTAGGCATTTCTGGACCTAGATAGATTGCATATCATGCATTGCATTCATAAGAGTCGAGGTGACACTATTGCAGATCTGTGTTTCCTGTTTATTTTAGGTTAAGGTATGGAATAAGAGAGTGAAGAGACAATGAGATAGCGAATGGAGATGAGAAAGAGACTGTATTTAAGATGAAAAAGGATGAGTACAGAACTGTTTAATGATAGGATTGAGACTAAGGAGAAAGTAAAGTAGGATAATACGGGAAGGTGAAGAAATAAAGAGGTAGCAGTTCCTTGGCTATTTACATTGGGTAAATTTCGAGGACGAAATTTAAATAAGAGGGGAAGAGTTGTAACACCCTCCCGATAGCAATTCCGCACAGTTTACTGTTCCGGTGACCGGTGTCGGTCCGGACAGCTAGAACGTTCGGAAAAATATTTAAACTAAAGCGAGGAACCATAATTAACTCAAATATTAATAAGAAAAATTTAGTAAAAATTTTAGAAATAAAAAATACAACTAAGTCAAATGAGCCGGTGCCCAAGTGATGGGTAACCGGAGGGAACTTGCGGTTCTCTCAACGAGGAGCCCTAGACCCGGGGGAAAAATTATAAAATAATTTTTGGGACTCCAGAGAAGGGTTATTGAGGTTCCCATGGCATTAGAATGCCAAGAAAATACCTAGAAAAATTTTTCAATCGGTACAGACAATTTTGACCCGTTAAGCCAAACGGAGGGCATTTTGGTCATTTCGCCTTCAGAGGTGATTTTTGGCCGACTTGTCCAGTTAAGTAAATAATTAATATGACATAAAATATGAAGAAATATTGCTAAAAATTAAATTGAAATGTGGTAGAAAAGAAAAGCAAAGAAAAATCAAAATAATGCAAATAATGACATCACATGATGTCATTTATAAATTACCAACCAATCACAAGCTAATAAGCTTTCTTCAATACTTAAAAGAGACAAATTAAAGACCAAAGGAAAGGAAAAAAACGTGAACAGCCAGCTTCATCCTCCCAACCAGCCGAAAATGTCTTTCTCTCCTCCATAAACATTTTCTTTCATCTCTCTTTCATTCCCATGAATTCTCACCATTAAAACCTAAATTGCCTTCATTAAAAATTGTTTACCTCTTTTGGGGAAGTGTTTGGTTACTAAGAAAAGTTAAGGAAATGAAGGATTGTGAAGGGACAAAAAGCTCATGCAAAGGTTAGTGCTTACTTATGCTAATATTCCTTTATTTCCATGTTAAGGACTTGAATTTAGTATGAAATTGTAAGTTAAATGGACTAAATTCATGTGTATACATACCATGGATTTCAGCTGCCCTAAGGAAGGAATAGGATTGAGTGTTGATGATGGACTTAGAATGAATTAGAGCTTATGTTTAATGTGTATAAACACATATATAATGAATGGAAGTGTGTAACTAAGGTGTATGGGTGAATTGCAATGAGAAATTAGGGTTTTAAGGGTGAAAATTGGACTTGGCATTTGAATTGAGTAATGGACATTTTAATGGTCAACTAGTGACCATTTTAGGTATGTTGACCATGAATTGGACTGAAAAATAGGATTGCAAAGTGAAGATGTAGGCTGCCCTAGGACAGCAGCAGAGGGACTGAAAATTCAGTCCAATTACACAGCCATAACTTGGGCTGTGTTGGTCCAATTGGTGTTTGGCCAATTGGACATGAAACTAGGCTTATAATGGCACATTTTTTCTGAAGAAACCATGCCCAAAAGACCAAAGAAAGTGGACCAAAACTTGGCCCCAATTCGGACACCCTGCAACAGCCCCTGCAGAAATGACCAAATGAACAGTAACTGTTCATTTGGCCATAACTCACTGTAGATTTGGTCAATTGACCTGAAATTTTTACAGAAACAAGTTAAGACATATAAAAACAACTTTCATGAAGAAACCTACCCCAAATTATGACCAGAACCTAATCAAAGCATTGAGCAAAGTGAAGTTTATTGTACTGAGATTTCTAGAATTTTCATTTGAGCAGCAGTGTTTGGAGGACTATAACTCTCTCTAGAAAACTCAGATTTAGGCGATTCTTGAACCGATGGAAACCTAAGGCATAGTAGAACATTTAATATGAAGAAAGTTAGACCAAATTAGGAACTTAACTTGATCAAATTACTGACCAAAGTTGGACCAAAAATCTGCGGACCAAAATCTCAAAGATGAACAAGACATCGTGAACAGTAAACTTATTTTGGCCATAACTTGAGATACAAAACTCCAAATGGAGTGATTCAAAAAAATAAATTCAACTAGACAAAATAAGGAACATTTTCTATGAAGTAAGTTTTGTCAAATTCCAACAGTAAATCGACCAATGAAACAGTGCAACTTCGGAGCACCAAAACCGAAAATTGGCAATTTTGCCAAAATGAATTAAGCTTTGAGAAAGTGACCAAAACCAACAAGTTTTAAATGAAAAATGTAGTATGTTTGAAGTGCCAAAGTCAATGTACATATTTTCTATGCAAAAGTCAACATTTTAGTTGACTAATGAAGTGAATAGTGACATGAAAACTTGAAATAAGCTTGGAAATGGATTTGGTAATTGATTCCAACAAGTTTTAAATGCAAAATGTGGTACATCGGGAGTGTTAAAACCAATGTACCTATTGTCTATGCAAAAGTCAACATTTTTGTTGACCAATGAGGTGAATAGTGACACCAAAACTTGAAATTCAAAATTTGAAATTAGAAATGCATCTAGGGGACTTTAAATTGCAATTGGCAATTAATACTAGTAAATGTAAAACTCAAAATGTGGGATCTTGGTGTAATTAGAATTAATATATCCATTAAGTATAAAAAGGTCAACATTTTGGTTGACTAGTATGGTGAATAGTAATCAAAACGATTAGTGAATTAAGATGAAGACCTAGAACCAATTCTAAGCTTAAATGCTTAGAATTGTATGACAAATATGGACTATGCATCCTAATCAAAATTGTTAAAAAGAAATTTAGGCCATAAATTTGAAATCCATGAAATATTCATGGATTACTTGAAACATGAAAAATAAGTCACCTAATTGATGTGAATAGATAGTTAGGGCATATATGCCCATCACAAATGGAATTCATAAAATATTAGTAACTCAACTTGAAATATAAAATTTGTAGTTACATAAGTAGACTCTTGAATGTATAAATGAGAAAGGAAAAATGTTTTGAATACAATGGTACATGTGAACCATTGTTTAGAATTTGGATCAATATGAATAACATAATGAATGGATAAATAAACCATATTAATATATGAATGAGACATTAGTTCTCATTATTGTAAAGAGGAGAAGTATTTTGAGTACAATGGTATAAAAGGATAATTGATGTGAATTGTGGTCATATAAATGATCAAATGAATGTATGAATTATGATTGAAATTTATCATGAAATAATGAAGTCATAAAGCACAATATATTAATATTTTAAAGTATCAAATGCCCTAGTATACCTAACAAGATTGGTTTGGATAGTTTGGCATGCCAATAAGGTATTGTTTTAGCAGTACTGCGAAAGGAAAGGCTTTATGCCTGTATTCATGGCTTTATGCCCGTATCCATGGCTTTTATGGCCGTATTCATGGCTTTTATGCCGATTATGTGATATCATGGCTCTTTAGCCATACTGCATACGTGGTTGACGTTCTGCATCCCATGGTATGACGGCCCGAGGCACCGCGGTGTCCAGTGCCAACGACCCGTTATCCAGTCCAGTCGTCCAGTATAGGTTACTTGGGCATGGAAAAGTATAACTGTGATTGAACTGATTATTAAAGAAAATACGAAAATTAAGTATCAGGAATGATTACAAAAATACAAAGAAGCTCAAGATCATGAAGAAAATAATTAACGAAATGCATGAAGAAGTTAATATCATAAAACATGATTAGCCCTCAACTAAACAATAAGTTAGTAATTATTCATTTCTTATGAACACAATAGCAAGGAAATTATTATTTTTATTTACATATTATATTTTCTTGTATTATTGGCACCACTAAGCTTTATGCTTAGCGCGTCGCTTTTGCAACGCGTAGGTACTGAAGAATTGGACAGAGGGCCCAGTAAACCACAGATTGGGTAAGGCCGTTCACAGTTCTGCATAGTGTCCGTGTCACCTCACAGACTACAGTGCATTGGTAGGACACTAGGTCCCATTTTGTATTTTATGTTTTTTGTAAATTTTGTAATTAAACTCTTATTTTATCATGTGTATTTGAAACAAATGTAATATAATTTTGTATTAATGTAAATACTTGTAATTTGTGATTATAAATCACATGTGAGAATTTATTTATGATTTGAGTCTAATGATGATGTGAAATGAATGAAGGACAAATAGAGGAATTGTTAAGAAATTGTTGTAAATTGATGTGATGCAAATGGATCAAATGAGATGAATGATTGAGAAATGAATGGTTGAAAAATGTTGAGATTATAACAAATGGAGTTGAGATGATTGAATATGAATATAGGAAGTGTTTTTCACAGGTTCCGAAGAACGGTTTTCTCCATTTTTAGCCGGTACTCTGCCGGATTTTCTATAAAATTTTCGGAACCTCAAATAAATAATAATTTCGATAAATGGCTTAAAATGAATTATATTTCACAAGTTATATTCAAAACTATGATAAAAATGAATTAAGATAAAATAGAGTGCTCCGGCACACTGAGTGGCATAACTTGCTCGGCTACACTGTAGTCGGGTAAGGGGTGTCACAGAGAGGATGTTTAATGACATCATAATGATGTCATAATTCAAATTTCTTTCATTTTCTTTCCTTTTCTTGTCTACTTAATTTCAATTTAATTTTTAGCAATATTTATTCACATTTTGTGTCATAATAATTATTTACTTAACTGGACAAGTTGGCCAAAAATCACCTCTGAAGGCGAAATAATCAAAATGCCCTTCGTTCAGCTTAACAGACCAAAATTGTCTGTACCAATTAAAAATTTTTTCTAAGCATTTTCTTCTCATTCTAATGCCATAGGAACCTTAATGACCCTTCTCTAAAGTCTCAAAAATTATTTTATAATTTTTCCCCCGGGTCTAAGGCTCTTAGTTGCGAAGACCGCAACTTCCCACGGGGTTACCCATCGCTAGGGCACCGGCTCATTTAACTTGGTTGTATTTTATTTCTAAAATTTTTCCTAAATTTTTCTTATTAATATTTGAGTTAATTATGGTTCCTCACTTCAGTTTAAATATTTTTCCGGACGTTCTAGCTGTTCAGACCGATACTGGTTATTGGAATAGTAGAATGTACGAAGTTGCTACAGGGAGGGTGTTACAGTTGGTCAGGGTCGAGATAAAAATAGAGTTGGTACTCCTCACAACCATAACACAGTGAATCTAACCCGAATACAGCAGTGCACCAGTAAGAGCATCCACTATGTGCCAAGGAGAAAAAGTAGAAACTCCGAATGTAGCTGCTGGTAAGTTTTTAATTTTTGGAAGAAATAATTAGTTATTATTTGATCCCAGCACTACTTATTTGTATGTTAGTGTTAGAATTATATATTCTGTTGCTATTCCTTTTCATGGGAATAAATATTAATTTCAATAAAATCAAATATACATAAATCCTAATTGAAATCACAATTCTTTACTATTCAAAACTATTCTTTATCTCATTAATTCTGCAAGACTAATCCGAAAGGGCCATCTCTGGGGCGATTCTAACTCGTAATGGTCGGGGAGGTCGAATTGGGATTCTAACTCCCTATGGTCGGAGAGGTTGAATCATCATGCACAGTACACACCACAATAATGAAACTTCTAAAAGGACCAATGAAAAACTTAGATCCAACCTCTAATAAGTGGAAAATCTAAGCCTATGCACGTACCATGGTAATCAAAACAAAGCTAACTCTATTGTCTCCTCAACAAATGAGAGAGACGGGTAATAACCTAGTCAAGCATCTATAGTGAGATATGAATCTCTTTATCCTTTTTGTGAGCATAAATCACAGAACAATTTAATTCAAAGTCAATTTCAATATCTAGTACTTTTTATGCTCATCAAAATTCAAAACATAAATTTGTATTTTTCCATGTAAATTGCCCATCACACTTCAAAACATATTTCTATCACAATTTTCCAAAATATAATTTATTCAATCCACAACAATGCTCAATACTTGTTGAAATACCATTTCATAAAACTAAACTCATGCATGCTATACCAATTTCAATAATCATTAGAATACATTCAATACTTGATAAACATAATACATAGGGGAAATAAAGTCATTTAATTATATGGAATATTCAAAACAAAATCAATTAAAAACTAGTTGTGCACAAACCTCTCTGTTGACTAATTTACTCCACCTTTTGTTTCTCCTTCAAAGATTCCCTTTTTAACTGAAACACATAAATTTAAAGTGCTTCAGTATCCATTTCTAATACTTAAATTCCAACAATTTCTTTGCAGACTTATCTTACCTATTACAGTTTATAATTTCGGGTCTCTCACATTTTTGTGTATAGTGATACTATTCATGACACTATTGAAGTCAAAATGTTGACTTTTCCATATTTAATACGTTTATTAATTCTAATTGTACTCATATAGCACATTTTGGGTGTTAATTTTATTGGCATTGATTGCCAATTCAATTTTTAAGTCTCTTAAGAGAAATTGTAAATTTTCAGTTTTGGGTCACTGTATTCTATTGTTCTATTAGTCTAGTTACTATGGAAATTTGGCTAAATGTCCTTCATCAAAGTTGTTCCTTATTGTCTTACCTTTAATTCCCTTTTTGAATCGCTCTATTTGGAGTTTTGTAGCTCATGTTATGTTGAATTTAAGTTGGCTGCCCAGATTAGTCCTAACCCAAAATTCTAGATAACTTTTAGGTTTGGCAGTTTTGCAGTACCAATTTTGGGTGGAAAATTCACTTAGTTCTGGGAAGAATTTGGGTTTGTGTTCTCCATAAAAGTTATAGTGATATGTCATGTCTTTCCAATGCCACAAAAATCAGGTCATTTGGACCTTCCTAGACCAAGTTATGGGGAAATGAACAAACACTGTTCATTTGGTTATTTTTGTACAGTGGCAGTGTACCAATTCCGGGTTTGACCTAATTGTTTACTAACTTAGAATCACTTTCTAAGCATGATTTCTATATGAAAAATGTGTCATTATGTGTCTATTTTCATCTCCAATTGGCCTCACACCAATTGAAGTGGCAGAATTATAGTTTTAGTCCCTGAAAGGGACCTGGGACAGGCTATCTAGTAGTGACCCCTCACCAATCCGAATTTGACTTAACTTCTCACCATTCAAACACATTCTAAATTGCACCATTTAACCATTTTAAACCTCACTACCTACCTTAATTCAAAGATAACTTAACAAATCAAGGTAGAAAGAAAAACTTACTTGTGAGCAGAATTTTATCCCCTCTTTTCTTCAATTTCTTTCAATTCTTAACCTTCTAATCTCCCTCTTGAGGTTCCATTTGAAGTTTCTATTGTTTTCCACCAAGAATTTATGGCTTAATTTGGGTTTAGAAAGCTTGGTAACAAGCTTCCATGGAGAAAATTAGAGAGAGAATTAGGAGAGGAGAGAGGGACGGCTAGGGAGGTTGAAGACAACTTTTCATTTTTTTTTCTTTTTATGTGTATTTATCCTTAAAATTGACTTGGTCAAATTCTTAATCAAATGGAAAATTAATTTTGAGGTCATGTAGGTGATGGCAACATGATGTAATAATCCTATTTTCTTTTCTTTTTCTTTTCCTTTCTTTTTCTCCTTCTTAAATTTAATTCTATATTTTAAAATTTTCATTTCTCAAATTTTATTGGACAGTTAAGTCGTGAGTCACCTCTAGGGGTGAATTGACCAATTTGCCCCTCGCCGGTCTGATCCGATTTGCAAATAATCTTGTATTTCTGCCGGAGCCCTTACCTAATTATTTAACCTACTTATCAATTCTTTTCTGTGATCTTCTCTTTTTCACTAGGTTCGCAATACTTCTTAGGACTGCGTTGTCATAATTTTTTGTTCAAAATTAGGATTAAAACTGAATTCGTGGTCACTTCTCGATAAGGTCACCCATCGCTGTGACCCTCGGCCTATTTAACATTTTATGTTTTGTTTTTCTTATTTATATTTTTCCTTCTTATAATTGTTATTTATTTTTATCTATGACTTTTCTGGATGTCACAGACATAGCTCCAGATGTCTTGACTATCCGAGCAGACATCAGGCGCCAGAATAGTAGACTGTACTAGAGTGTCCAATGTGAGGGCATTACAGGAACACCACAATACAATGGTGTTTTTGAAGGAAGGAATGAACCCTATTAGATATGGTGCGATCCACGATGAGTAATGTAGGGCTATGCCCTACAAACTGTTGCATACCTTCTGAACAGAGTTCCATCCAAATCTATTGAAAAGACACCATATGAGATGTGGATGGGCAATAGACCTTCGCTATCACATATAAAGATTTGGGGATGTGATGCTTATGTGAAGTGTCAAATATCTGATAGGCTAGGTTCTAAATCAGATAAATGCAAATTTATGGGATATCCAAAACAAACAATTATATATTATTTCTACCATTAAATTGAGCAAAAAGTGTTTGTCTCAAGGCATGCTACCTTTCTTAAAAGGGAATTCGTTCTAAAAGGTAGCAATGAGAGTAAGGAAGATCTTGAAGAAATTCAAGAACCACAAATTGCCATCCAAATGGAACTAATGAGTGAGACTGTAGCATTAGATGCACAACCTAAAACTCAAGTAACACAGGAACCTTAAAAGTCTAGTAGAATACGTCATGCTCCTACAAGATTGGATCTTTTAATAGAAGCTGATAATGACATATCACTCTTACCAGAAGAGCCTCCTGACTTTTAGAAAATAATGTGTGACATTGACTCCATAAAATGGCTTAAAGCCATGAATCTGAGATGGATTCCATGTACACTAACCAAGTATGGACTTTGGTTGAACCGCCTGAAGGGATAAAACCCATTGGGTGTAAATGGGTTTTTAAGAGAAAGATTAACATGGAACCCAATGTACAAACATATAAAGCTAGGCTAATTGCTAAAGGTTACAAGCAAAGGCAAGGCATTGACTTTTATAAAACCTTTTCGCCAGTAGCCATGCTCAAATCCATAAGGATTTTGCTTGCTATAGTTTTATACCATGATTATGAAATTTGGCAGATGGATGTCAAAATCGCATTCCTAAATGGGAATCTGCAAGACGACGTATATATGACACAAACTGAGGGTTTCAATCCAAAGAATTTATTGATAAAGTATGCAAGCTCTAAAAATCCATTTATGGACTAAAGTAAGCTTCACGAAGTTGGAATATCCATTTTGATGAAATAGTCAAAGAGTGGAAATGGAATTGTTTTCCTTATTTTATATGTATCTAACATATTATTAATAGGAAACAATGTGCCATTACTCCAATATGTAAAGATATGGTTGTCAAAGAAATTCTCTATGAAGGATTTGGGAGAAGCAACCTATATTCTGCAAATTAAAATCTATAGAGATAGATCCAAAGGCTCTTTGGTATCTCATAATCTGTGTATATAGACAAAGTGTTAAAACAGTTTAACATGGAAGAATCAAACCTAGGATTCTTGCTTATATCGCATGGTCTTTCTTTTTCCAAATACATATGTCCTAAGACACAGATTGAGAAAGAGGAAATGGATAGGATGCCTTATGCCTCAGCTATTGGATCTATCATGTATGCGATGCTATGTATAAAAAAAGATGTATTTTATGCTTTAAACATAAATAGTAGATGCCAAGCTAATCTAGATGAACGTCATTGAATAGTAGTAAAGAACATTCTTAAGTACTTAAAAGGGACTAAAAGATATGTTTCTGGTCTATGGAGATGGTGAACCAGTAGTTCAAGTGTATTCCAATGCTCACTTTCAATCTGACAAAGGTGATAGCAAATCCCAGTCTAGTTATATTTTTATACTTAATGGTGGTGCTGTGAGTTGGAAAAGTTCTAAATAGGAATTAGTAGATTCTACAACTGAAGCTGAGTACATCTCTACATTTGAGCCAACAAAAGAGACAGTTTGGATCAAAAAGTTTATCACTAAACTCGGAGTAGTTCCTAGCATTGTTGATCTAGTAACTCTGTACTATGAAAATAATGGAGCCACAACACAAGCTAAGGAATCAAGTTCTCATCCGTAATCCAAACATATACTTAGGTGATTCCATTTGATTAGAGAGATCATTGAGCGGAAAGATGTAATGATAGAAAAGTCCCCACTAAAGAGAATCTTGCAGATCCTCTTAGTAAGGCATTATCCCAACAAAGACATGATCACCACCTTTAGGGTTATGGTATTAAATACATTAGTGATTGGCTTTAGTGCAAGTGGAAGATTGTTAGTGTATATGCATTGTAACCAATGCGTTAGTTGCAAGTGTGATCACTTAATACATGTATATATTTGTAATTAATAAAAGGCTACTTTATCTTTAATGTTGAATTTAATTTTAATAAATATTAATTAATAAAGATAAAGTCCATGGGACATATATGCATAACATTGGAAATTATAATGTTGTTATAATTATGAGATTCCAACTACATTTTTGCATTATTCCAAAAATATTCCTGGTCAATGTTATATTAAGACTGGACATTGATATAACTGTTGAGTCTAGTACATATTACATTCTTTCCTTTATGAAAGGAAGTCACAATACTCATTAAGCGGAGGATATGGATGCCTAGAATCGACGTGTACGTGCTTTTGGTGACAAGTTTATTGAACTGACTAGCACAAGGATTCCATATGAAAGTTTACCTGTGTCTATGAAAAAACTCACGTGATAGTTGTGTAAGTGATCCTTAGACTTGAGATATTAAGTTATCTTATATAGGAATTACTATATTTTTGTCACACCTTACCTCTCTGTAAGATATGACATGATCCTCTAGTATACCTAATAAATTGCTGAACTTTTCCTACCAATAATCTATTAAATATACTACAAGGAATTTTGACAAAACAAATTCATTTTTAAGGTTAGCGTGATAGTAAAAGAATTATTTAAGTGTATTCAATTTAAGTGCATGTCATAAAACTTAGTTAGAAATAATTTAGCATTTTTAGAACTTTGCAAAAATTTTACGTGGTGACGGTTAAAAATGAAATAAAACAGTTCTTCAAATTTGTAAAAAATCACCTGTAATAGTTTATATAACTCATGCTCAACAATTTCCATCATAAAGAAATTGATTCATCAATTAAATAGTTCAGAAAGAATTTAAATATCTACATTCATTGAAGTAATAAATTTAATATTACAAAAATTTTCAAACGATCAAACTCAAAAGAAATAATATTACAATAATTTACATTTGATTAAAGTCCCAAAATAATACTACAAATGTTTCTGTACAACTGCTCGAATGTAATTACATACATATAACTACATGATTATATCAAAACCTAATGTACAAGGGTATACCAATGATATACTCGAAGATAGTCCCAACACAACTTCAAGTCACAGCCTCAAGTAGTCTCACTCAGCTGCACTATCCTTCCTTTCACCTGCGATAGCATACAAAGCTATCGCTGAGCGGTGAACTCAGTGATGTACAAGTAATAATTTATAACTCAATATAAAAGATGCTTTACCAAATCATTAAAGGAGCAGAAGCATATTGATTAGTTCATTAGAGCATCGAATTTCAAAATTTTTCTTCTAGGGTTACATGCATCATGCCACATCTCTTATGTGCCTAATTAATTTCAATGCTCAATTGCATATTAAAACACTTTTAATATGTATTAGGATCTATGTTAGCCATTCAAGATTGTGAATTAAAAAATTAATTCATTTAAACCCTAGTTTAAAAGAGAAGTTAGAGCTCTAACCTCTTTGATGCACTATGGATGTAATTGGCACATTTAGGAAGCACCTAGGGCCCTAAGTGTTGTCCCTATAGCTTGTCCACACCAAGATCACCAATGGACAGCCCCCAATTTGCTTCTCAAGCCTTTGCCAACCAATTATAAATTGAGTTTTTACCTTTAGAGAGGTTGTATGTGTGTATAGGACACTAGAAACAATTTCTAGCAATTTTAATTCAAAAAGAATGGAGTGATTCTCTTTGAATTAATGAGAAAAGATGAAGAGAATAGTGGGAGAGAGGTGTGCTACCACACATAAGAGAGAAAGGACAGGTTGCTGATTTTTTCTTATAACATCTCTTTATATAATTAGGTCAAGTAATCACTTAAATCCTATGCTACATGTCACCACCACATTGCATCTTATTTTTAATTGACTTAATCATATTAAGCCAAGTGTCAAAGCTAGACTTAATCTTGACTTTGATCAACTTACATGATAGGAAGATAAATGGCAAACTTATATGATGCCATGTGTTACCATCTCATAATGCTACATGTCACCATGTGAAATGACCAAATTACCCTTATGTTGTAATTTTGAGTTCTCAACCCAAAATCATTATTTCTCCTCTTCAAATCATTTATATCAAATATAAATAAATAAATTAATCTCTATTAATTAATTTCTCACAATTAAATTCATATTTAAACACTTTAAATATAAATTTAACTTATATTGTACATCCAATAACCTAGATTTGGTTTCAAGTCATGTTATGGACTTTGTAATCTTATTGCAAACCAAACCTAATTAATTAATTAATTAAACTCTTTAATTAATCAATTAAATCACATTTTACTTGGTGATTATTTTGTGTATGTGTGTGACTTACTAGGCTCATCACTAATTGCAATGAGATATGATATTAACTCTTACTATCATCAGAACTCTTCCTTACCATAAATGATTTCTCTAAATCATTTTAGGCATCTCATAGACCATGGTTGACACTTAGCATAGCGTGCCATGGCCACCCAATCAGTAACAAGGAATACCTTAAATGAACCTATAATCATATATTACCATGCACTAGAATCTCTCTATTACAAAATCCCAATTCGAGCTGGAGTCATGGTTTATGTCAAACCCCATTTGCTATGAATATTATGTTCTCTTTTAATTCCAGTTCTTGATTAATTAGATTTTCTTGTTAGAAACTCTTTTCTGACTAAATCTGGCTGTCCTGACCAGGAACTTGAAACATTAAGAATAATTAAATGAGCATAGAATTTTATCCCTATTTACTTAGGGTAACAGATTCCATCTTGATCAACACCTATCTCCATATATAACTAGTTGGAGCCAACACATGCCCATATACCCATACACAGTATAAGTATGAAAGCAGTATCAAACTCAAACCACCTATATACAAGTTAACTGTGTTATCTCAGGTCTAAAGATTATATGCACCGATATGATATATAATAATGCATTGACAAGAGTAAACTCCATGTGCTTGTCATATGCGTCACTAGTTCGGCCTACTTATCATGTATAAGTGCCTATCATGTTTGTTATATAGCATGAGACTCACCATTCCATCTTATTTATATCTCATATAAATACCTTGGGAACAAACATGATTACAATCTTTCTAGATAGGTCATGTCCTGTGTGAAGTATCCTCGATTGTGAATCAATTTATGATACTTTGTGCTAGAAATACTGTCACTCATATTCTTAATAACTTAAGAATAGAATTTCTAACAAAATATCAATGGACCTTTTCTATTACACATAAATGCATTAGGTAAATAGAAAAGTGAAATTGCCTTTTATTAATAAATATGTACAAGATACATACTAAATGATATACTCTAGGGCATACTACTAACAATCTCCCATTAGCACTAGAGCCATTCATTACAATATCTTAGATCCATCTTCTCAAGATGTCGGTCTAACTGAGCTTGTGACATAGGCTTCGTGAATGGATCAGTTGGATTTTCAACTGATTCTATTTTCTGCATGGCTACATCTCCTCGCCCAATTATCTCTCTGATAATGTGGTAGCGCCTTTCTATGTGTTTGGATTTCTGGTGAGACCAGGGTTCCTTAGCCTGTATGACCGCTTCATTGTTGTCACAGTAGAGAGGAACTGCTGACTCAATGGAAGGAACTACTGCAAGTTCTGTCACAAATTTCTTTATCCAAAGAGCTTCTTTTGCAGAATCTAATGCAGTAGTATACTCAGCCTCTGGAGTGGAATCAGCAGTCGTACTCTATTTGGAACTCTTCCAACTGACTGTACCTCCATTACAAATAAACACAAACCCAGAAGTAGACTTTCTATCATCGATATCTTATTGAAAATCAGAATCAATATAACCATCCAATTGCAAGTCACCACCTCCATAAATCAAGAATAAATCCTTAGTTCTTCTCAAGTACTTAAGGATATTCTTGACAACTATCTAGTGTTTCAAACCTGGATTGGATTGAAACCTGTTAGTCAAACTAACAGCATGTGCGATATCCGGCCTAGTACACATTATTACATACATCAAACTTCCAATAGCTGAAGCTTATGGAATCCTGGCCATTTTATCTCTTTCTTCAGGTGTTTTTGGAGACATCTCTTTAGAAAGGTGGATAACATGTCTTACTGGAAACAATCCTCTCTTGGAATCAAGCATGTTAAACCTCTTTAACACCTTTTCCAAGTATAGACTTTAGGATAAACCAATTATTCTTTTTGCTCTATCTCTATAGATGTGAATTCCAATAAAATAGGCTACCTCCCCTAAGTCTTTCATGGAGAATGTATTTGTAACACCCCTATATTCGGTAGTGCGTTCTACTGTTCCGGTGATCAGTGTCAGTCCGGACAGCTATGATGCCTAGAACTACATTTAATTGTTAGTGAGGAGACATAAAATAATGAAATACAAGAAAAGAAAATACAAGAAAAACAAAGGAAAAATAATAGCAATGAAATAAAACTAAGTTAAACGAGCCAGCACCGCAGCGATGGGTAACCAGACGGAAAATTATGCAGTGCAATAGTCAATTTCAGACCCAGTGGAACCCTCGGAATTTAGTTTCGAGACATAATTAAAGACTTATTGAAGTATAAATTTCATTAGAAATATCAAAGAATAATTAATTAATTAGTACAAAGAAAAATGAGAAATCGAGAAAACAACAAAACTCGGTGTTGTCGAAAAATCGAGAATGCAATCTGAATAGGGGCATTGTGGTCATTTAACATCCCGAGTTACCTTTTGACCTAAATGTCCATTAAAAATAAGTGACATTCAAGTTAGAAAACCCCATGAAAAAAATGAAATTTAAATGAAAAATAAATAAGGAAACTTTTGGGGTAAGATTTTGAATAATGAAAAGTTTAACATTAATTTATCATTAAGCTAAGTTAGTGGACCATTATTCCTCATATAATATCATAAGTGGACAGAAATATCCACTAACTTTCTGCATTCATCTTCTTCTTTACTTAATTTTCATTTGGTCGAACCAAATTTTCTCCCAAGGTCCATCCATGGCCACCCCTTCATGCAAGCTCCATCTACTATAATTAAGCCATGGTTTCTTGCAAGTTTCTTCATTAAAAGTGGTGTATACCCCTTGGGCAGCAATAAGGGAGCAAGAAAGATAAGTTTTGGTGGAGTTTTGAAGAAGTCCAAAAGAGGTAAGTGGTTATTTTCAATTCTTGTTTCATTAAAAGTGTAACTAAGGTTGTGGGTAGTTGAATTATGGAAGAAATTTGAGGTTTGATGAATTATTGGTGATGGAGCATTTTGGAAGCCATGAAACCTCACCATGAACAGCTTGTTCTTGCATGTAAATGGTTGTTTGAATGTTGATTTAAATGTTTAATTGTATTGAAGTTGAATGCCATGTGTAAAGTTTGATTTGTAAGCTTGAAAAGTGAAAATGGAAGTTGATGGGTATGTGTAAATTTGTGGCAGCCTCATGAAGAAGATTGAAGTGTTTAAGTTCATGAAATATTGTTGAATTATGTTGCTTATGGTGTCAGCATGTATAGGTGTATAATAGATTGGAATTGGATAGGTAAATGGGGTATGTTCATATGGTTAAATTGTGTAAATAGACTTTGGAAATTCTGAGTTATAATGTGTATGTTGAGAATGGTTACAAGCTGTCCAAAATGATCAAAATGTGTTGTTAAGTGTGTTAATGTTGTGGTACCAAATCAGAATTGGCATGAAAGGTAAACTTGGTAAGTATTGAATATGTAATTGGTAAGTGTTGAATAATGTGTAACAGAGTAGTGTACACTTTGGCTTAGAACCTTAAGTGTGTGACTCCAATTAGTATGAGACCAATTGGAGGTGAAATTAGGCACAAAATGTGCCAACTTTCATGAAGGAAGCTTATCTAAATTCTGCCTAGAAGGTGACTTGAAAAATGATCAAATCCAAATTAGTGACTTGAAAGCCTGAAAATTGACCATTTGGGCAGCAGTTAGTGTTTTGACCATAACTTACTCAAAACAGGTCCAATTGACCTGAACTTTTTACCATTAATAGTTTAGACATAGATCTACAATTATTATGAAGACACCAAAGCCTAGAAATGGCCAGAACCAAGCCAAATAGCTTGCACAAGTTTAGGTACCAAAACTAGCCGAACCAAAAGTGACCTAAAAATGACCTAAGCCTACCATTTAGTGCATTCTGTCCAGCATTGGTAAATTGACTGTATCTTGGTCTACACAACTTAGAATGACCTAAAATTTTGCCCCGCATACAATAAGACATAGTCCTACAAGTTTTTAGTTTGGACCGAAACCCGAAAACCAAGGAAACTAGGTCGTCCGACTAGGTCAAAATAGCACACCAAAATCCGGTAAATTGCAATAAAATGCAATACACTTGGAAATGAAATTGGTAACATATACCAACACTAAAGGGCTATAAAATATAACATATTAGTAACATTAGGATTGACTCGCTTAGAGTGCATCAAGAGTCAACATTATAGGTTGACTAATGAAATGAATTGAAGGGAATAGTACTAAGAAAATTTAAATATTGAATTTTATTATTAGAAACAAATTAAGACATAGTCCTACAAGTTTTTAGTTTGGACCGAAACCCGAAAACCAAGGAAACTAGGTCGTCCGACTAGGTCAAAATAGCACACCAAAATCCGGTAAATTGCAATAAAATGCAATACACTTGGAAATGAAATTGGTAACATATACCAACACTAAAGGGCTATAAAATATAACATATTAGTAACATTAGGATTGACTCGCTTAGAGTGCATCAAGAGTCAACATTATAGGTTGACTAATGAAATGAATTGAAGGGAATAGTACTAAGAAAATTTAAATATTGAATTTTATTATTAGAAACAAATTCTTTGAGTATTGAAACACTTTAAATTGTGTGTTTCAGTTGAAAAGGATATTGGGAAGCATAAGGAACATTGAGTCAAGGTCTAGGGGCAACTCAAATCAGGTTTGTGCACAACTAGTTTTTAACTGATTTTGTTCTAAATATTTCATATGATTAAATGACATATTTTTCTTATGTATTATGTTTAACAAGTATTGGATTTAATTCAATGATTATTGAAATTTTTATAGTTTGTATGAATTTAGCTTTGTGAAATGGTATTTCCACAAGTATTAAGCATTGTTATGGATTGAATAAATTATGTTTTGGAAAATTTTGATAGAACATGTTTTAAATTGTGATGGGCAATTTGCATGGAAAAATGCAAATTTATGATTTGAATTGTGATGAGCATAAAAATTATTGGATATTGGAATTGACTTTGAATCGAATTGTATTGTGATTTATGCTCACTAAAAAGATTGCGATA
This sequence comes from Hevea brasiliensis, assembly GCF_030052815.1. NCBI lineage: Eukaryota > Viridiplantae > Streptophyta > Magnoliopsida > Malpighiales > Euphorbiaceae > Hevea > Hevea brasiliensis. The sequence continues at coordinate 40,883,948 of NC_079501.1, read as the reverse complement.
TTTTTTTATATCTCACTATAGATGCTTGACTAGGTTATTACCCATTTCTCTCATTTGTTAAAAAGACAATGGAGTTAGTTGTGTTTTGATTACCATGGTACGTGCACAGGCTTAGATTCTTCTCTTATTAGAGGTTAGATATAAGTTTTATGTTATGGCCCTTTCGAAAGATTCATTATTGTGATGTGTACTATGCACGATGATTCGACCTCCTCGACCATAGGGAGTTAGAATCCGATTCGACCTCCCCGACCATAGGGAGTTAGAATCACCCCGAAGATGGCCCTTTCGGATTAGTCTTAGTAAGATAAAAAATGGTTTTTGAGATAAAGAATGGCTTTTGAGATAAAGAATGGTTTTGACTAGTAAAGAATTGTGATTTCAATTATGATTTATGTATAATTAATTTATTGGAATTACCTTAAATGTTTGATTGTGATTTGATAAATTGAATTTCGTGGTCAAAGTTATTTCATGCAAATGATTTATGTTATTGGCAATGAATAATTTGATTTTTGGAACTTGATGAGTATCCTGATTTCCAAATTATTTGCTGTAATTTTTGCTAAGGTATATTGAACTATGTTTTAAGTTACAGTTGTGCACCACTGACTTCACCACTCAGCGATAGCTTTGTATGCTGTCGCCGGTGAAAAGAGCACAGAGCAGTTGAGTAAGCCTCTTTGAAGAGACATTCAGATCAGCTCCAGGTATATCATAGGTATACCCATGTACATAGGTTTTGATGTATGCATGTGATAATATATATGTAAATTATTTTAGCAGTTGTATAAAAACTCTTATAAAATATTTTGGTATGTAATTAAATGTAAATTATTATAAATGTAAATTTGAGATTTCATTTACTTGAATAGTTTTATAATATTAATTTTGAGTCTTGTAATCAATGAAATGTTTCTTTTATGATGAGGTTGGTTTGAAAATGAATTAATTTGATTATTGAGATTTGAGTAATGAGATGAAATGAAGTTTATTGGAGTTGTATTTGAGAAAACATATTGGGAGTATTTTCCTTTGCAGGATTGAAGAACTGTTTTCTCAAAATACAGCCGGCACTCTGCCGAAATTTTTTAAAAAAAATTATAACACCAGATTATAATCGATGATTTAAATTTCACGAAAATTGTTTTAAAATCCCTTGTAGTATATCTAATGGGTTATCAGTAAGCGAAGTACGATAAATCATTAGGTGTACTATGGGATCATGTTACATCTTACGGGGGAGTAGGGTGTGACATGTTTTGTGGTATCAGAGCAATGATTTTAAAGTAAATTTCGAACTGTGATTTTGAAATCTTTTTCTCGGTAACTACAACTGCTCAAATGCTTGATATATATAGTACATTTACATCATAAATATGAACTAATGGAGAGAAATCTCCTTGTGTTGGTTGTACAAGAAATAGAAAATCCTGTAAAAAGATATGGAAGAGAAGGATGAGACAATAGAACAGTCTGTGATGGTGAAAGTACAAGTTGAGGCCCCAGCTCCATAAAGTGTAGAAGGCCCGACTATACCAGTTTCACCGATACAAATTACTGCACAAATGGCCAAGCAAATGGCCACTTTCTTTTAACAAATGGCTGATACTCTGCTAGCTCAAACTCAAGCACAAACCCAACCCCCATAAGGGCAGTGTGAAATAGAGAAGAGGGAGAAACTTATGGGTCAGAGCTCAAACAGTAATTTGGGAAAGAGAAAAGAATTTGAGAAACCCCGAGCTCAGGGATATGATAGAGGCGGATCATCAGGGCAGAGAACACCAAGATCTAGTCGTCGAACAACCAGAAGTTCCTATTCTGCCCGTTTCTGCCATGTTTGTGGTAAGCTACATGGAGGTATTTGTCGTAAGGCCTCTGGAGCCTGCTACAATTGTGGAAAGCTTGGACACTTTGTTAGAAATTGTACTAGAGTACCTCAATCTACTCTCCAAAGTTCATAGAAAGTCAGTAAAGGTTGAGATACAAATAGAGTTGGTACTCCTCATAACCATAACACAGTGAATCAACCCGAACATAGTAGCGCATTAGTTAGAGCGTCCACTATTCGCCAAAGGAAAGAACAGAAACTTTAGATGTCGCTGCTGGTAAGTTCTTAATTTTTGAAAGAAACAATTAATTATTTTTATTTGATCCCAGCACTACTTAGTTGTATGTTAGTGTTAGAACTATATGTTCTGTTGTTATTCCTTTACAGGGGAATAAATTTTGATGCATTAGTGATTAGTCCTTTAAGATAAGGATTGTGATGATAAGTGAAATTAATTTTGGAAGAGTTTATCGGCAAAAAGTATTTTCTAACACACCATAAATAATAAAGTTAATTGGCGAGCCTACTTAATATAAGGCAAGTAAGTTACGATAATAGAATTGCACTAGATGAGGGCAGAGATGTTACTGTTAGTAATTGTTAATGGATATTGTAATCAGAATAAGATTCGAATATCAGTAAATTCGAAAAGGATAAAATATAGAAAAATTTGATCTATTGGGATATATCGTAGTAACTGTGCAATGTTCTTGATGTTTATACTGTAAGCTGCTGATTACAGTACTGACTTGAGATTATTGTGTAGAGCTACGTACTACCCAATAGTACACCAAGATGAGAATAGTTACCAACAGCATCTGTATTGGTATAGTTATGCTAGGACAGAATTTTATTGTTGGAAATGAGTTTGGAAATCCTACTTAGGGAGTTAAAACTCAAAAATTAGATTATCGAAAGGTTATAGTTTAGTACAAAAGGAGGTAAGTTACAGAATATTAATAGATAAAAAGAGTTGTGGAAGTAAAAATTTGAATAATTGGTTTAGATATAACAAAAATGTTACGAATATGAGTAAGATTGTTGACTAGAATGGTCAAAGGACCCATGATTAAGATTGTTGACTAGAATGGTCAAAGGACCCATGATTAGATATGTAATTCTAATATAACCATAATGGTCATTCAAGAAGGGAACATGAGTCAAAATGTTAGACAGAATGATAGTAAGAAAATATTAGTGTTGTATAAACAAAGTAAATGTTATATTAGATTGTTAAAAGTCTTACACAAATTCAGAGGAAAGAAGATTATACGATCATATAGAAAGGAGAAAATAAATGTGTAAATATTGTAAGACGGCTATAGGGTAAAATTTCACGGACGAAATTTATTTTAAAGGGGGGAGAATTGTAACACCCCTATGTTCGGTAGTGCATTCTACTGTTTTGGTGACCAGTGTCGGTCCAGACAACTAGGATGTCTAGAACTACATTTAATTGTTAGTGAGGAGACATAAAATAATAAAATACAAGAAAAGAAAATACAAGAAAAATAAAGAAAAAATAATAGCAATGAAATGAATCTAAGTTAAACGAGCCAGCACTGCAGCGATGGGTGACTGCACGGGAAAGTTACAGTGCAGGCAATAGCCGACCCCAGGACTGCAAGGAACCCTCGGAATTTAGTTTCGAGACATAATTAAAGACTTATTGAAGTATAAATTTCATTAGAAATATCAAAAAAAAATTAATTAATTAGTACAAAGAAAAACGAGAAATCGAGAAAATAACAAAACTCGGTGTTACCGAAAAATCGGGAATGCAACCTGAATAGGGGCATTGTGGTCATTTGACATCTCGAGTTACCTTTTGACCTAAATTTCCATTAAAAATAAGTGACATTCAAGTTGGAAAACCCCATGAAAAAAATGAAATTTAAATGAAAAATAAATAAGGAAACTTTTGGGGTAAGATTTTGAATAATGAAAAGTTTAACATTGATTTATCATTAAGCTAAGTTAGTGGACCATTATTCCTCATATAATATCATAAGTGGATAGAAATATCCACTAACTTTCTGCATTCGTCATCTTCTTCACTTAATTTTCATTTGGCCGAACTAAATTTTCTCCCAAGGTCCATCCATGGCCACCCCTTCATGCAAGCTCCATCTACCATGATTAAGCCATGGTTTCTTGTAAGTTTCTTCATTAAAAGTGGTGTATACCCCTTGGGCAGCAATAAGGGAGCAAGAAAGATAAGTTTTCGTAGAGTTTTGAAGAAGTCCAAAAGAGGTAAGTGGTTATTTTCAATTCTTGTTTCATTAAAAGTGTAACTAAGGTTGTGGGTAGTTGAATTATGAAAGAAATTTGAGATTTGATGAATTATTGGTGATGAAGCATTTTGGTAGCCATAAAACTTCACCATGAACAGCTTGTCCTTGCATGTAAATGGTTGTTTGAATGTTGATTTAAATGTTTAATTGTATTGAAGTTGAATTCCATGCGTAAAGTTTGATTTGTAAGCTTCAAAAGTGAAAATGGAAGTTGATGGGTATATGTAAATTTGTGGCAGCCTCATAAAGAAGATTGAAGTGTTTAAGTTCATGAAATATTTTTGAATTATGTTGCTTATGGTGGCAGCATGTATATGTGTATAATAGATTGAAATTGGATAGGTAAATGGGGTATGTTCATACGATTAAATTGTGTAAATGGACTTTGGAAAATTCTGAGTTATAATGTGTATGTTGAGAATGGTTACAAGCTATTCAAAATGACCAAAATGTGTTGTTAAGTGTGTTAATGTTATGGTACGCATGAAAGGTAAACTTGGTAAGTATTGAATGTGTAATTGGTAAGTGTTGAATAATGTGTAACAGGGCAGTGTACACTTTAGCTTAGAACCGTAAGTGCGTGACTCCAATTGGTATGAGACCAATTGGAGGTGAAACTAGGCACAAAATGTGCCAACTTCCATGAAGGAAGCTTACCTAAATTCTGCCTAGAAGGTGACTTGAAAAATCACCAAATTCGGATTAGTGACTTGAAAGCCTGAAAATTGAACATTTGGGCAGTAGTTAGTTTTTTGACCATAACTTACTTAAAACAGGTCCAATTGACCTGAAATTTTTACCATGAATAGTTAGACATAGATCTACAATTATTATGAAGACACCAAAGCCCAGAAATTGCCAGAACCAAGCCAAATAGCTTACACAAGTTCAGGTACCAAAACCGGCTGAACCAAAAGTGACCTAAAAATGACCTAAGCCTGCCATTTTAGTGCATTCTGTCCAGCATTGGTAAATTGACCATATCTAGGTCAGGATGACCTGAAATTTTGCCCCGCATGCAATAAGACATTGACCTACAAGTTTTTAGTTTGGACCGAAACCCGAAAACTGAGGAAACTAGGTCGTCCGGCTAGGTCAAAATAGCACACTGAAATCCGGTAAATTACAATAAAATGCAATACACTTGGAAATGAAATTGGTAATATATACCAACACTAAAGGGCTATAAAATATGACATATTGGTAACATTAGAATTGACTCACTTAGAGTGCATCAAGGGTCAACATTATAGGTTGACTAATGAAATGAATTAAAGGGAATAGTACAAAGAAAATTTAAATATTAGATTTTATTAGTAGAAACAAATTCGTTGAGTACTGAAACACTTTAAATTGTTTGTTTCCATTGAAAAGGATATTGGGAAGCATAAGGAATATTGAGTCAAGGCCTAGGGGCCATTCAAATCAGGTTTATGCATAACTAGTTTTTAACTGATTTTGCTCTGAATATTTCATATGATTAAATGACATATTTTTCTTATGTATTATATTTAACAAGCATTGGATTTAATTCAATGATTATTGAAATTGTTATAGTTTGTACGAATTTAGCTTTATGAAATGGTATTTTCACAAATATTAAGTATTATTGTGGATTGAATAAATTATGTTTTGGAAAATTTTGAGAGAACATGTTTTGAATTGTGATGGGCAATTTGCATGGAAAAATTCAAATTTATAATTTGAATTGTGATGAGCATAAAAATTATTGGATATTGGAATTGACTTTGAATCGAATTGTATTGTAATTTATGCTCACTAAAAGGATTGTGATATTATTTTATATCTCACTATAGATGCTTGACTAGGTTATTACCCATCTCTCTCATTTATTGAGAAGACAATAAAGTTAGTTGTGTTTTGATTACCATGGTAGGTGCACAGGCTTAGATTCTCCTCTTATTAGAGGTTAGATCTAAGTTTTATGTTATGGCCCTTTCGGAAGATTCATTATTGTGATGTGTACTGTGCACGATGATTCGACCTCCCCAACCATAGAGAGTTGGAATCTGATTCGACCTCCTCGACCATAAGGAGTTAGAATCACCCCGAAGATGGCCCTTTCGGATTAGCCTTGCATAGTTAGTGAGATAAAGAATGGTTTTTGAGATAAAGAATGGCTTTTGAGATAAAGAATGGTTTTTGAATAGTAAAGAATTGTGATTTCAATTATGATTTATGTATAATTGATTTTGTTAGAATTACCTTAAATGTTTGGTTGTGATTTGATAAATTGAATTTCGTGGTCAAAGTCATTTCATACAAATAATTTATGTTATTGGCAATGAATAATTTGATTTTTGGAATTTGATGAGTATCCTGATTTCCAAACTATTTGCTGTAATTTTTGCTAAGGTATATTGAAATATGTTTTAAGTTATAGTTGTGCACCACTGAGTTCACCACTCAGCGATAGCTTTGTATGCTGTCGCAGGTGAAAAGAGCACAGAACAGTTGAGTAAGCTTCTTTGAAGAGATATTCAGATCAGCTCCAGGTATATCATAGGTATACCTATGTAAATAGTTTTTGATGTATGCATGTGATAATATATATGTAAATTATTTGAGCAGTTGTATAAAAACTCTTGTAAAATATTTTGGTATGTAATTAAATATAAATTATTGTAAATATAAATTTGAGATTTCATTTACTTAAATAGTTTTGTAATATTAATTTTGAGTCTTGTAATCAATGAAATGTTTCTTTTATGATGAGATTGGTTTGAAAATGAATTGATTTGATTATTGAGATTTGAGTAATGAGATGAAATGAAGTTTATTGGAGTTGTGTTTGAGAAAACATATTGGGAGTATTTTCCTTTGCAGGATTTAAGAACTGTTTTCTCAAAATACAGCAGGCACTCTGCCGAAATTTTGAAAAAAATTTTATAACACCAGATTTTAATCGATGATTTAAATTTCAAGAAAATTGTTTTAAAATCCCTTGTAGCATATCTAATGGGTTATCGATAGGCGAAGTACGATAAATTATTAGGTGTACTATGGGATCATGTTACATCTTACGGGGGAGTAGGGTGTGACCGTCTTTGACAACCATACCTTGACAGTTATCAACATACCCATGTCATTACCTATCAATAGAATATCATCCACATATAAGACAAGGAAATTGATAGCACTATCACTAACCTTCTTATATACACATGGCTCATCAACATTTTTTATAAAACTAAATGACTTAATAGCTTCATCAAAACGGATGTTCCAACTCCTCAAAGCTTGTTTCAACCCATAAATGGATCGCTTTAGCTTGCATACCTTGGAACCATCTTAGGATTCAAAACCCCTAGGTTGTTCCATAAAAATGTTTTCTTCAATGTATCCATTGAGAAAAGCTATTTTGATATCCATCTGCCAAATCTCATAATCATAGTATGCACCTATTGCTAATAGAATCCTAATTGATTTAAGCATGGCAATAGGCGAGACAGTCTCCTTATAGTCGATTCCTTGCCTTTGGCGAAACCCTTTTGCTACTAGCTTTGCTTTATAGGTCTCTACCGTTCCATCAAAACCAACTTTCTTCTTCAAGACCCATTTATTCCCTATAGGTACAATACCTTCAAGTGGGTCAACAAGGTCCCAAACTTGATTCTTATACATGGAATCAATTTCAGATTTCATAGCTTCAATCCATTTTGAAGAGTTTATATCTGATATAGCTTCTTCATAGGTAAGTGGATCATCTCCATGATCTACTTCTTCATGAGTAAATAACTCTTGTTCATCTTCATGAAGAAAAACATATCTCATTGGTGGGTGAGATATCCTGGTTGATCTGCGAGGAATTATGGTAGATGTTTCATCAATAGGTATAGGTTGACTAGATGGATCTATATCCATTTGATCTATTGGTTAATCAGAATTCTCTAATTCTAACTCTATTTGCCTTCCTTTGCCTCCTTCTTGAATAAACTGTTGTTTAAGAAACATGGCATCTCTGCTTACCACAACCTTTTGTGATCTAGGCAAATAAAAATAATATCCAAAACTTTCTTTTGGATATTTAACAAATCGACCCTTTTCTGATCTGGTTTCCAATTTATTAGTGTTCACCTTTTTTATATAAGCTGGACAACCCCAAATCTTAACATGCTCAAGACTTGGTTTTCTTCCATGCCATATCTCATAAGGTGTGGAAGAAACTGATTTTGATGGAATCCTATTCAGAATATGCAAAGCTGATTCTAATGCAAATCCCTAAAAGTAGATTGGCTTATCAGTATAGCTCATCATACTACATACCATATCTAATAGGGTATGATTTCTCCTTTCAGATACACCATTTAGCTGGGGCGTTCCTGCAGGAGTCAGCTGGGAAATAATGCCATGCTCTTTCAAGTATTCATCAAATTCAATACTTTAGTATTCACCTCCACGATTTGATCGAAGAGTTTTAATACTTTTTCCTGTTTGATTTTCTACTTCAGATTTAAATTCTTTGAACTTCTCAAAGGATTCATGTTTTTATTTCATCAAATACAAATACCCAGACCTTGATTTATCATCAATAAAGGTAATAAAGGTAATCAAATACAAAACTGCCTCTAGCCATTTCCTTAAATGGACCACATACATCACTATATATGAGCTCTAAAATATTTTCAACTCCTAGTCCTTGTCCAACAAAGGGTGATCTAGTCATTTTGCCCTGAAGGCAGGATTCATAAGTTGGAGTAAGTTCAGAACCCAATGAGGATAAAATCTCCATTTTCTCCAGTTTTGCAATCCTATCTTCTACAACATTACCTAATCTTAAGTGCCAAATATATTTTGAACATGACTTGATTTTCATCATGGCATTGCATTCTTTTATATTGCTTGCATTCAATTTGTGTTTATCATTATTATCCAAATAATAAAGACTATTATGCATATTTATTTCTAAAATAAATATTGCAAACATCATTTGTGAACTGAAATTCATAACCATTTCTAGTCAAACTAGATATATAAATGATGTTCTTAAAAGCATCAGGTACATACAAAATATTATTCAAACACAAAACATGTCCACACATGTAAAAAGATTTAGATCCTATGGCTAAAGCTTTAACAGTTGAGCCATCGCCAATCCGGAGTCTAACATCTCGAGCATGTAAGCTGCTACTGTTTGCTAGTTCTTGCATATCATAAGAAATGTAAGAACTGGCACCAGTATCTAAAACCCAAGCTATAAATGAACTATGAGCATCATCAACATCTAAATAACAAAATATAGACATACCTTCTGAAGGTGCATCCTTCTTGTCCTTCAAAGAAGTACGATATTCTGGGCAGTTCCTTTTCCAGTGCCTACCCTTCTGGTAGTGGAAACACTTTCCTTTGCCTCCATTAGCTTTGGTCTTCCCTTTCTGTTTGGCTATCTTCTTGGAAGGTCCTGGAACTTGAGGTTTCTTGTTCTTATCGCCCTTCTTTTTGTTGGACTTTCCAGTAGAAGAAGATGCAATCAAAACTACCTCTTTTCCTTTATTGACCGGCATATTCTTTTGGGCAATAACAAGCATGTTAAGTAAACCAGCCAAGGTTTATTCCTACTTAGTCATATGGAAATTTGTCACAAAATTCCCAAATGACTCAGGTTGGGACTGAAGGATCAAATCCGTCTACAGTTGGAAATCCATGTGAAAGTCAAGATGTTCTAGCTGCTCAATAAGCCGAATCATTTTGTGGACATGATCTCCTACATTCTATCCCTCAAACATCCTCATGTGGAATAGCTGTCTAGATATCTCATACCTAACATTCCTACTGTGCTCACCATATAACTCTTACAGGTGAAGAAGGATCTCCCTTACACTCTACATATTCTCATGCTGCTTCTGTAACTCATTACTCATAGAAGCAAGCATGTAACATTTGGCTCTCATATCATGCTCCTTCCACTTGTCCAAAGTATCATGTTCCTCTTGAGTGGCCTCTGGAGGTAAGGGACTAGGAACCTTTGAGTCTAGAACATATCCTATATGTTCAAGGTTCAGGATAAGTTTCAATTTTCCGAGCCAATCAGAAAGATTAGGTCTCGTCAACCTATTGTGATCAAGTATGCTCGCAAGTATATTGGATGGTGGTAGTTGTTGTGTGCTCATTATTATCAGAAGAATAACTACAGAAAATAACTAGATTAATTAGTAAATGTATCAAGTAATTAACCAAAATGATTATGGTCTTTTAATCAAATTGGTCCTCCTACTAACTTGGCAAATCCTACACTTCCAAAGTAGGAAACAAAAATCCTAGTTGGATGGATTACTAGTGGGTGATTGAATTCTTATAGTCATATTGATCACCCTCAGGCACATCCATTATTAAAATTATAATAAACTATAAGTGATCAAGTCCTTGCCCATCACATCTCATGTGAGGTTTAATCATTTATCTAGCCCCTAATGCTCAAAATCTCAGGCACATCCTAATTGCATTAGTTAAGTTGATCCCATTAAGCCAGTAAACATGCAAATAATTTTAATGCTCTTAGGCACATCCATTATTGGCCATCAACTTATTTACATATTTACAACATCTCATGCTTAACAATTATTCTTAAGAAAATCTCTTAAATTAAATGCATCACATGCAAGTATTTAAAATTTCTTAAAATAATTACCTCAATGGAGGGCCCATGATATAATTACTTTAATTATACCATTTTCAACTTAATCATTTGTTTCAAAGATTTAGTGGTCGGCTTAATTACTATTATGGTCTCACTTTGAACATTATCCATTTGGCATGCATATATCATATACTTGCATACATTCCCATACATCTCATGCATACATGGATAAACAATAAATATGGTATGATCATAGAGTTTCTAAGGGATTCAATTCTGAGCTACCAAGAATTGAATCAGGGCATTCCTAGGTGCATTTCATTCATTCATTTTACAAGAGTTGCTGAAGGAGTACATAATCAACACTTGATCTTGAATTCCTTCCACTGGTCCCACTAATGCTCTTGACCTCCTTGATCTTCTTGCAATCCAATTACATTGTAATCCTTGGCATACCAAGGCGAGTTTATAAGAATATGGACTTTAAAGTCCTCAAATAAATAAAATTACAACCCAAATTATTACAACACTTATAATACATGCCATCAAAAATAAAATTAATTATTTTACAACCCAAAGAAAAATAAAAGAAATAAACCCAATCATATTGGTCTTTTATTGCCTATGATCCTCCATCATGCATATTACCATTTAACAATTAAATAAAACATACATATTAAAATTAAATTGAATATCTCATATTCAACTAAAAAATTCAGATTTGAATCTCATTCAAACAAATTTAAAAATTCAGATTTGAATCTCATTCAAACAAATTTAAAATTTCATATTTGAATCTCATTCAAACAATTGAATGAAAATTTAATTGTATGATTAAAATTCTTAATTAAACAATTTAATTAAGCATGGGACTAATTATGGGCCTTAAGATATACAACAATTGTATATAAAAGTCCAAAAGCGCAAACCCATAACCATGCACACCTTTGGTGTGCACAACCATGCGAGCCGCCACACATGAGGACTATTACCTCTATGCCACCACATCTTGAAGCTCAAACAGCCTTTGATTCAATCAACATTTGATCCAATCACACAATTAAATCTCAATAAACAATCTAAATAGCAAATATAGTGGCTCTGATACCAATTGAAGGAGCGGAAGCATGTTGATTAGTTCATTAGAGCAATGAATTTCAAAATTTTTCTTCTAGGGTTACATGCATCATGCCACATCTCTTATGTGCCTAATTAATTTCAATGCTCAATTGCATATTAAAACACTTTTAATATGTATTAGGATCTATGTTTGCCATTCAAGATTGTGAATTAACAAATTAATTCATTTGAATCCTAGTTTAAAAGAGAAGTTAGAGCACTAGCCTCTTTGATGCACTATGGATGTAATTGGAACCTTTAGGAAGCACCTAGGACCCCAAGTGTAACGCCCTCACTTTAGATAGTCCGTACGTTCTATTGTTCTGGTGACCAATGTTTGACCGGATAGCTAGAATGTTTGAAACTAGAATTAAGCTAGAGTGAAGAGTCATAAATAGACCAAATAATAGTAAAAAAAATTAAGGAAAAATTTTAGAAATGAAATACAACAAAGTTAAATGAGCCGATGCCCCGGCGATGGGTGACCCAACGGGACGTGACTGTAAAGACAGTTGTTGACCCTATATCAGAGGAAAATTCCGTGAAATAATTTTTGGGACTCCAAAGAAGAGTCATTGAGGTTTCGATGGCATTAGAATGCCAAGAAAATGCTTAGAAAAATATTTTTAGATTGGTACGGATAATTTTAGTCTGTTAAGCAAAACGAAGGGCATTTTGGTCATTTCGTCTTTAGAGATAATTTTTAACCAACTTATCCAATTAAGTAAATAAATTATATGACATCAAATATGAATAAATATTAATGAAAAATTTAATTAAAAATGAATGGAAAAGAAAGAGAAAGAAAAATGAAATAAATACCTAATTATGACATAATATGATGTCATAAAGACCCCTTAGCCAATCACCAAGCAATAAGCACACTTAAAACTCATTAAAAAGGTCAAAAATTGGAAAAGAACTTATGTTCTTCTTCTTATTCCCTTGCTGGCCGAACTTCTCTTAAACAAATCCTCCATTTTCTCTTAGCTCCAAGCTTGATTCCCACCTTAAATCACCATAATACCCTTAGTTCTCTTCACAAAAACTTGTCAACTCCTCTTGGGTAGGTGTTTGGTAGCCAAGAAAATCAAAGAAAAGGAACTTTGAAGCATTGGGAAGAGTCTTCACACAAGGTTAGTGCCATCCCTCTCTCTTTTTCTTCTTGTATTTATGTTAGGACACAGAATTAAGCTAGGAATTGTGGAAAAAGAAGAAAAATATGTATGATAGGGCAACTTCAAAATTTGGTAGCCATGAATGTTAGTTGGATTATATGAATTTGAATGGAATTGAAGTGTGTAGGGATGGCCATGAATGAAGAAATATGTGTAGGAACTATGAATTGTATGTATTATGTGCAATTGGATAAAAAGGGAATTAGGGTTTGGGACTAATTAGGGTTTTATTGAATTGATGTTCAAATGATGATATGATGGTCAATCAGCAACCATATGAGATAAATGGACCCTAATTTGGAATGAATTATGGCATTGGATAGTGAATTAGGTGTTGCCCCAATGGTGCCAGAATTTTTGGACTTGAATATAGTAGGTTTGGGTAGCCCTAGCTGGAATTGTGTAGCCCCAATTGGTGCAAGGACAATTGGAGGTAAAATTAGACATATAATGCAACATTTTTGGTGAAGGAACCTTGCCCAGAACACCACCATAAGTTGACCTAAAAATTACCTCAATACGGGTAACACACAAGCTATCCCTGGAAAATGACCAAATGAACAGTGTTTGTTCAAATGGTCATAACTCACTGTAGAAATGTCCAATTGACCTGAAATTTATATCAATAGAAAGCTTAGACAATTTAGGACAACTTTCATGAGGTATACCACTTCAAATTTCGACCATAAACTATCTGAAATACTAGCCAAAGATAAGGTACCAAAACTGCTAGAACACATTCTGCCCAGAAATTCTGGGTTGATACTAATCCTGCCAGCCTTGCTAAAATTGGCATATCTTGAGCTAGAAAACTCCAAATGGAATGATTAAAAAAGGTAATTAAAGAAGACACATAAAGGAACAACTTTCATGAAGAAAGTTTTGTCAAAATTTCACTGTAGCAAGGTACAATAGAACAGTAAACATGGACCTCAAATTTTGGAAATTTGAAATAAAACCTAGGAAACTAGGAATTGAGTTTGGCAACCAATGCCAACAAAAATAAAATGTAAAATATGGTATATTGGTGAACTTAGGCTTAACAAATCTATTTAGAATTAAAAAGTTAGCTTTTGTATAGGAATGGTCAAGTGAATAGTAATAACCAAAATTAATGGAATGAATGTTACCTCACTTAAATGATTTAGTGAATGTTTAAATTATGTAAATGTGTAAACGGGGTTTGTATTCTCATCACAAATAGAACTTAGGAGATATTGTTAATTTAATTTGAAATGTGATTTATAAATGACTATAAATAAAATATTAAAGGTATACAGGATGTGCAAATAATATTTGAGACTTAGGTTCCTTTTATAAATACAAATGAAAATACTTGAATCTAGATACATATAAATGAAAATGCTTAAACCTAGGTACCTATAAATTAGTGTAATAAATTAGCTAAATGATAAATAGATAGTGAGGTTGATAAATAGTGAACAATATAAACGAAATTTTGAATATATGCATCAGATAAAAATAAAATTGGACATAGTATTTCCACTAGGAAATAAAATAAAAACCTATTAACACTTAATGGTACATAAGTGAAAATAAGAGGAATCATAAATTTTATGTAAGCAAAAATATTTCTTGAATTGCAAATGATAAGTTATATATATAGTTGATTCAAATTTTTTTGAATTTGAGTGACACTAGAATTTAAGGAAAATTTAATTAAATTTGAAATCCATGAAATATTCATGGATTACTTAGAATATGAATGATAATTTACATAAATAGGGTAATAAATAAATGGATGTATAAATTTGACATTAGTCCTCATTATGAGAGAAAGGAAAATATTTCAATGTACAAATAGTACATGAAAATTGATTGATGTGAATTACAATTATCATGAATGGAATAATGAATGTATAAATTATGAGAAATGCATGAATTATGTGTAATTGTGATTTAGGAATTTATGTTTTTACTATAAATAGAATAAAATTTTATCAATTGTAATTGAACTTTATAATGAAATAATGACATAATAATACATATTAACGCTTAATGGTACTAATGTGCCCATGTATTGCCCAGACACGTGTGTCAGATTGGATAAATTAGCATGCCAATTGGGTATTGTTTTAGCAGTACTACGTAAGGCTTTATTCCTGTATTCATGGCTTTATGCCCGCACTTATGGCTTTTATGCCCGATTACTTATTCTCATGGCTTTTAGCCATACTCATATGTTATCATGGCTTTTTACCCATACTAATTGCATACGTGGTTGACGTACTGAGCTTACACGTCCCATGGTATGACGGGCTGAGGCACTACGGTGTCTAGTGCTAATGACTCGCTTATCCAGTTTAGTTAGCCTGTCATAGGTTACTTGGGCAGTGAAATTTATTGAAATAAGTTAAAAATATTAGTAATTAAAAATATTAGAAATTAAATAAATGAGTAAGACGATCTAAAATAAATAAGAATAGTTATTTAGCAGAAAGTATTGAATGAAATGATAAAAAAGATTAGCAATAGAAATGTAACTTAAATAAACATTACAAATGCACTTTTTCATAATAATATATAACTAAGAATAATATTCTTGGAATTTTTGGGTATGGTATATTATTACTGTGAATTTAGAAATTAAGCACTTCTGAAGAGGATTAAATTAGAACAAAAGATAGTTGATGCTAGAAGTATTATATTATATTAGATTGATTTTCAGATTATCCAAATTATGATCCATTCTTTCTTTATTTTTATATATTATTTTCTTATTATATTATTGCACCACTAAGTAGAAATGCTTAGCGCGATGGATTTGTTTCCTTGCGCAGGTACTGAAGCTAAAACCCAGTGGACATTTGACTGAGATTTTTAGAGTCCAGATCTGTAAAAGTGTCTGAAGTATTCAAGGTTGTCACCTCCTCAGCAATGCATGTAGATAGGGCCCATATAGAACATATTTTGTATTTTATATAAAATGCTTCGATATTGTATTTTAATGTAGATTATGAATAGGTAATTAATAGGAATGTGTTGTAAATTAATAAATTAGCTTTTTCATATGAAATTAATTAATATATCATGTAAATTATGAAATTATGTAATTATTTTGTAAATTTTGTAAATTAAGGAAATTTGAAATTTTTGCTTATGTAATTTGAGCATGAATGAGATTGTATGGGTTTAAAGACAGAATTGAAATATACAGATGATGCATGAAATGATGAGATTATTATTGTAAATATATTATCGAAAATTTCAAGTAGGTGAATAGTGAAATATGCCAACTAGAAATAAATTAGAGGAAACTCTGTTGGTTTCTTTATTGAAAAATAATTGATATTAAAATATGACGAGAACAAATTATTAAAGGAATAACGTAAGATAAGATAGGGTCATCCGGCACCGAGTGTGACATGTCTTGCTTGGCTACATTGTAGATGGGTGAGGGGTGTTACATTTATTGGTATCAAAACACGATTTAGGCGTTCCTAGGCATCGATAGATGGAATAAGATCGTGTGCATAACATGCATTACATTCATAAGAGTCGAGGTGACACTAATGCATATCTATTTTTTTTGGTAAGGTGAAGAAATAAGGAGGTAGCAGTTCCTCGACTATTGATGTCAGGTAAATTTCGAGGACGAAATTTTTGACAGAGGGGAAGAGTTGTAACGCCCTCAATTTAAATAGTCCATACGTTCTACTATTCCGGTAATCAATGTCTGATCGGACAGCTAGAATGTCTGGAACTATAATTAAACTAAAGTGAGGAGTCATAAATAGACCAAATAATAGTAAGAAAAATTAAGGAAAAATTTTAGAAATGAAATACAATAAAGTTAAATGAGCCAGTGCCCCGGCGATGGGTGACCCAATGAGAAGCGACTATAAAGACAGTTGTTGACGCTATACCCAAGGAAATTTCCGTGAAATAATTTTTGGGACTCCAGAGAAGAGTCATTGAGGTTTCAATGGCATTAGAATGCCAAAAAAATGCTTAAAAAAATTTTTAGATCGGTACAGACAATTTTAGTATATTAAGCAAAACAAAGGGCATTTTGATCATTTCGTCTTCAGAGATAATTTTTTACCAATTTATCCAATTAAGTAAATAAATTATATGACATCAAATATGAATAAATATTGATGAAAAGTTTAATTAAAAATGAATGGAAAAGAAAGAGAAAGAAAAATGAAATAAATACCTAATTATGACATAATATGATGTCATAAAGACCCCTTTGCTAATCACCAAGCAACAAGCACACTTAAAACTCATTAAAAATGTAAAAAATTGGAAAATAATTTCTGTTCTTCTTCTTCTTCCCTAGCTGGACAAACCTCTCTCAAACAAGTCCTCCATTTTCTCTTAGCTCCAAGCTTGATTCCCACTTTAAATCACCATAATACCCTTAGTTCTCTTCACAAAAACTTATCAACTCCTCTTGGGTAGGTGTTTGGCAGCCAAGAAAATCAAAGAAAAGGAACTTTGAAGCATTTGGAAGAGTCTTCACACAAGGTTAGTGCCATCCCACTCTCTCTTTCTTCTTGTATTTATGTTAGGACACTAAATTAAGCTAGGAATTATGGAAAAAGAAGAAAAACATGTATGATAAGGCAACTTCAAAATTTGGCAGCCATGAATGTTAGTTGGATTAGATGAATTTGAATGGAATTGAAGTGTGTAGGGATGGTCGTGAATGAAGATATATGTGTAGGAACTATGAATTGTATGTATTATGTGCAATTGGATAAAAAGGGAATTAGGGTTTGGGACTAATTAGGGTTTTGTTGAATTGATGTTCAAATGGTGATCTAATGGTCAATTAGTGATCATTTGAGATAAATGGACCATAATTTGGAATGAGTTATGGCATTGGATAGTGAATTAGGTGCTGCCCCAATGGTGCCAGAATTTTTAGACTTGAATCTAGTAGGTTTGGGCAGCCCTAGCTGGAATTGTGTAGGCTCAATTGGTGCAAGGCTAATTGGATGTGAAATTAAACACATAATTCAACATTTTTGGTGAAGGAACCTTGCCCAAAAAACCACCATAAGTTGACCTAAAATTTGCCTCAATCCGGTTAACACACAAGCTGTCCCTGGAAAATGACCAAATGAAAAGTGTTTGTTCAAATGGTCATAACTCACTGTAGAAATGTCCAATTGACCTGAAATTTATATCAATAGAAAGCTTAGACAATTTAGGACAACTTTCATGAAGAACACCACTTCAAATTTAGACCATAAACCATCTGAAATGCTGGCCAAAGACAAGGTACCAAAATTGCCAGAACACATTCTGCCCACAAATTCTGGGTAGATACTAATCCTGCCAGCCTTGCTAAAATTAGCATAACTTGAGCTAGAAAACTCCAAATAGAGTGATTCAAAAAGGAAATTAAAGAAGATACATAAAGGAAAAACTTTCATGAAGAAAGTTTTGTCAAAATTTCACTGTAGTAAGGTCCAATGGAACAGTAAACATGGACCTCAAATTCTGGAAATTTGAAATAAAACCTAGGAGACTAGGAATTGAGTTTGGCAACCAATGCCAACAAAAATAAAATGAAAAATGTGATATATTGGTGAACTTAGGCTTAACAAATCTATTATAAATTAAAAAGTCAACTTTTGTGTAGGAATGGTCAAGTGAATAGTAACAACCAAAATTAATGGAGTGAATGGTACCCCACTTAAATGATTTAATGAATATTTAAATTGTGTAAATGTGTAGATGAGGTTTGTATTCTCATCACAAATAGAACTTAGGGGATATTGTTAATTTAATTTGAAATGTGATTTATAAATGACTATAAATGAAATATTAAAGGTATAAAAGATGTGCAAATAATATTTGAGGCTTAGGTTCCTTTTATGAATACCAATGAAAATACTTGAATCTAGGTACATATAAATGAAAATGCTTGAACCTAGGTACCAGTAAATTGTTGTAATAAATTAGCTAAATGATAAATAGATAGTGAGGTTGATAAATAGTGAACTATATAAATGAAATTTATGAATATATGCATTAGATAAAAATGAAATTGGACATAGTATTTCCATTAGGAAATAAAATAAAAACCTATTAACACTTAATGGTACATTAGTGAAAATAAAATGAATCATAAATTTTATGTAAGCAAAAATACTTCTTGAATTGCAAATGATAAGTTATATAAATAGTAGATTCAAATTTTTTTGAATTTGAGTGACACTAGGATTTAAGTCAAATTTAATTAAATTTGAAATCCATGAAATATTCATGGATTACTTGGAATATGAATGATAATTTACATAAATAGGGCAATAAATAAATGGATGTATAAATTTGACATTAGTCCTCATTATGAGAGAAAGGAAAATATTTCGATGTACAAATAGTACACCAAAATTGATTGATGTGAATTATAATTATCATGAATGGAATAATGAATGTATAAATTACGAGAAATTCATGAATTATGTGTAATTGTGATTTAGGAATTTATGTTTTTACTAGAAATAGAATAAAATTTTATCAATTGTAATTGAACTTTATAATGAAATAATGACATAATAATACATATTAATGCTTATTGGTACTAATATGCCCATGTATTACCTAGACACGTGCGTCAGATTAGATAGATTGGCATGTCAATAGGGTATTATTTTAGCAGTACTGCGTAAGGCTTTATGCCTGTATTCATGGCTTTATGCCCACACTCATAGCTTTTATGCCCGATTACTTGTTATCATGGCTTTTAGCCATACTCATATGTTATCATGGCTTTTTAGCCATACTAACTGCATACGTGGTTGACGTACTGAGCTTACACGTCCCATGGTATGACGGCCCAAGGCACCGCGATGTCTAGTGCCAATGACTCTCTTATCCAGTTTAGTCAACCTATCATAGATTACTTGGGTAGTGAAATTTATTGAAATAAGTTAAGAATATTAGCAATTAAAAATATTAGAAATTAAATAAATGAGTAAGACGGCCTAAAATAAATAAGAATAGTTATTTAGTAGAAAGTACTAAATGAAATAATAAAAAAGTAGCAATAGAAATATAACTTAAATAAACATTACAAATGCACTTTTTCATAATAATATATAGCTAAGAATAATATTCATAGAATTTTTGGGTATGGTAGATTATTACTGTGAATTTAGGAATTAAGCGCTTCTAAAGACAATTAAATTAGAACAAAAGATAGTTGATACTAGAAGTATTATTTTAAATTAGATTAATTTCCAGAGTATCCAAATTATGATCCATTCTTTCTTTATTTTTATATATTATTTTCTTGTTATATTATTGCACCATTAAGCAGAAATGCTTAGCACGATGGATTTGTTTTCTCGCGCAGGTACTGAAGCTAAAACCCAGTGGACATTTGACTAGGATTTTTGGAGTCCAGATCTGCGGAAGTGTCTGAAGTATTCAAGGTTGTCACCTCCTCAGCAATGCATGTAGATAGGACCCATATAGATTATATTTTGTATTTTGTATAAAATGCTTAAATATTGTATTATAATGTAGATTATGAACAGGTAATTAATAGGAATGTGTTGTAAATTAATAAATTAGCTTTTTCATATGTAATTAATTTATATATCATGTAAATTATGAAATTATGTAATTATTTTGTAAATTATATAAATTAAGGAAATTTGAAAATTTTGCTTATGTAATTTGAGCATGAATGAGATTGTATGGGTTTAAAGATGGAATTGAAATATATAGATGATAAATAAAATGATAAGATTATTATTGTAAATATATTATCAAAAATTTCAAGCAGGTGAATAGTAAAATACGCCAACTAGAAATAAATTAAGGGGAACTCCGCTGATTTCTCCATAGAAAAATAATTGATATTAAAATATAACGAGAACAAATTATTAAAGGAATAAAGTAAGATAAGATAGGGGTGCTCTAGCACCAAGTGTGACATGCCCTGCTCGGCTACACTGTAAACGGGTGAGGGGTGTTACACCAAGTGTTGTCCCTCTAGCTTGTCCACACCAAGATCACTAATGGGAAACCTCTACTTTGCTTCTCAAGCCTTTTCCAACCAATTATAAATTGGAATTTTGCCTTTAGAGAGGTTTTATGTATGTATATTATACTAGAAACAATTTCTAGCAATTTTAATTCAAAGGGAATGGAGTGATTTTCTTTGAATTGATGAGAAAAAATGAAGAGAAGAGTGGGAGAGAGGTGTGCGGCCACACATAAAAGAGAAAGGACAGGTTGCTAATTTTTTCTTATAATATCTCTTTATATAATTAGGTCAAGTAATCACTTAAACCCTATGCCACATGTTACCACCACATTGCATCTTATTTTTAATTGACTTAATCACATTAAGCCAAGTGTCAAAGCTAGACTTAATCTTGACTTTGATCAACTTGCATGATAGAAAGATAAATAGCAAACTTATATGATGCCATGTGTTACCATCTCATGGTGCCACATGCCACCATGTGAAATGACCAAATTACCCTTATGTTGTAATTTTGAGTTCTCAACCCAAAATCATTATTTTTCCTCTTCAAATCAATTTATATCAAATATAAATAAATTAATTAATCTCTATTAATTAATTTCTCACAATAACCTAGATTTGGTTTTAAGTCATGCTAGGAACTTTGCAATCTTATTGCAAACTAAACCTATTTAATTAATTAATTAAACTCTTTAATTAATCAATTAAATCACATTTTACTTGGTGATTATCTTGTGTATGTGTGTGACTTACTAGGCTCATCACTAATTGGCAATGAGATATGATATTAACTCTTAATATCATCAGAACTCTTTCTTACCATAAATGATTTTTCTAAATCATTTTAGGCATCTCATAGACCATGGTTGACACTTAGCATAGTGTGCCATGGCCACCCAATCAGTAACAAGGAATACCTTAAATGAACCTATAATCATATGTTACCATGCACTAGAATCTCTTTGTTATAAAATCCCAATTTGAGCTGGAGTTATGGTTTATGTCAAACCCCATTTTCTATGAATATTATGTTCTCTTTTAATTCCAGTTCTTGATTAATTAGATTTTCTTGTCAAAAACTCTTTTCTGACTAAATCTGTCTGTCCTGGCCAAGAACTTGAAACATCAAGAACAATTAAATAAACATAGGATTTTATCCCTATTTACTTAGGGTAACAGATTCCATCTTGATCAACACTTATCTCCATATATAACTAGCAGGAGCCAACACATGCCTATATACCCATACACAGTACAAGTATGAAAGCAGTATCAAACTCAAATCACCTATATACAAGATAACTGTGTTATCTCAGGTCTAAAGATTATATGCACTGATATGATATATGATAATGCATTGATAAGAGTAAACTCCATGTACTTGTCATATGCGTCACTGGTTCGACCTACTTATTATGTATAAGTGCCTATCATGTTTGTTATATGGCATGAGACTCACTATTCCATCTTATTTATATCTCATATAAATACCTTGGGAACAAGCATGATTACAATCTTTCTGGATAAGTCATGTCCTGTGTGAAGTATCCTCGATTGTGAACCAGTTTATGATACTTTGTGCTAGAAATACTGTCACTCATATTTTTAATAACTTAAGAATAGAATTTCTAATAAAATATCAATAGACCTTTTCTATTACACATAAATGCATTATGTAAACGGAAAAATGAAATTACCTTTTATTAATAAAATATATACAAGAATAAAATATGTACAAGATACATACTAAATGATATGCTCTAGGTCATATTACTAACAATCATAGCAAGGAATTTGAAATATTCAAATTTTTCTATAATTCATAAAACTAATGCTAGCATTTTTAGTCATACAATATCTTTGATTCAATAACATTTTATCAAACATTCATATTCAACATAAACTATAATAACAATACAATATTTCTTAATCAATGTTTAAATCATTTAATCATATTTTATTTTAAACAATCATAAAACATATTTTTTCAACCACATTTTGAATTAAAGTATTTATTTTTTAAGGGTATTGATAACATTCACACAGTTCAGAGCATGACACACCATGACAAAGCCAATACATCCCAATAACCAAAGGTTAAAGGGGGAATACAAAGGCTAGCTAGCATATATGAGTACTCATCCAATACATCCTCAACTTGTAAACCAAAGAGGGAAAACTCAACCCCACTAGTGGAGAAGATTATATCCAATACATCTCACTAGGTAAGCTAATGAGGAGTACAAATCATGTTGTCATGCTAAATGTGGTTTCAAAACAATTTCAATAATTTTCCATTCAACAAAATGCATTTATAATCAATAAACACATTTAGTTGTTATTAATTTATGTACACGGCTGGCAACACATAAAAATTCTCAAAAACACTTCAACATACTTTTAAATCCGGCCCACCCTCGTGCTACAATGATATAAAAGGGTCAACATCCGCCTTTCCACATTCACCAATTCATTTCATAAATTAAAATTCTCAAATGCAAGGGAAAATCATAACTCATTTATAATAACGTATTCAAATCAATTACAAAGTTTAAAATAAGGAAAATGGTTAGTTGTGCACAAACCTTTAATGAATCTCTTTCTTGATGTCTTAAGCCTTTTCTTCCTTGGAAGTCTTTTTGTCCACTGAAATCATACAATTACCAAACCTTAATACTCATTCCAAGTTGCATTCATAGTTAACTAAACAAAAATTCTAATGAATTCCCAAGTTCTAATTGATTCTGGACTCAGGGCAGATTTAAAACCTGACCTTAGAGTCCAAATTCAACCTAATTCTAATCATAATTTGATAAAGCGTTCTTCATAAAAATTGTTTCTCTATGTGTTAGGTTTTGTTTCCAATTTTGAATCACTTATTTAGAGTTCTATAGCTCAAGTTATGGCCAAAAAATTAGACACTATTCCAAATGCCACATTTTTGAAATTCCAGGTTTTTCAGAATTTGTACCTTAACTTTATATTCCATATCTGGCCATCTTAAACTCATAATTTGGCCTGGGTCCCTAAAACAATGTTTTAGGTATTTGTCTTAGGTTTTCAAATCATTTTGAATAACTTCAATTAGAGTTTTTTAGAGGAAGTTATAGCCTGATAACCATTCAGAGGTCACAAGGCCAAATAGCTAAGGTGCAAGAATTCCAGATTTGGGATTCCTGACTTATCCCAACAATTCCTCTATCTTACCCTAAGAACTGGATTCTGGTCAAAACATAAAGTTTGTAGTCTTATGTATTATGAAAATTTTAGCTTTGGAATCACCTAATTTTCATTTATATAACTCTAGTTATGGCCATTTTTCCAAAACTGGTTACATGCCTAATCCTTCACATTTTCCAGGTTCAGTCTAGCACTAAGGCAGATTTGCTAGACTAAATTTTTCTAGCAATTTGATTAGGTTAGGGTCATAATTTGGCTCTATGGTCTCCATAAGAATTGTTCTCCTATGTCTCAGGTTTCCATTGGTTCAAGAATCACCAAAATTGTAGTTTTTTAGAGTATATTATACCTAATTTACTAAGTACTATTCATTTGGTCATTTGTGGTCAGGTCCAGAATTACAATTCCAAATTCAAAGCTCATTTAGGGTAACTTATGGTCATTTTCTGGGCAAGGTGTCTTCATGAAAATTCTAGCCCTATGTCTTATGTTTCATTTGCAATTGGTTTCACACCAATTGGAGTTGTGTAGCTCAACTTATAAGCTATTAAGCACACTAGACTCGAGTGTCCAGAATTTCAGCAAAATGACACACTACCAATCCATTCATTCCTTTTATCAATTCACATCAATTTCCAACCAAGACATACCAAATGACCATAGTTTACCATTATAAGCATTAATTGCATCACATACTATAAAACCCTAATTTTCACCAAAACCCTAATTCTCCGTATTCCCAATTCATGCAATTCCGTGCAACTTCAATACACCAATCACATATATAACCTCAATTAAGTTAGAATTCATGCTCAGTTTATTTAAAAAATATCAAAATCCTAAAGTTCCTAAGCTAGCCGAATTTCCTACCTTCTCATACATGTAAAATTTTCATGTTTTCTTAAGCATATTCCCCATAATTAACCCTAATTCCATGTATGGGTAACCAATCAAAGCTTATAAAACTCTTACCTCTAATGGAGCTTTCAAATCTTCAAAATCCTTTCAACTTTTCTTGTCTTTCTTTCTCTCAATCTTCACTTTGAGACTTAATTAGAGGTTTTCTACTAATTTAATGGGAAAATTTATGGAAAGAATTGGAGTTTCAAGAGCTCAATTTAAGTAACAATGGAGGAAAATGATTGAGAGGGAGAGAGAAAAGGGAGCCGGCCATATGGGATGAGGAAGAAGAGATTTTTTTTGTTTCATTTTAATCTAATTTTTGTCTTCTTTTATGCATAATTATCCCTTAATTATTTTAATTTAAACAATAATTTTAATTGTGTCATGATGAGGTCATGCTTATGTCATAATTCAATTAAAATTTTAAGTTTTCATTTCTTTTCTTTTCTTTCCATACTCTTATTCATATTTTTAATTCTTTTTCAATATTTTAATCTCATACAATTTAATGCACATTTAGGTCAAAAGTCACTTCTTGAAGTGAATTGACCAAAATTGTAACACCTTGAACCTCCGAGTTATGAATAGTACCATTTTTGGTCCGTGACTAGTACTATTCAAAGACACCTGTGACTAGTACTATTCAAAGACACCTTGAGGACAAAAAAATAAATAGAAAATTAATTGAGATAGACACAATAAAAATTCAAGTGACCCAAAAATATAAGGACTCACCGGGTATATTGTAAAAGAGGGATTATGACCCAATAAGGGGCATTTTGGTCAATTCACTTTAAGAGTTGATTTTTTACCAAAATATCAATTTAATTAAATGAAAATAAAATATTGACTTATGAAGAAATATTGAGGGAAAAATTAGATTATAAAGTGAAAGGAAAATAAAAGAAATAAAAATCTAGAATTTTAAGTCCATTTTGACCCAATTAAAATTTTAGGACCAATGGGCTTTGGACAACTCAATTAAAATTAATTAATTAAATCAAAATTTGGGATAAGTATGAAAAGAAGCCATCTTCTTTCCTCTCCCATTTAGTTACCACCCACTCTCTCTCCTTCTCTCTTTCTTTCTTTCTTCTTCTTCCTTCTTTCCCCATTGACACCAATTCTCAAAACTCAATTCCTTGCTTTTCCTCTATAGATTTTGCATCTAATTGGTAGAGAACATCAAATTAAACATTGATTGAGAGATTAAAAGTAAGGAGAGACAAGAGATTTGAAAGAAATTAAAGATTTGGGAAGGTCACAATTGAGGTAAGTGTATTTTCATGTTAGATTAGTTGTATAGGCTTTGAATTAAGTTAACTTATGATGAAATTGTGACACCCCTTACCCATCTACAGTGTAGCCGAGTAAGATATGCCACACAGTGTGCCAGAACACCCTATTTTAATTCAATCATTTTTTTATTCTTCCTAATTTATTTTTTTCATAGTTATGAAGTCATTTATTGAAATTATAATTTATTTGAAGTTCCGAAAATTTTATAGAAAATCCGGCAGAGTACCGACTAAAAATGGAGAAAACAGTAATCATTTCCAATCATTCTCAAACTCCAATAATCATCAACATAGTCTCAACATTAGCAATCATTTCAAGTTCTCAATATTAATCCACAATTTCATTCAAATTCAAAATCAACTAAAATTTCATGAAGATATTCTCAAATTATATTAATTAACAAAATTCTTCAAAATATGTACATCAACATATGATTACATAAATTTAATATTTACATGAGTTCATAATTTACAAATCACAAACTACTACCTATTACAAAATGCAAAAACATAATTTCAAAAGGGACCTAAACGTCCTACCACTAATGCACTGTAGATGAGAGATGACTCTGACTCTATGCAGATCTATGACATCACCCAGTCTGTGGTCTGCTGGGCTCTCTGTCTGTCTCTCCAGAACCTACACGTGGCAAAAAGCGACGCGCTAAGCAATAATGCTTAGTGGTGCCAATAATAAAATAAAAAGAACTAAAAGGAAATAAATATACCGTGAGTGTATTGATGTCTCATGCAGACAAATTTTTTATAATTATTGGTAGTCTTATTTATTTGGCACTTGTTATATTCATTATTTCATTAAATTTATCAACTTTCATTTTTGGTTGCCCAAGTAACTTATACTGGGTGACTGAACTAGATAAACGGGTAAACAGGCACTGGGTATCTAGTACCTCAGGCCATCACACCATTGGTCACATATGCATCTCCCGGTGTGCAACAGAATAACTAATAAGCTGTAATAATATTAGGCAAAAGGCCAAGTATCAACACAATGTCAGAATGGCTAAAAGCCATAAAATCACAAAATGACATAATGCCATGTGCAATACTGCTAACTGAACCCTATTGGCATGCCAACCTATCCAAACCAATCTTGCTAGGTGTACTAGGGCATGTTATACTTTTAAACTTTACAATTCTTGAAATTTAAGTTTAGGTGTTACTATTTATTTCATTAGTCAACTAAAATGTTGACTTTTGCATAGACAATAGGTACATTAGTTCTAATACTCTCAACCTACCACATTTTGCATTCTAAAGTTGTTGGTATTGGTTGCCAATACCATTTTCTAAGCTTAATATTAGTTGTTCAAAATTTTCAGATTTCAAGCCTTGTGTTTACTGTTCCATTGGTCATTTTTACAATAGGAATTTGGTAAAGTTGTCTTCATGAAAGTTGTTCCTTATTTTGTCTAGTTACATTTCCTATTTTGAATCACTCCATTTTGAGTTTTGTAGCTCAAGTTATGGCCTAAACACCATAACTGGCCGGATTGGACAGAATCCAAAATCCTGGGCAAAACTGGTTCTGCCAGATTTGGTAACCTAAGTTTGGTTGGCAATTTGACTAGGTTATGGTCAGAATTTGGATTTGTGTTCTTCATGAAAGTTGTAGGTCTATGTCTCAAATTTCTACTGGTAAAAGTTTAGATCAATTGAACCTTTCTACACTGAGTTATGACCAAATGAATAAACACTGTTTATTTGATCATTTTGCCCAGGCAGAATGCAGGTCACCCGGATTAGGGTAATTTTTAGGTCAACTTAGTTTGGTTTTCTGGGCAAGGTTTCTATACCAAAGTTGTGCCATTATGTGTCTAGTTTCATGTCCAATTGGCTTTGCACCAATTGAACCTACACAACCCAAGTTATAACTACCCAAACAGGCTGGACTCACATCCAGACTTACAGGTCACACAAGGCAGCTCAGCCAAACTCAAATCCCAAGCTATAACTCACTTCAATTATTCATCATACACAGCCAAAAGGTCAATAATTGACCATTTAAACTTTCATTCACCAACAAATGAACAAGATCCAAGTTTTTGTGTCCAAACCCTAGCTCCAATTTAAGGTTCACATAACACATGTCAATTAGGCATACTAATCCATTTCAAATTTATGTCTACACATCAACACCATTTCTAAGGCATTTTAAATCCATCAAAACCGTCAAATACCACTCCCATAAAGCTGGTCAAAATTCTATTCTCAATTTTACACATGAGTTATCTCAATTTCTTAATTATTTGTTCATATTCAAATTAATTTTTTAAGAAATAAACAAGATTAAGTAATTAACATGCACTAACCTCTTTGGTCTCTTTATTGGCTTGTAAAAACCTTGGAATTTCTTCACTTTATGATAATCAAAACCTTGCTCTTGATGTGGGGGTTAATTTTTGTGAAGGGTGTTTAGGGTTTTGGGGTGAGATTTGGTGAGTTATGAAGCTTTGGTAAGCTTTCAATGGTGGAATGGGTATGGAGGAGAGGGACGGCTCATTTTTTGGGTGAGGATGGCTGCTGGATTTTCTTTCATTTTTTTGTATCCTTTATCCACTTTTTATTAGTTAATTTAAGTGTTGATTAAATATAATTGGTGGAATTTTTTAAATGACATCATAGTGATGTCATAATTGGCCTTTTATCTCATTTTCTCTTCTTTTCTTCTCTACTTATTTTCAATTTAATTTTTAGTAATATTTATTCACATTTTGTGTCATAATAATTAGTTACTTAACTAGAAATGTCGGCCAAAAATCACCTGTGAAAGCGAAATGACCAAAATGCCCTCCGTTTGGCTTAACAGACCAAAATTGTCTGTACCGATTGAAAACTTTTTCTAAGCATTTCTTGGCATTCTAATGCCATAGAAACCTCAATGACCCTTCTCTGGAGTCTCAAAAATTATTTTATGAATTTTTCCCTAGGTCTAGGGCTCCTAATTGCGAGAACCGCAACTTCCTACTAGGTTACCCATCGCTAGGGCACCGGCTCATTTAACTTGATTGTATTTTATTTCTAAAACTTTTTCTAAATTTTTCTTATTAATATTTGAGTTAATTATGGTTCCTCACATCAGTTTAAATATTTTTCCGGATGTTTTAGCTGTCCAGATCGACACTGGTCACTGGAACAGTAGAATGTACAGAGTTGCTATAGGGAGGGTGTTACAGAAATAACATAAGAAATTGAAAGGAAACATGTATGGAAATATAAACTAGGGTTTTGGCCAATTTAGGGAAAATTAGGGTTTTGATGTATTTTAGTTAAATTAATGATAAATCTAAGTTAAATTGAAGTAGTATGCATGATTGGGAGTAGTAAGATTTCATGGGATTGTATAAATTGAATTATGGAAGATTAGGGTTCATGGGAAAATTGGAGCTTTGGTGCTAGAGAGTGAAATTGGTGTGTGTAGTGTTAAATTATAATCATTTGAGGTGTATTTAGTTTGAATTGACATTGGGTTCATGAATGGAAGAAATGAAATGGTAGGATTAGGGAAAATTATAAACTTTGGTGTTTGAAAATTGTAGGTTTTGTGCTAGGAAGTACCATTGATGTGTTAATGCTAAAATATAGTCATTTTCGGTGAATTAAATGTGAATTGAGATTGGTTAGTGGAAGTAATTCAAGAAATGAAAATTTTAACTTAGGGCAGAATTTTGCACATTAAATTCAGTGTGTTTGGAAGCGCATAACTTGAGCTACACAACTCTAATTGGTGTGAAACCAATTGGAAACAAAACTTAATACATAGGGCTAGAATTTTCATGAAGATACCCTGCCCTGAAAATGACCTTAAGCTATCCGAAATGAGCGTTGAACTTAGAGACAAAATTTTGGAACCTGCAGAATTTGACCATATGAATAGTAAACTTTGCATGGCCATAACTCTCTCTAAAAAACTCCGATTTAGGCGATTCTTGAACCGATGGAAACCTAAGATATAGTAGAACATTTCATATGAAGAACTTGAGGCCAAATTATGGACTTAACCCAATCAAATTCCTGAGCAAATTTGAATCACTGAATCTGTAGAATTGCAGATTTACCATATGAACAGTAAATTTTGCATGGCCATAACTCTCTCTAGAAAACTTCGATTTAGGCGATTCTTAAACCGATGGAAACCTAAGACATAGTAGAACATTTCGTATGAAGAACATTAGACCAAATTATGGACTTAACTTGACCAAATTGCTGAACGAAATTGGATCAGTAAATCTGCCAGAACTGAATCTGCAGCATGAACAGTGACGTGAACAGTAATCGTGTTTTGGGCATAACTTGAGTTACACAGCTCTGAATTAGGCAATTCAAAAAGGAAAATAAAGTTAAGACCTAGATGAACAATTTTCATGAAGAACATCTCATCAAATTATGATCGAAATTAGGTAAAAATTGGGTTCAAAGATTGAGACACCAAGTTGTCCAAAACCAAAATTTTCTAAAATTTGCAAAGCTAACTTGGGATGCATTAGACATGCATGTAATGAGTTTTTAGCAGCAATTGAAATTGGTATTGAGGTATTTTATTTGTGTATTTTTAGCAGAAAAAGAAGTTGGAACGGACAAGGAATAGTGAGTAAAGAGAAAGGAGAGCATTGAAGGTTTGTGCACAACTAACATTTTTCTTTGTTTTAGCTTCGTAAATTGATTTGAATGAGTTTATTTGAATGAGTTTGATTTGAAATGAGTTTATTTTGAATGAGGTATCTTTTTCTCTTGTATTTGAGGAATTTATGTGTTGCCACCCCTTTTATGGGTTTTATGATGATTTGAATATGTTATTGTTTTATAAACGTGATTATTGATTTAGAAACTCTTGAAAGTTATTTTGAAACCACAGTTAGCTTAACAGTCCCTTCGGAACTCCCCAGTAGTAACAGCTACTTGGGGTTTTATAATTGAAATTGATTATGTCCCCCATTAATAACGGTTAGTGGGGTAAGACTACTAACGGTTAGTGAGGTTGAGATTGCTTTATTGTGGTGTACATGTAATACCCTCCCTGTAGCAATTCCGTACATTCTACTGTTCCGGTGATTGGTGTCGGTCCAAACAGCTAGAACGTCTGGAAAAATATTTAAACTAAAGTGAGGAACCATAATTAACTCAAATATTAAGAAGAAAAATTTAGAAAAAAAATTTAGAAATAAAATACAACCAAGTTAAATGAGCTGGTGCCCTAGCGATGGGTAACCCAATGGGAAGTTGCGGTCTTCGCATCTAGAAGCCCTAAACCTGGGAGAAAATTGATAAAATAATTTTTGAGACTCCAGAGAAGAGTCGTTGAGGGTTCTATGGCATTAGAATACCAAGAAAATCCTTAGAAAAAATTTTCAATCGGTACAGACAATTTTGGTATGTTAAGCAAAACGGAGGGCATTTTGGTCATTTCATCTTTAGAGATGATTTTTGGCCGACTTGTCCAGTTAAGTAAATAATTATTATGATCTAAAATATGAATAAATATTGCTAAAAATTTAATTGAAAATGAGTAGAAAAGAAAAGAAAATAAAATGAAATAAAAGTCATATTTATGACATAAGCATGATGCAATTAAAATATTTTCACCTAACCAAATTTTGACACATCATTATAAACTACTTAAACATGAATAAAAGGAGATAAAACTTGAAAAAGTGGACAGCCATCTTCAATCTTTGGGCTGCAGAAACGTAGAGAAAGAGAGAGAGAGGAGAAAAAAACTCCATGAAAGCTCTTGTTCAAGCTTGATTTTCCCTAAGCTCTCCACACCAAAACCGTAAACTTCCTTCACAAAAAATTATCCCTAAACCTTGAGGAAGCATAAGGCAGCAGAAATTTGAGGAAATTTTGAAGTTGGGCAAGTCCAAGTTAGGTCACAATGAGGTTAGTGCCAATTCCGTCTAGAAATTTTATGTATATCATATGTGGAGTAGGAATTAAGTGTTAAAATTAAGAGAAATTAAACAAAAGTTGCATGATGAATTTTTACCATTTTTGGCAGCCATGAACTTATGAGAGTTTTGATGATTTTTTTTTAGATTAAAAGAGTATATAAGCTATCCTTTGACATGAAATTATCACTTAGCACCTTATATTATAAGTTAATGGAAGAATAGAGGAATTGAGAATTTAGGGTTTTCACCAAATTAAGGTTTTAATCCTATAATGGTGTAGGAACATTTTAATAGTCAATTAGTAACCATTTGGTTATTGGTAAACAAGAAATGAAGTGTGTTTAGTGATGGGATTTAGGTTTAGTGTGGCTGCCCTAGGTGACCTGCAGAATTGGACATGAGTCCAGCAGGTTTGGGCAGCCATAACTTGAATTGTAGAGGTTCAATTGGTGTAAGGCCAATTGGACATGAAACTAGACACATAATGGCAAAACTTTGGTGAAGAAACCATGCCCATAAGACCAAACTAAGTGGACCAAAAGCTTGCCCCAATCCGGGTGACCTGCAATCTGTTTCTGCAGAATGACCAAATAAACAGTATTTGGTCATTTGGCCATAACTCAGTGTAGAATGATCCAATTGACCTGAAATTTTACCAGAAACAAGCTAAGATATAGACCAACAACTTTCATGAAGAAACCTACCCCAAATTATGACCAGAACCTATCCAACAAGGGAGTTGCAGTCACTATTTACTGTACTGTAGATATGGTCAGTCCAAAAAATTTCCAATCCGGCCAGTTGTGGTTTTTGGACCATAACTTGAGCTACAAAACTCCAAATGGAGTGATTCAAAAAAGGAAATTTAACTAGACAAAATAAGGAACAACTTTCATGTTGATCATTTTGCCAAATTCCCACTGCAAAAATGACTAATGAAACAGTAAAAATAAGGTATGAAAACTAAAAATTCTGCTCAATTAACTTTAAGCTTAGAAATGGTATTGGCAATCAATACCAACAAATTTTGAATGCAAAATGTGGTATGTTGGGAGTATTAAAACCAATGTACCTATTATCTATGCAAAAGTCAACATTTTGGTTGACTAATGAAGTGAATAGTAACACCAAAACTTGAAATTCAAAAATTGTAAAACTCAAAAGTGTCAAATGCTCTAGTATAGCTAACAAGATTGGTTTGGATAGCTTGGCATGCCAATAGGGTTCAGTTAACAGTACTGCACATGGCATTATGCCATTCTGTGATTTCATGGCTTTTAGCCATTCTGACATTATGTTGATACTTGGCCTTGTGTCTAATGTTATTACAGCTTATTAGTCGCTCATGCACACCGGAGACACATATGTGACCGATGGTGTGACGCGGCCGAGGTACTTGATATCCAAAGGTCGGGTTACCCGCTTATCCAGTCGATTCAAAGATAGGTTACTTGGGCAACCAAAAATGAAAGTGGATAAATTTAATGAAATAATGAATATAACAAGTACAAAATAAGTAAGACTACAAATACTCATCAAAAATTTATTTGCAATGAGACATCAATACATTCACTGCATATTTATTTTATGTTATTTCTTTTTATTTTATTATTGGCACCACTAAGCATTATTGCTTAGCGCGTTGCTTTTGCCACACGTAGGTTCTGGAGAGATCGACCGAGAGCCCAAGAGAGACCCTGCATCGGGTGAGACCTTCTGCAGCTCTGCATAGTGTCCGTGTCACCTCACCATCTTCAGTGCATTGGTAGGACACTAGGTTTTATTTTGGTATTTTGTAACTAACTTTTATTTTCTCTTGTGTAATTGAGACTTATGTAATGTATTATGATGTTAATGTAAATAGTAGAAATTGTGTTTATGAATGGAAAATTGAGTATTTATTTATTGCTTATATATGAATACCATGAGCAATGAATGATTGAGAAATGGAAATGTTGTTGAAAAAAAATATTGAGATTTTGTTGATGAGATGGAGTTTGGGATTGATTGAAAATATTGGAAGTGTTTTTCACAGGTTCCGAAGAACTGTTTTCTCCATTTTTAGCCGGTACTCTGCCGGATTTTCTATAAAATTTGCAGAACCTCAAATAAATTTATGATTTCACTAAATGACTGAAATGATTTATATTTCACAAATTGTACTCCGTAACAATAAAAAAAAATTAGGAAGAATAAAAATGGTTGAATTAAAATAGGGTGTTCCGGTACACTGTATGGCATATCTTGCTCGGTTACACTGTAGACGGGTAAGGGGTGTCACATTTAGTGGTATCAAAGCACGGTTTAGGCGTTTCTAGGCCTAGATTGAGTCCATACCATGCATTGCATTTGTAAGAGTCGAGATGACACTAATGCAGATATGTTTGTCTTTATTATTTTGAATAGGATATGGACCCTACATCTTAGAGGGCAGTTGAGGAGGAAGTGGAGAGTCATGCTCCACCTGCAGCAGTTGAGACTGGGAGTAGGGGAGAACCTGCTCAGCCTCCACAGGTCGTGTTCCAGCAAATGGCCGAATTCTTCAAACAAATGGAGCATGACTCTAATGAGGCCAAACCAGAAGTAATAACTTGGGACTTCTTCCTCTCAAAATTCAAGAAGAAATATGTGGGTAGTGTATACTTGGAAGAGAGAAGAAGAGAGTTCATTAACCTGAGGCAGAGACAGTTGACAGTGGCCGAGTATGAAAAGGAATTTGTCAGATAGTCCCTAATGAGGCCGAAAGGTGTAAGAGATTTGAAGAGGGATTAAATGACAACATAAAGATCATGATTACTGCCTTGGGAATCACCGACTTCACCAAGTTAGTGGAAGCTTCAATAAAAGTTGAAAAGGTTAGAATAAGTGAGCAGACCAGAAGGGAGAGACAGCAGAAGAGGGGCTCGAGTCAGTCTAGTTCATCTCCTGCACCTGGGAAGAAGTTCAATGGTCCACCTGCACAGAGTTCAAGTCAACCACAAGGTCAGGGTCAGTCTCAGGGGCCTAGGCCACAGTTCACCCATAGGAGAGGTCAGTCCACACCATCAGTGGGCAGCTCTCCAGGGACAGGGTTTAGGGGACCAGGCTCAGCATCTTCTGCATGTCCACATTGTTTGAAATGGCATAAGGGGGAGTGTTGGAGAGTGACTGGTGTCTGCTTAAGGTGTGGGTCGACAGAGCATCAGCTGAGGAACTGTCCACGCAGAACTACTATAGCTGCTCCAACACAAGCAGACAGACCTGCTCCTGCACCACAAAGAGGTAGGAAATCTAGCAAATCTGAGGCAGTGGGACCATCACAGAGGCCTGCATCTGAGCCATCAGAGAGGCCTGAAGGCAGGCCACCTGCCAGAGCCTATGCCATGAGAGCTCAGGAGGAGCAAGATGCCCCGAACGTCCTCAGGGGTACGTTCTCCCTCTACAATACATCTGTGCATGCATTGGTGGATCCAGGATCCACTCATTCATACATCTGCATCAACCTACCCGTAGAAAGGGGGATACTAGTAGGGGAGAGTGACCAAGACATTCTGGTCACTAATCCATTGGGCCATAGTGTAGTGGTGAACAAAGTATACAAGGGTTGCCCGTTAAGGATTCAGGGGTATGAATTCTTGGCAGACCTGATTGAGTTGTCTTTCCATGAGTTTGACGCGATTTTGGGAATGGACTGGTTATCACGTCATCAGGCAATAATTGATTGTAAATTGAAGAGAATTTCTTTGAAAACTCTTGAGGGTAATGAGATTACAGTTGTGGGGGAAAGGACAGATTTCTTGTCCAATGTCATCTCAGCCACAGTTGCAAGAAAACTGATGAGAAAAGGCTGTGAAGCCTACCTAGCACATGTGGTGGATACTAGGCGTGCTAAGCGGATCTGTGTGACATACCCACAAGAAAAGACTTCCTGCATGTGTTCCTCAAGAATTGCCCGGTTTGCCACCGTAAAGGGAAGTTAAATTTGCTATTGATATACCGTCAGTACAAAGACCAATCTCTATTGCTCCTTATAGGATGGCGCCTGCACTGAAGAAACCAAAATCCATTCAGGAGTTGCTGGATAAGGGGTTCATACGCCCCAGTGTGTCACCATGGGGAGCTCCAGTGCTGTTTGTAAAAAAGAAGGATGGGACTTTGAGCTTATGCATTGATTATCGGCAGTTGAATAAAGTGACTGTGAAGAATAAGTATCCATTACCTAGAATTGATGATCTGTTTGATCAGTTGAAGGGAGCAGGAGTATTTTCCAAAATTGATCTCAGATCAGGGTATCATCAGTTGAGGGTGAAAGATGCAGATGTGCCAAAGACTGCATTTAGGACTCGGTATGGGCATTATGAGTTTTTGGTGATGCCCTTTGGCCTAACAAATGCACCAGCAGTATTCATGAACCTTATGAACCGTATCTTCCATCCATACCTAGATCAGTTCGTAGTGGTCTTTATTGATGATATTGAAGGAACGGAAGCGTGAAAAACACAAGTTTATTCCATTGAATTCAAAAATTTTCACCTAGGGTCACATGCATCATGCAAGATTTATTTTTATCTATTTGATTTCAATGATAAACAACATATTAAAACTCTTTTAATATGTTTTTGGATCTGTATTTGCCATTTAAGATTTTAAAATTAATCAGATTAATTTTAGAACCCTAGATTAAATCAAAAACGATTACACTAACCTCTTGATGCACTACAGCGTGTCTGCGCCTTTGAGATTCGTCTTCAGGACACCAGATGTTGTCCCTCTAGCTTGTCCACACCAAGAACACCTATGGCAGCCCTTGAACACCTTCTAAAGCCTTTTCTATTAATTAGAAATTCAAGTTTTGCCTTTTAAGAGATTAGAGATGTAAACAGGACACTAGAAACAATTTCTAGTGTTCTTAATTCAAGAGATTGATGGCTAATCTCTTTGAATTGATAAGAGATGAAGAAGAATAGAGGAAGGGCTGCAAAATGGAGTGACCAAGGAGTGTGGCTGCTAGTTGTATTTTATTTTCTCATAACAACACTTAAATAGCTAGGTTAACACATTAAACCCTTGCCACATGTCACCCTTTGATTAGCTCTAGGTTTAAGTGACCCAATCACATTGTGCCAAGTGTCAAACCTATATTTAATCTTGATTTTAATCATCTTACATGATTAAAAAACATTTGGCAAGCTTATGTGTTATGCCATGTGTCATGTAACAGCCCGATCCTTCTCCAGTTAGCATTGTCCGCTTTGGCCCATGGGCCTCACGGATTTGTCCCTTGGGAGGTTTCATTCCCAAAAGCGCGCTGACCAGGTGAGGAAGGCTCCCACATATATGGCCCAAATCTTTTCTTCCCATTTTCGATGTGAGACACGAAGTTTCCACCCCAGTGCGTAGCTGGTTGAACAAGCACGTCCCAACCCCATCCCTGGGTCGTGACATGTCACCATCTCATGGTGCCACATGTCACACTGCAAAATGACCAAAATGCCCATGTGTCTTAATTTTGAGTTCTCAACCCAAAATAATTATTTTTCTTCTTCTAATTAATTTATATCAAATATAAATTAATTAATTAATCTCTATTAATTAATTTCTCATTAATTAAATTCATATTTAAACACTTTAAATATAAATTTAACTTATATTATACATCCAATAATCTAGATTTGGTTTCAAGTCATGCGAGGGACTTTGCAAACTAATTGCAAACCAAACCTATTCAATTAATCAATTAAACTCTTTAATTAATTAATTAAATCATATTTAATTAGGTGATAACTTGTGTATGTGTGTGACTTACTAGGCTCATTACTAATTGGCAATGAGACATGATATCAACTCTTAATATCATCAGAACTCTTTCTTACCATAAATGATTTCTCTAAATCATTTTATGAACCTCATAGACCATGGTTAACACCTAGCATAGCATTCCATGGCCACCATATTAGTAATAAGGTTTACCTTAAATGAACCTATAATCATATGTTACCATGCACTAGAATCTCTCTGTTACAAAATCCCAACTCAAGCTGGAGTCATGGTTTATATCAAACTCCATTTGCTATGAATATTATGTTCTCTTTTAATTCCAGTTCTTGATTAAAAAGATTTTCTCATCAGAAACTCTTTTTTCTGAATAAATCTATCTGTCCTGGCCAGGAACTTGAAACATCAAGAACAATTAAATGAACATAGGATTTTATCTCTATTTACTTAGAGGAACAGATTCCATCTTGATCAACACCTACCTCCATATATAACTAATAAGAGCCAACACATGCCCATATACCCATACACAGTACAAGTATGAAAGCAGTATCAAACTCAAACTACCTATATACAAGATAACTGTGCTATCTCAGGTCTAAAGATTATATGCACTGATATGATTTATGACAAAACATTGACAAGAGTAAACTCCATGTGCTTGTCATAAGTGTCACTGGTTCGGCCTACTTATCATTTATAAGTGCCTATCATGTTTGTTATATGGCATGAGACTCACCATTCCATCTTATTTATATCTCATATAAATAACTTGGGAACAAACATGAATACAATCTTTCTGGATAAGTCATGTCCTTATTATGAAGTATCCTCGATTGTG
Source organism: Hevea brasiliensis (assembly GCF_030052815.1). Taxonomy (NCBI): domain Eukaryota; kingdom Viridiplantae; phylum Streptophyta; class Magnoliopsida; order Malpighiales; family Euphorbiaceae; genus Hevea; species Hevea brasiliensis. The sequence goes on along the minus strand of NC_079501.1, from coordinate 40,845,062 downwards.
AACCTATTTATGATACTTCGTGCTAGAAATATTGTCACTCATATTCTTAACAACTTAAGAATAATATTTCTAACAAAATATCAATGGACCTTTTCTATTACACATAAATATATTATATAAACGGAAAAGTGGAAATGCCATTTATTAATAAAAATATGTACAAGATACATACTAAATGATATGCTCTAGGGCATACTACTAACAATCTCCCACTAGCACTAGAGCCATTCATTACAATACCTTAGACCCATCTTCTCAAGATGTCGGTCTAACTGAGCTTGTGACAAAAGCTTAGTGAATGGATCAGCTGGATTTTTCAGCTGATGTTATTTTTCTGCATGGCTATATCGCCTTGCCCAACTATATCTCTGATAATGTGGTAGTGTCTTTCTATGTGTTTGGAGTTTGGGTGAGACCTTAGTTCCTTAGCCTGTATGACTGCTCCATTATTGTCACAGTGTAGTGGAACTGCTGACTCAATGGAAGGAACCACTGTAAGTTCTGTCACGAACTTCTTTATCCAAACAGCTTCCTTTGCAGCATCTAATGCAGCAATATACTCAGCCTCTGTAGTGAAATCTACAGTCATGCTCTGTTTGGAACTCTTCCAACTGACTGCACCTCCATTACAAATGAACACATATCCAGAGGTAGACTTTCTATCATCGATATCTGATTGGAAATCAGAATCAGTATAACCATCCAATTGCAAGTCTCCACCTCCATAAATCAAGAATAAATCCTTAATTCTTCTCAAGTACTTAAGAATATTCTTGACAGCTATCTAGTGTTCTAAACCTGGATTGGATTGATACCTGCTAGTCAAACTAACAGCATATGCGATATCCGGCCTAGTACACAACATTGCATACATTAAACTTCCAATAGCCGAAGCATATGGAATCCTGGCCATCTTATCTCTTTCTTCAGGTGTCTTTGGAGACATCTCTTTAGAAAGATGGATACCATGTCTCACTGGTAACAATCCTCTCTTGGAATTAAGCATGTTAAACCTCTTTAACACCTTTTCCAAGTATAGACTTTGGGATAAACCAATTATTCTTTTCGCTCTATCTCTATAGATGCGAATTCCAAGAATATAGGTTGCCTCCCCTAAGTCTTTCATGGAGAATGTATTTGACAACCATACCTTTATAGTCGTCAACATACCTGTGTCATTACCCATCAACAGTATGTCATCCACATATAAGACAAGGAAAGTGATAGCACTTTCACTAACCTTCTTATATACACATGGCTCATCCTCTTTTTTTATAAAACCAAAGGATTTAATGGCTTCATCAAAATGAATGTTCCAACTCCTCGAAGCTTGTTTCAACCCATAAATGGATCGCTTTGGCTTGCATACCTTAGAACCATCTTGGGATTCAAATCCCCTAAGTTGTTCCATGAAAATGTTTTCTTCAATTTATCCATTAAGAAAAACTGTTTTGATATCCATCTGAGAAATCTCATAATCATAGTATGCAGCTATTGCTAATAAAATCCTAATTGATTTAAGCATGGCAACAGGTAAAAAAGTCTCCTCATAGTCGATTCCTTGCCTTTGGCGAAACCCTTTCGCTACTAGCCTTGCCTTATAGGTCTCTACCTTTCCATCAGAACCAATTTTCTTCTTAAAAACCCATTTTTTCCCTATAGGTACAATACCTTCAGGTGGGTCAATAAGATCCCAAACTAGATTCTAATACATGGAATCAATTTCGGATTTCATAGCATCAATCCATTTTGAAAAGTCTATATCTGATATAGCTTCTTCATAGGTAAGTGGATCATCTCCATGATCTACTTCTTCATGAGTAGACAACTCTTGTTCTTCTTCATGAAGAAAACCATATCTCACTGGTGGATGAGATACCCTAGTTGTTCTACGAGGAACAGCTGTAGATGTTTCATCAACGGGTATTGGTTGACTAGATGGATCTATATCCATCTGATCTGTTGGTTGGTCAGAATTCTCCAATTCTAACTCTATTTGCCTTCCTTTGCCTCCTTCTTGAACAAACTATTGTTCAAGAAATGTGGCATTTCTACTTATCACAACCTTTTGTGAAGTAGGCAAATAAAAATAATATCCAAAACTATCTTTTGGATATCCAACAAATCGACCTTTTTCTGATATGGTCTCCAATTTATCAGTGTTCAGCTTTTTGATATAAGCTGGACAACCCCAAATCTTAACATGCTTAAGACTTGGTTTTCTTCCATGCCATATCTCATAAGGTGTGGAAGAAACTGATTTTGATGGAATCCTATTCAGAATATACAAAGCTGATTCTAATGCAAATCCCCAAAAGAAGATTGGCATATCAGTATAGCTCATCATACTACATGCCATATCCAATAGGGTACGATTTCTCCTTTCAGATACACCATTCAGCTGTGGCGTTCCTGGAGGAGTCAGCAGAGAAATAATGCCATGCTCTCTCAATTATTCATCAAATTCAGTACTCAAATATTCACCTCCACGATCTGATCGAAGAGCTTTAATATTCTTTCTTGTTTGATTTTCTTCTTCATATTTAAATTCTTTGAACTTTTCAAAAGATTCATGTTTGTATTTCATCAAATACAAATACCCAAACCTTGATTTATCATCAGTAAAGGTAATAAAATAATGAAAACCCCCTCTAGCCATTTCTTTAAATGGACCACATACATCACTATGTATTAGCTCCAAAATATTTCCAGCTCTTAGCCCTTGTCCAACAAAGGGTGATCTAGTCATTTTACCCTGAAGGCAAAGATTCATAAGTTGGAGTAGGCTCAGAGCCCAATGAGGATAGAATCCCCATTTTCTCCAATTTTGCAATCCTATCTTCTGCAACATGACATAACCTTAAGTGCCAAATATATTTTGAACTTGAGTTGGTTTTCACCATGGCATTGCATTCTTTTAGATCACTTGCATTCAATTTGTGTTTGTCATTATTATCCAAATAATAAAGACCATCATTCATATAACCCGAACCAACATATTTATTTCCAAAATAAATATTGCAAACATCATCGATGTTGAAATTCATAGCCATTTCTAGTCAAACTAGATATAGAAATGATGTTCTTAAAAGCATCAGGTACATATAAAATATTATCCAAACACAAAATATGTCCAAACATGTAAAAAGATTTAGATCCTATGGCTAAAGCTTCAACAGTTGAACCATTGCCAATCCGAACTCTAATATCTTGAGAACGCAAGCTGCTACTGTTTGCTAGTTTCTGCATATCATTAGAAATGTGAGAACTAGCACTAGTATCTAAAACCCAAGCTGTAGATGAACTATGAGTATCATCAGAATCTAAATAACAAGATATGGACATACCTTCCGAAGGTGTATCCTTCTTGTCCTTCAGAGAAGCAAGATACTGCAGGCGGTTCCTTTTCAAAGGCCCATCCTTTTGGCAGTGGAAACACTTTCCTTTGCCTCCATCAGCTTTAGTCTTCCTTTTCTGTTTACCTATTTTCTTGGAAGGACCAGGAATCTGAGGTTTCTTTTTCCTATTGCCCTTCTTCTTGTTGGACATTCCAGCAGAAGAAGATGCAACCAAAGCTACCTCTTTTCCTTTATTGCCTGGTATATTCTTTTGGGCAATAACCAGCATGTTGAGTAAACCAGCTAAGGTCCATTCCTGTTTAGTCATATGGAAATTTGTCACAAAATTCCCAAAAGACTCAGGAAGGGACTGAAGGATCAAATCCGTCTGTAGTTGGAAATCCATGTTGAAGTCAAGATGTTCCAACTGCTCAATCAGCCGAATCATCTTGTGGACATGATCCCCAACATTCTGTCCCTCAGACAATCCTCATACGGAATAGCTGTCTAGATATCTCATACCTAGCATTCCTGCTGTGCTCACCATAAAACTCTTGTAGGTGAAGGAGGATCTCACTCGCACTCTGCATGTTCTCATGTTGCTTTTGTAACTCATTACTCATGGAAGCAAGCATGTAACACTTAGCTCTCATATCATGCTCCTTCCACTTGTCCAAAGCATCATGTTCCTCTTGTGTGGCCTCTGGAGGTAAGGGACCAGGAACATTTGAATCTAGAACATATCCTATATGTTCAAAGTTCAGGACAAGTTTCAAATTTCTTAGCCAATCAGACAGATTAGGTCCTGTCAACCTATTGTGATCAAGTATGCTTGCAAGGATATTGGATGGTGGTGGTTGTTTTGTGCTCATTTTTATCAGAAAATTAACTGAAGAAAATAACCAGATTAATTAGTAAATGTATCATGTAATTAACCAAAATGATTATGGTCTTTTAATCAAATTGGTCCTCCCACTAACTTAGCGAATCCTACACTTCCAAAGTAGGAAACGGAAATCCTAGTTGGATGGATTTCTAGTGGGTGATTGAATTCATATAATTCTATTGATCATCCTCAGGTACATCCATTATTGGAATTACAATAAACTATAAGTGAGCAACTCCTTGCCCATCACATCTCATGTGAAGTTCAATCCTTTACCTAGCCCCTAATGCTCAAAATCTCAGGTACATCCATTATTGACTTATCTTGCATTAGTTAAGTTGATCCCATTGAGCCAGTAATTATGCAAATAATTTTAATGTCCTCAGGTACATCCAATATTGGCCACCAAACCATTTACATATTTACAACATCTCATGCTTAACAATTATTCTTAAGAAAATCTCTTAAATTAATTGCATCTCATGCAACTATTTAAAATTTCTTAAAATAATTGTCCAATGGAAGGCCTATGTTATAATTACTTTAATTATAGCATATCCAACTTAATCATTTGTTTGGAAGATTTTATGGTCATTCTAATTACTATTAAGGTCTCACTTTGCACATTATCCATTTAGCATGCATATATCATATAATTGCATACATTCCCATACATCTCATGCATTCATGGACAAGCAGTAAATATGGTATGATCATGGACTTTCTAACGGATTTAATTCTGAGCCACCAAGAATTGAATCAAGGCATTCCTAGGTGCATTTCATTCATTCATTTTACAAGAGTTGCTGAAGGAGTACATAATCAACACTTGATCTTGAATTCCTCCCACTGGTCCCACCAATGCTCTTGACCTCCTTGAACTTCTTGTAATCCAATATTACATAGTAATCCTTGGCATACCAAGGCGAATTTACAAGAACTTAAATAAATGAAATTACAACCCAAAAATTATTACAAACTTAATAATACATGCCCAAAATAAATTAAAATAAATTAATTAATTTACAATCCCAAAGAAACATAAAAGAAATAAATCCAATCACATTGGTCTTTTATAGTCCATGATCATCCATCATGCATATCACTATTTAAAAATTAAATAAAACATACATACTTAAATTAAATTGAATATCTCATATTCAACTTAAAAATCCAGATTTGAATATGATTCAAATAAATTTAAAAATTCAGATTTGAATCTCATTCAAACAAATTTAAAAATTCAGATTTGAATCACATTCAAACAACTTTAAAAATTCAGATTTGAATCACATTCAAACATTTTTTAAAAAATCAGATTTGAATCACATTCAAACATTTTTTAAAAAATCAGATCTGAATTTTATTCAATCAATTTTAAAAAATCAGATTTAAACATGATTCAAACAACTTTAAAAATTCAGATTTGAATCACATTCAAACAACTTTTAAAATTCAGATTTGAATCACATTCAAACAATTTTTAAAATTCTGATTTTAATCATAATTTAATTGTGTGATTAAAACTACTAATTAAACACTTTAATTAGTCAAAGAATAGGCCTTAGATCATACAACAATTACAGAATTAAAAGCCAAACCTTGAACCACCCATGGAAGCCAAACCATGCGCACCATTGATGGTGATTTTCAATCATGCCGCCACACCTCCATTGCAACCAGCAATGGATCAATCATCTCATGATCAAATCACACAATTAAATCATATAATCAACAATCTAAATGGAAAATATAGTGGCTTTGATACCAATTGAAGGCAGGCGTGAAAAACACAAGTTTATACCATTGAATTCAAAAATTTTCACCTAGGGTCACATGCATCATGCAAGATTTATTTTTATCTATTTGATTTCAATGATAAACAACATATTAAAACTCTTTTAATATATTTTTGGATCTGTATTTGCTATTTAAGATTTTAAAATTAATCAGATTAATTTTAGAACCCTAGATTAAATCAAGAACGATTACACTAATCTCTTGATGCACTGCAGCGTGTCTGCGCCTTTGAGATTCATCTTCAAGACACCAGATGTTGTCCCTCTAGCTTGTCCACACCAAGAACACCTATGGCAGCCCTCGAAAAGCTTCTAAAGCCTTTTCTATTAATTAGAAATTCAAGTTCTGCCTTTTAAGAGATTAGAGATGTAAACAGGACACTAAAAACAATTTCTAGTGTTCTTAATTCAAGAGATTGATGGCTAATCTCTTTGAATTGATGAGAGATGAAGAAGAATAGAGGGAGGGCTGCAAAATGGCGTGACCAAGGAGTGTGGCTGCTGGTTGTATTTTATTTTCTCATAACAACACTTAAATAGCTAGGTTAACACATTAAACCCTTGCCACATGTCACCCTTTGATTAGCTCTAGGTTCAAGTGACCCAATCACATTGTGCCAAGTGTCAAACCTATATTTAATCTTGATTTTAATCATCTTACATGATTAAAAAACATTTGGCAAGCTTATGTGTTATTCCATGTGTCACCATCTCATGGTGCCACGTGTCACACTGCAAAATGACCAAAATGCCCCTGTGTATTAATTTTGAGTTCTCAATCCAAAATAATTATTTTTTTCTTCTAATTAATTTATATCAAATATAAATTAATTAATTAATCTCTATTAATTAATTTCTTATTAATTAAATTCATATTTAAACACTTTAAATATAAATTTAACTTATATTATACATCCAATAATCTAGATTTGTTTTCAAGTCATGCTAGGGACTTTGCAAACTAATTGCAAACCAAACCTATTTAATTAATCAATTAAACTCTTTAATTAATTAATTAAATCATATTTAACTAGGTGATAACTTGTGTATGTGTGTGACTTACTAGGCTCATCACTAATTGGCAATGAGACATGATATCAACTCTTAATATCATCAGAACTCTTTCTTACCATAAATGATTTCTCTAAATCATTTTATGAACCTCATAGACCATGGTTAACACCTAGCATAGCATGCCATGGCCACCCAATTAGTAATAAGGTTTACCTTAAATGAACCTATAATCATATGTTACCATGCACTAGAATCTCTCTGTTACAAAATCTCAACTCAAGCAGGAGTCATGGTTTATGTCAAACTCCATTTGCTATAAATATTATGTTCTCTTTTAATTCCAGTTCTTGATTAAAAAGATTTTCTCATCAGAAACTCTTTTTTCTGAATAAATCTATCTGTCTGGCAGAACTTGAAACATCAAGAACAATTAAATGAACATAGGATTTTATCTCTATTTACTTAGAGGAACAGATTCCATCTTGATCAACACCTACCTCCATATATAACTAGTAAGAGCCAACACATGCCCATATACCCATACACAGTACAAGTATGAAAGCGGTATCAAACTCAAACTACCTATATACAAGATAACTGTGCTATCTCAGGTCTAAAGATTATATGCACTGATATGATTTATGACAAAATATTAACAAGAGTAAACTCTATGTGCTTGTCATAAGTGTCACTGGTTCGGCCTACTTATCATTTATAAGTGCCTATCATGTTTGTTATATGGCATGAGACTCACCATTCCATCTTATTTATATCTCATAGAAATAACTTGGGAACAAACATGAATACAATCTTTCTGGATAAGTCATGTCCTTATTATGAAGTATCCTCGATTGTGAACCTATTTATGATACTTCGTGCTAGAAATATTGTCACTCATATTCTTAACAACTTAAGAATAATATTTCTAACAAAATATCAATGGACCTTTTCTATTACACATAAATATATTATGTAAACGGAAAAGTGAAAATGCCTTTTATTAATAAAATATGTACAAGATACATACTAAATGATATGCTCTAGGGCATACTACTAACAGATATTTTGGTGTATTCCAAGACCAGTGAAGAACATGATGAGCATTTGAGGATTGTTCTGCAAACCCTATGAGAAAAGAAGCTGTATGCTAAGTTGTCCAAGTGTGACTTCTGGTTGAATGAGATTGCATTCCTTGGACACATAGTGTCAGCTGATGGGATTAGGGTGGATCCCAAGAAAATAGAAGTAGTGATGGAATGGAAGCCTCCCAGAAATACAACTGAGGTGAGAAGCTTGTTGAGGCTAGCTGGGTATTACAGGAGATTTGTGAAGGGATTTTCCTTAATAGCTGCTCTAATGACCAAGTTGTTACATAAGAATGTCAGATTTGACTGGAATGACAAGTGTCAGACTAGTTTTGAGAAGTTAAAGGCTATGTTGACAGAGGCACCAGTGTTAACACAACCAGTGTCAGGAAAGGACTTTATAGTCTACAGTGATGCCTCTCATAATGGGTTAGGGTGTGTATTGATGCAAGAGGGGAAGGTGGTCGCTTATGCTTCCAGGCAGCTAAGGCCACATGAACAGAATTACCCTATCCATGATCTAGAGCTTGCAGCAATTATCTTCACACTGAAGGAAGATATGGAGGCACTACTTATATGGTGAAAAGTGCTACATTTACATAGACCACAAAGTCTAAAATATTTGCCAACTCAGAAGGAGCTCAACCTTAGACAGAGGCGATGGATTGAGTTCCTGAAGGACTATGATTGTGTAATTGACTACCATCTTGGGAAGGCAAATGTAGTTGCTGATGCTTTGAGCAGAAAATCCATCACAGCTTTGAGATCATTGAATGCCCGTCTATCTTTGGTTCGAGATGGAGCTATTTTGGCTGAGTTGCAAGTGAGGCCAAACCTGTTACAGTAGATTTTTGATGGGCAGAAGGTAGATGAGAGTCTAAAGGCTATTATGAGAAAAATCCTAGAAGGGAAAGAAACTAACTATGAAGTGAAAATAGATGGGTGTTTATACTACAAAGGAAGACTGTGTGTACCAGATGATGGGGAATTGAAGGCCAGTGTTCTAAAAGAGGCACACACCAGTGTATATGCTATGCACCTAGGAAGTACAAAAATGTATCATGATCTGAAGCTTCAGTATTGGTGGCCTGGTATGAAGAAGGATATAGCTGACTATAACTAAATGCTTGACATGTCAGCAAGTCAATGCAGAACATCAAGTTCCATTAGGTTTGCTACAGCCTATACACATACCTAAATGGAAATGGGATCGGGTCACCATGGATTTTGTAAGTGGTTTACCTCTCACCCAAAAGAAGCATGATGCAGTATGGGTGATAGTAGATAGATTGACGAAGTCAGCACACTTTCTGCCAGTTAGGACTGACTACTCACTAGAGAAATTAGCAGAATTGTATATCAATGAGATAGTTAGATTGCATGGAATTCCACTTTCCATCATATCTAATCGATACCCAAGGTTTACATCGAGATTTTGGAAGAAGTTGCATGTGTCCTTGGGTACACAACTCCACTTTAGCACAGCTTTCCATCCTCAAACGGATGGGCAATCAGAAAGAGTAATCCAGGTAAACAATTGAAACCAATTAAATTAATACACATATTGAACTGAAATGGTAATAATAATGTGAAATATATGTCAGGTCCTTGAGGATATGCTGAGGAGTTGTGTCATTGAGTTTGAGGGAAGTTGGGATAGATACCTTCCACTGGCAGAATTTGCATACAACAATAACTACCAAGCTAGTATCCAAATGGGCCCGTATAAAGCACTGTATGGGAGGAAATGTAGAACTCCAGTGTGCTAGACTGAATTGGGCGAAGATAAGCTGGTAGGACCAGACCTGGTGAAACAGACTGAGGAGAAGGTAAAACTAATCAAAGCCAATCTGAAGGTTGCCTCAGACAGATAGAAATCCTATGCCGACTTAAAGAGAAAAGAAATAGAATATGGAGTTGGCGATAAAGTGTTCCTTAAGGTGTCTCCGTGGAAGAAGGTACTAAGGTTTGGAAGAAAAGGTAAGTTAAGCTTTAGATTCATTGGCCCATATGAAGTCATTGAACGTGTGGGTCCAGTGGCCTATAGGCTAGATTTACCACCAGAGCTGGACAAGATCCACAATGTGTTCCACGTGTCTATGCTAAGAAGATACCGCTCAGATCCTTCACATGTCATCTCCATGGAAGAAATTGAAGTACAACCGGATTTGACATATGAAGAAGAACCCATAAGGATCCTGGCTCGGGAAGTGAAAGCGTTGAGGAATAAGCAGATTCCACTGGTGAAAGTGCTTTGGAGGCACCACAACACCGAGGAGGCAACTTGGGAAAGTGAAGAGACGATGAGGCAACAGTTCCTTCAACTGTTTGCATCAGGTAAATTTCGAGGACGAAATTTAAATTAGAGGGGAAGAGTTGTAACACCCTCCCTATAGCAATTCCGTACATTCTACTGTTTCGGTGATTGGTGTCGGTCCGAACAGCTAGAACGTCTGGAAAAATATTTAAATTAAAGTGAGGAACCATAATTAACTCAAATATTAATAAGAAAAATTTAGAAAAAAATTTTAGAAATAAAATACAACCAAGTTAAATAAGCCGGTGCCCTAGCGATGGGTAACCCAATGGGAAGTTGCGGTGTTCGCAACTAGAAGCCCTAAACCCGGGATAAAATTGATAAAATAATTTTTGGGACTCCAGAGAAGAGTCATTGAGGGTTCTATGGCATTAGAATACCAAGAAAATCCTTAGAAAAAATTTTCAATCGGTACAGACAATTTTGGTCTATTAAGCAAAACGGAGGGCATTTTGGTCATTTCGTCTTCAGAGATGATTTTTGGCTGACTTGTCCAGTTAAGTAAATAATTATTATAATCTAAAATATGAATAAATATTGCTAAAAATTTAATTGAAAATGAGTAGAAAAGAAAAGAAAAGAAAAGAAAATGAAATAAAAGTCATATTTATAACATAAGCATGATGCAATTAAAATATTTTCACCCAACCAAATTTTGACACATCATTATAAACTACTTAAACATGAATAAAAGGAGATAAAATTTGAAAAAGTGGATAGCCATCTTCAATCTTTGGGCTGCAGAAACATAGAGAGAGAGAGAGAGAGGAGAAAAAAACTCCATGAAAGCTCTTGTTCAAGCTTGATTTTCCCTAAGCTCTCCACCCCAAAACCCTAAACTTCCTTCACAAAAAATTATCCCTAAACCTTGAGGAAGCATAAGACAGCAGAAATTTGAGGAAATTTTGAAGTTGGGCAAGTCCAAGTTAGGTCACAAGTGAGGTTAGTGCCAATTCCTTCTAGAAATTTTATGTATATCATATGTGGAGTAGGAATTAAGTGTGAAAATTAAGAGAAATTAAACAAAAGTTGCATGATAAAATTTTACCATTTTTGGCAGCCATGAACTTATGAGAGTTTTGATGATTTTTTTTTAGATTAAAAGTGTAACACCCTCACTGTAATAATTCTGCACATTCTACTGTTCCGGTGACCGGTGTCGGTCCGGATAGCTAGAACGTCTAGAAAAATAATTAGACTAGAGTGAGGAGTCACAAATAACTCAAATATTAATAAGAAAAATTTAGAAAAAATTTTAGAAAAAAAATGCAACCAAGTTAAATGAGCCGATGCCCTAGCGATGGGTAACTCAGTGGGAAGTTGCGATTCTCGCAACTGGGAGCCCTAGACCCTGGAGAAAATTCATAAAATAATTTTTGGGACTTCAGAGAAGAGTCATTGAGTTTTCTATGGCATTAGAATGCCAAGAAAAGGCTTAGAAAAAATTTTTAATCGGTACAGACAATTTTAGTCTGTTAAGCCAAACGGAGGGCATTTTGGTCATTTCGTCTTCAGAGATAATTTTTGGCCGACTTGTCCAGTTAATTAAATAATTATTATGATCTAAAATATGAATAAATATTGTTAAAAATTGAAGTGAAAATGAGTAGAAAAGAAAAGAAAAGAAAAATGAAAGAAATTGGGAATTATGACATCACATGATGTCATTAACGTGCCCTCACCCAATCACAACTTGACAAGCAAATTACAAGGGATTAAAATGATATAAAAATAAGATAAAAATGAAACAATTGCAGTAGCCCCTTCTTCTTATTCCCGCACCAAAGAGAAAAAAGAGAGGAAGACCACCATTAAAGCTCCAAATGAGCTTGATTCCCTAGCCAACTACACCATAAAACCTCACCCTCTCTTCACAAAAAATTTCCCTTGCCACTAGAGCTAGACTTGGGCAACCATTAGAAGAGGAGAAAGTGAAGAAAAGTGAAGGGTAAAAATTCATCCAAGAGGTTAGTGCTAATTTTCTTGCTTCCATTCTTTTCTAAGCATGAATTTAAGTTGAGTTAAGTTGAAAATTTGATGAAAAATGAATTAAAGATGCATGAACTTGCCCCATGAAATTTTGGCAGCCTTAGGGTACCTAGGGTTTCAACAATTTGATTGCATAATAGTTATGTATGGCTGCCATTAAACATGATTTTGGTGTTTTAATTCATGGATTGTATGTATATAGAGAATTGAAATTGTTGGAGTTAGGGTTTGGGCACCAAAATTTGGATTTTGTTTAAGTATTGGTGAAAAGAGGTTGTAATGGTCAATTAGTGACCATTTGGTCATGTTTGAGTAGGAAATTGAGTGAATGGTGCCAAGAGAATTGAGGTTATGTATGCTGTCCAGTGTGCACTGCAGGACTGGGCATGAGTCCAGCAGGTTTGGGTAGCAATAACTTGAATTGTAGAGGTTCAATTGGTGCAAGGCCAATTGGACATGAAACTAGACACGTAATGGCACAACTTTGGTGAAGAAACCATGCCCAGAAAACCAATCCAAATTGACCAAAAGTTTGCCCTAATCCGGGTGACCTGCAGTCTGCCTGGGCAAAATGACCAAATGAACAGTATTTGGTTATTTGGCCATAACTCAGTGTAGAAAGGTCCAATTGACCTGAAATTTTACCAGAAACAAGCTGAGATATAGACCAACAACTTTCATGAAGAACACAAATCCAAATTCTGACCATAACCTAGTCAAATTGCCAACCAAACTTAGGTCACCAAATCTGGCAGAACCAAATTGCCCAAAAAATCTGGGTACAGGTCACTCTGGCTAGTTATGGTAAAATGACCATAACTTGAGCTACAAAACTCCAAATGGAGTGATTCAAAAAAAGAAATTCAGCTAGACAAAATAAGGAACAACTTTCATGTTGATCATTTTGCCAAATTCCCACTGCAAAAATGACCAATGGAACAGTAAAAACAAAGCATGAAAACTGAAAATTCTGCCCAATTAACATTAAGCTTGGAAATGGTATTGGCAACCAATACCAACAAATTTTGAATGCAAAATGTGGTATCTTGGAGAACTTAGGTTCAATAAATTTATTATGTATTAAAAAGTCAACAATTTGAGTGAATAGTAATGTGAATAGTAATACAAAGACACAAAGTATAATAACTAAATTGGTAGAGGAAATTAAGGTATGAAATTTGAAATCCATGAAACATTCATGGATTACTTGGAATAGGAATAGTAATTCACCTAAATGGCTTAATGAACATTTAAGTTATGTGAGTATATAGTTAAAATTTATTTCCATTACTAGTAGGTCTAATAAAACATAAGTAATACCACTTGAATATGAAATGACATTAACCTAGATGGATTGTTGAGTATAAATGGGATGAGGTTTACATTAGGATTTATGTTTCCATTACAAATAAGATAATGACACCTTGTATGAGTTATGAATTCATTTAAATATTGTAATGAATAAATGAATCACATGAAAATATGAATGGAACATTAGTTTTCTTTATAAGAGAAAGGAAGAATGTTTTGAGTACAATGGTATATGAACACCATTGTTGTGAATTGTGCTCAATATGAATGATGTAAGAAATATATGAATATTATGATGAATGTATAAATTATGGAATTTTTCATGAAATAATGAAGTCATAAAATACAATATATTAATATTTAATGATAGCATGTGCCCTTGTATTGCCTAGACATGTGTGTCAAATTGGATAGTTTGGCATGCCAATAGGGTATTGTTTTAGCAGTACTGCGAAAGGCTTTATGCTTATATTTATGGCTTTATGCCCGTATTCATGGCTTTTATGCCCGTATTCATGGCTTTTATGCCCGATTATGTGATATTATGGCTTTTTAGCCATACTGACTGCATACGTGGTTGATGTTCCGCGTCCCATGGTATGACTGCCCGAGGCACCGTGGTGTCCAGTGCCAACGACCCGTTATCCAGTTTAGTCAGCCTGTCATAGGTTACTTGGGCAGTGAAATTTATTAAAATAAGTTAAGAATATTAGTAATTAAAAATATTAGAAATTAAATAAATGAGTAAAATGACCTAAAATAAATTAGAATAGTTATTTATTAGAAAGAATCGAAATGAACTGGACCGATATTAAAATTTACTTATTATGAAATAATCTGAGACAACCTAGAAAGTATTGAGAAAATGCTAAAAGATTAGCAAAAAAAATTATAACATACATAAATATTGCAAATGTGACTTACATAATAATATAAGCATAAATTTATTATTTTTAGATCATTTTTTCTTTGTACATTATTACAGTACATTGGCGAAATAAACACTTCCAAAGAAGACTAAATTAGGATAAAACATATTAAATTTTAGAAACCGCATGTGAAGTATAAATAAATCTTAATTATTTGAATTATGTTTTATTTCTATCTTTATTTGTATATTATTTCCTTGTTGTATTATTGCACCACTAAGCAGTAATGCTTAGCGCGATGGAATTGTTTCCTTGCACAGGTACTGAAGGTAAAGCCCAGATAAAAATATTAAACAGAGATTTTGGAGTTCTGATCTGCAGAAGTGTCTGAAGTATTCAAGGCTGTTACCTCCTTAGCAATGCATGTAGATAGGGCCCATATAGATTATATTTTATATTTTGTATAAAATGCTTAGATATTGTATTGTAATGTATATTATGAACAGGTAATTAATAAGAATGCGATGTAAATTAATTAATTAGCTTTTTCATATGTAAGTAATTTATATATCGTGTAAATTATGAAATCATATAAATTAATGAAATTTGAAAATTTTACTTATGTGATTTGAGCATGAATGAGATTGTATGGATTTGAAGACAGATTTAAAATATATAGATAATGCATGAAAATGAATATGAAATTGAGATATATGAATGGGATGTAAATTATGAGATGGTTATGAGAATAATTGATGAGATTTTATTTTGAAAATATTGTTGAATTCTAAGCAGGTGAATAGTAAAATATGCCAATGTGAAATAAAATAGGGGAAACCCTGCTAGTTTCTCCAAAGAAAGATAATTGATATTAAATTAAATGAATTCAAAATTACTAAAATAATAAAGTAAGATAAGATAGGGTGCTCCGGCATTGAATGTGGCACACTTTGCTTGGCTACACTGTAGTCGGGTGAAGGGTGTTGCAAAAAGAGTATATAAGCTATCCTTTGATATGAAATTAACACTTAGCACCTTATATTGTAAGTTAAGGGAAGAATAGAGGAATTGAGAATTTAGGGTTTTGACCAAATTAAGGTTTTAATCCTATAATAGTGTAGGAAAATTTTAATGGTCAATTAGTGACCATTTGGTTATTGGTAAACAAGAAATGAAGTGTGTTTAGTGATGGGATTTAGGTTTAGTGTGGCTGCCCTAGGTGACCTGGAGAATTGAACATGAGTCCAGCAGGTTTGGGTAGCCATAACTTGAATTGTAGAGGTTCAATTGGTGTAAGGCAAATTGGACATGAAACTAGACACATAATGGCACAACTTTGGTGAAGAAACCATGCCGATAAGACCAAACCAAGTGGACCAAAAGCTTGCCCCAATTGGGTGACCTGCAATCTATTTTTGCAGAATGACCAAATGAATAGTATTTGGTCATTTAGCCATAACTCATTGTAGAATGGTCCAATTGACCTGAAATTTCACCAGCAACAAGCTAAGATATAGACCAACAACTTTCATGAAGAAATCTACCCCAAATTATGACCAGAACCTATCCAACAAGGGAGTTGTAATCACTGTTTACTGTACTGTAGATATGGTCAGTCCAGAAAAATTCTAATCCGGCCAGTTGTGGTTTTTGGACCATAACTTGAGCTAAAAAACTCCAAATGGAGTGATTCAAAAAATAAAATTCAACTAGACAAAATAAGGAACAACTTTCATGTTGATCATTTTACCAAATTCCCACTGCAAAAATGACTAATGGAACAGTAAAAATAAGGTATGAAAACTGAAAATTCTGCTCAATTAACTTTAAGCTTAGAAATGGTATTGGCAACCAATACCAACAAATTTTGAATGCAAAATATGGTACGGTGGGAGTATTAAAATCAGTGTACCTATTGTCTATGCAAAATTCAACATTTTGGTTGACTAATGAAGTGAATAGTAACACAAAAACTTGAAATTCAAAAATTGTACAACTCAAAAGTGTCAAATGCCCTAGTATACCTAACAAGATTGGTTTGGATAGCTTGGCATGCCAATAGGGTTCAGTAAGCAGTACTGCACATGGCATTATGCCATTCTGTGATTTCATGGCTTTTAGCCATTCTGACATTATATTGATACTTGGCCTTGTGCCTAATGTTATCTGACTTATTAGTCGCTCGCTGCACAAGGAGACACATATGTGACCGATGGTGTGACGGCCCGAGGTACTTGATACCCAGTGCCAGTTTACCCGTTTATCCAGTCCAGTCGTCTAGTATAGGTTACTTGGGCAACCAAAAATGAAAGTGGATAAATTTAATGAAATAATGAATATAACAAGTATAAAATAAGTAAGACTACAAATACTCATTGAAAATTTATTTACAATGAGACATTAATACATTCACTGCATATTTATTTTCTGTTATTTCTTTTTATTTTATTATTGGCACCACTAAGCATTATTGCTTAGCGGGTTGCTTTTGCCACGCGTAGGTTCTAGAGAGATCGACCGAGAGCCCAGTAGACCACAGACTGGGTGAGACCTTCTGCAGCTCTGCATAGTGTCCGTGTCACCTCACCATCTTCAGTGCATTGGTAGGACACTAGGTTTTATTTTGGTATTTTGTAACTATTATTTTCTCTTGTGTAATTGAGACTTATGTAATGTATTCTGATGTTAATGTAAATAGTAAAAATTATGTTTATGAATGGAAAATTGTGTATTTATTTATTGCTTATATATGAATACCATGAGAAATGAATGATTTAGAAATGGAAATGTTGTTGAAAAAAAAAATATTGAGATTTTGTTGATGAGATGGAGTTTGGGATTGATTGAAAATATTGGAAGTGTTTTTCACAGGTTCCGAAGAACTGTTTTCTCCATTTTTAGCCGGTACTCTGCCGGATTTTCTATAAAATTTGCGGAACCTCAAATAAATTTATGATTTCACTAAATGACAGAAATGAATTATATTTCACAAATTGTACTCCATAACTATAAAAAAAAATTAAATTAGGAAGAATAAAAATGATTGAATTAAAATAGGGTGTTCCGGTACACTGTGTGGCATATCTTGCTCGGCTACACTGTAGATGGGTAAGAGGTGTCACAGTACAACACAGCACTAATCGTAAATTTTGTGTCATGGCCTGAACTATGTGTTGATGTTGGCAACACTAATGCTTTGTGAATTGGGATTTATGAAGTGTGATTTCTCATTTGAAATGTTATTCCAATAAATGGCCTTTATGGACTTAGAACTATTGTGAAGTTTTCATGCTTAAGAAAAATGTGATTTATTATGCTTTGACAAATTGTGTTTTACCTTAAATTTTAAAGTTATTAGTTATGCACCACTGAGTGATATACTCAGTGATAGCTTCTTTATGCTGTCGTAGGTAAGGGAAAGGAGAAGGCTGCCGAGTGAGAGACTTGAAAGCAGCATTTTGGTATTGTTTGTGGGTATTTATGTTAGGTATACCCTTGTGATTCCTTTGGATGTATTTTGTATCTATATGTATGGATGTACCTATATGTATTTTGTATTAAGAAGTACTGCATTACTAAAGTATTTTGAGTTTGTAACTATTTGTATTTTATTTTGAGACTTATGAAAATGTAACTTTTACAATATTTAGTCTATCATTATTTCTAATGATTGTTTACATAGAATTTTAACTATTCTCATGCAGTTTTCCGCAAAAGAATTGATAAGATAAAAAGCTATGATTTGTTTTAAAATTCTTTGTAACATAACAAATGGTTATCGATAGGTGGAGTTCGGTAATTCATTAGGTATGCTACGGGAACATGTCATGCCTTACCAGGGATAAGGTGTGACAAAAATACCCCTCATCAGTTATAATTCATCTTTTTCCATAATGCCCAATGAATCCTTTGATTCTGATTCCCTTATTTATAATTATTCTCTTTTCCTTTCTATGATTTTCTCATTCCTAATAATTTTGCAATTAACCCTCAATAAGGATGTCATGGGGTCCCATATGAATTTAGGGTAGCAACTAAGTTCGCAGCCGCTTCCCGGGTCGGTCACCCATCCTCAGCACTCTAGACTCATTTAACCTATTTATGCTTTATTTCTCTTATTTTAATTCAACCTCATTTGATCTTTATCAATTTTATTTATGGCTCTTCTATGTGAATTAAGTATAATCCCAGACATTCTAATCATTTGGACAGACAATAGTCACCGTAACAGTAGGATGTATGAAACTACTTAGTACAAGGATATTACAATTTTGATACTGTTCACATGTCATTCTATATAAGGATAACAAATGTGATAGCTTTTAGATATAGGATGAACCATATGGAGATATTTAATTGTCAAGATAGAATTCATCACCCTAGGTAATTAGAGAAAATATTTAAATTGTTCTTGGCTAGTATGGATTGTTAAATTCTTGCGCAAGGTAAAATAGGATTGAGATCTTATTTCATTAATCAATCATACTAGGAGGACAAAAATAATTTATACATAGTAGACACATTCTATGCATCAATGTATAAATTGAAATATTATGATGAAGGGATATTGTTTGCTAGTTTCTCAACCCCGCAAATACACGGATCGCAAATAAGTAATAAAGTAGTGAGTAGGATATCGTCCCACAAGGAATTTAACTAATAAGTACCAAACTACACAATGATTTTGGCTGTCTAGGCTATCGAATAAAATAGAGAGTGATATTTGTCTATTTTAATACTAGGAATAAAGAGGGTAATGAACTTAAAAAGGAATAACCTATTTTGAAATAATTCCAGAATTAAGATTTCATACTTTAACCTTATTATGGATGTAATCTTATCTATTTATTGGATTGAGAATCATTTGCCTTGATGGAAATTAATTCTAAAGTATCTTAGATCCTCTCTCAAGGTATCTAAGGTGTATTTCAATTAGAGCCAAGCCTTACTTTCGTTAGTGATTAGTCCTAATCAAAACCCTTTAAGATCTATGATTAATTTTGTAACTCCACAAAAGTTACTAGCCTATCTCTAGGTCAGGTTTCCTAGATTCAAAATCTTGATTTTCTAATATTAATCTTCACCTTTTAGTTCTTCAATTAATACCTATAATCGATACTAAGTGATTACCAACACATAGCACGCATTAAGATCGCAAGAAATTAAATCAAGGAATAAATCTCATATCCAATAAATAAAACTCAATATTCATCCATGATAATGATTACAAGCATTACTCTCCTAATTCCAGAATATGAAAATTACTCACTCATGGTGAGTTCAGCAAACATAATAAAATTAAAATAAAAGAACGATAAAAGTTCGCTTAAAGAAATAAAAGAAAAGAACTGAAGAGAATCTGCAGCTTTGATCTTGTGGAACTTCAGCTGAAGGCTTCTCCATGATACTGATACATTACTCTTCTAGGCGGTTGTGGGAAAATAATGAAGGTGTTATTGTCCAGTTTTGGATCCCCCTTTCTGCTGCGTTTATTTATATTTAGTGCTTAGGGTTAGGTTTTTAGAGTCCTAGAAGCACAAGAAGTCTCTTCTCTCTATCAAAAATTGGAGCTAGAGCCAAATCAGGAAATTGGCCGTCGATTGATACATGGTCTGTGTGTCACTAAATGGCCCAGGGCCGTGTAACTTACTGGAGCTTTGAAGACTGCATCTCATATTGGCATAGAAGATTATACAGGGCATTGCTGGTTACATGGGTTTAAGTACATGACCCGTGTTCTTTTGCTCTTCAGAGAATTCTTCAATCCGAGCTAGGCAAAGACTTACACAGGTCTTCATGGTTTACACAGGTTGTGGTACACGGCCCATGTACTTTGTTTCTTCCTTGGCTCTTTAGTTTTCTCCTAGCAGTATGTTACACGAGTCCATAACTTTGATTACACAACCCGTGTAAAGTGTATCAGCAACACTTCTCTTTCCTTTGGTCTTTCCAAGCTTTCTTTTCCACTCCTATGCCTTGGAACTTCATCCAAACACCTGAAATGATGCAAAAAAACATGGAATTTAGAGCTTAACAATAGAATTTACAAAAGTTGATGAAATTAATAATTATGCACGAGATTACTTATCTAAATGCTCTGAAATAATATACAAATGTGCTTAAAAACATCTATATAACATAAGTCTATCAGATATTAATTACACTGACAGAATGATCATAGAAAGATTAGTCTAATCACTTTAATAAGTTCTAATATTTGGATGGTCATTACACTTTGCTAGATGTCAATAATGATCTGCAAATATAATTAATCAATTATGACTTGTTGATAAAATTAAAGTGTTAATTTTATCTAATTATGTTTGTCGCCAACGTATTAGGAACCTAATGGGTCACACACATAAATACTGTAAGTGAGAAATTAAATTGAGTTATCAAATTGATAAAAATAAAATAAAATAATTTTAGAGACTTATGGACAAAAGCATAAATTTTATTTAGACTGCTTAATGCCCTAATAATTAAGTGGACTTAATTTAAATTTTTAAGAATTGTAGAAATTAATTATGTGAATTTTAATTCCTATAGGAGTCAATTTATAATTAATAAATTTAAAGGGTTAAATTTATAATTATGAAAAGTTACTCCCCATAAAAGGAAGCTTGTCTTCCATTCTCATTTAAGAGAGCTTCCTTTTAGAGCTAGCACTCATAATTTCAAATTCTCTAAAAAGAGTTTTGGAGAATTTTCTCACAAAAGAATTGTGTGGATACCATTAAAGGCCAGGCATCTAGACGGCTGGTGGTCTGCTACAACCTGACCTGGTGATTAGCAAATTCCCAAATTAATTAGAGGTAATTTGCTAAACAATAAAAATTAAAAATTCCACCATTCCATAATTTAATTAAAATTGATTTTTTAGGTTTAATTTTCTGCCCAAATTTGTTGTTCATTTATGCTTCCTAACTGAACCAACGGTGTAACACCCCGCTATAGGTAGCTCCGTACAATCTACTATTCTGGTGACTAACATATGTCCGGACGGCTGGGATATCTGAAACTACCCTTAAATTTAATTAAGAAGTCATAATCTAAATTATTAAAGATTAAGTAAGGTTGAATAAAAATATAAAAGAAGTGGAGTATAAATCAGTTAAATGTGCACAAGTCCCAGCGATGAGTAACTCCACTAGGAAGTAACTATGAGTCTGGTTGTTACTTTAATTCCTGTAAGACCCTGTAAGATTCTTAATTAAGGCTTAATTGGAGTATTATTGTGAATTAATAAGTCAAAAAAATGAAAAGAAATAAGTTCAAATAAGCAGAGTAAAAACCAAAGTGAAAAATGGAGATTAGGGACTTACGGGTATTATTGAAAAGATGAACAGAAACCCGATAAAAGTATAATTTGATCAATTAAATTTAAAGGTCCAATATTGATAAAAAAAAATGAGATTTATTAAGTTGAAGATAGCCAATTTAAGCTACAATTTAGTGAGAGCACCACTTTAGAGCAAGAAATTTCAAGGATCGAGGAAGGTTTCCAACAAATCAAATTGGGAAAAAAACTCAAGGTAAGGAAAAACTTGAGTTTAGCAAGCAATTAAGCGTGAGTTCATGTTATCATACCATATTTATGGCATAAAAGTGATGTGTGATGAGATTTTTTTGAATTTCTTCAAGGGGGAAATTTGGTCCAACCTAGCAAGGATCAAGGGAAGAGTAATAAGGTTAACTAGAGATGACTTTGAAGGCAAAACAAAGATTATAACCTTGATTTTTGGGTATGTGCACTCCTAATTCCCTAATCTTCTCTTCAAATTGCTACTTAGGGTTTCATGTCAATTAGGGTTTTTGAAAAAAATTAAATGTATATGTTTAATTTATAATTGTAAAAATGATGCTTAGTGTATATAAATGATATAGTGCTTAATTGGTATCATGTTGCTTAGTTTGTGTTAAAATATATCTTGTGAATGGACATGTTAGAAATCTGGCCGAATTTAACTAGACTGGACTTTTAAGTCCATATCTTGAGTTCTATAATTGCAAATGACTTGAAACTTGTGGAAAATTAAAGCTAAGATATAATGCTAAAACTTTTATGAAGACAAGCTGCTCAAATCCTGTGACACCCCTCACCCGACTACAGTGTAGCCGAGCAAGGCATGTCATACTCGGTACTGGAACACCCTATCTTATTTTACTTTATTTCTTTAATCATTTTCAAGTTATTATCTTTTAATGTCAATTATTTTTCGATGGAGAAACTAACGGAGTTTCTCCTATTTTATTATCGATTGACATGTTTCTCTATTCACCTATTTGAAAATTCAACATATTATTTTAAAATAAAAATCTCATCATTTCATGCATCATCTATATATTTCAATTTCATATTCAAATTGTAACACCCCTATGTTCGGTAGTGCGTTCTACTGTTCCGGTGACCAGTGTTGTCCGGATAGCTAGGATGCCTAGAACTACACTTCGTTATGAGTGACGAGACATAAAATAATGAAATATAAGAAAATAAAATACAAGAAAAACAAAGGAAAAATAATAGCAAAGAAATGTAACCAAGTTAAGCGAGTCGAGAACCCTAGCGATGGGTGACCGCACCGGGAAGTCACGGCATGGACCGTTGACTAGCCCTAGACTGCGGGGAACCCTGGAAAATATTTATAGGACTTAAAGAGACATCAATTGAGGTATAAATATCATTAGAAATATCAAAGAAAAATTAAATAATTAGTACAAAGAAAAGTGAGAAATCAAAAAATAGACAAAACCCGGTGTTACCGAAAAATCGGGAATGCAACCCGAACAGGGGCATTGTGGTCATTTGACACCCCGAGTTGTCTTTTGACCTAAATGTCCATTAAAAATAAATAATATTACACTTGGAAAATGTAATGAAAAATTAATTTGGTGGTACCTAAAGTAAATAGCAAAAATGGGGTTCAATTTAGGTAATTAACATATTTAAACATAAAAAAAATGATTGATTTTATGTGAGTGGACCACTAAGAATTATAATATGGATTAAATTTAATCATAAGTGGGCAGATTACTCCCACTCAAACATCATCTTCTTCAATTGTTTCAACCATGCCGAAACAAACTCCCTAAAAAAACTCCATAGCCGTTTTGCTTCAAACCTCATCTTCTCCTTCATTTTACCTCTAAACACCTAGGTAACTTCATTAAAAATTATCCCCACTTCACAAGGAAGAAGTAGATACCAATATTAAGAAGTTTTAGTGAAGATTAAGCAAGTCCCAACAATAGGTAAGTTTGAGTTTTTGAATATTTCTTTGTTAAACTTTGTATACATGTTATGGGTGTGTGCTTTGTGAAGGAATTTTTAAGTTTTGAGGAGTTCTTGATATATCCAGTTTGGACAGCCATGGAGTTGTATATTTGATGATTTATTCTTACATTTATTTGATGGGAAATTATGTTGAGTAGGGTGATTAATGTCCTAGTAAGTTATTTCCATGTATATGTGGTGATTGTGCATTTGGAATTGAAGTGGAAGAAATTATGGGGAATTTTGGCAATGTAAAGTATTTTGGCAGCCTTGAGGCTTCTTGATGAGTGTTTAAATTCATGAAGATATTGGGTAAATTGTGACATTGAGGATTGATGAATATGTATGTAAATTGGTTGTAGAAAGTGTATGTAATAATTAGGAATGTTATGTGTATATATATTGTTGTAATTGGACTTTGTGAATTAGAGTTTCATTTGGTGTATTAAGGATGTTTGTATTCTGCCCAAAGTAACTTTAAGGTGAAGTAGTAAATGGTTTTGGTAATGTACCAAATCAGAATTGGTAAGGGAAGTGGACTTAGAGTAAGGTAAATGTGTAATTGATACATGTATAAGCAATGTAATTAAGGACAGCATGCATTTTAGCCATAACTTTAAATGTGTAACTCCAATTGGTATGAGACCAATTGGAGGTGAAACTAGGCACAAAATTTGCCAACTTTCATGAAGGAAACATACCAAAATTCTGCTTGCAAGGTAACTTGAAAAATGACCAAATCCGGATTAAGTACAATTGAGACATCAAAATTGACCAATTGGGCAGCAGTTAGTGTTTAGGCCATAACTCACTCAAAACAGGTCCAATTGACCTGAAATTTTAACCATGAATAGTTAAGACCCATACCTACAAGTCTTATGAAGACACCAAAGCCCAGAAATGACCATAAGCAAGTCAAACAGCTTGCACAAGTTCGGGTCTAAAAACTGGCCGAACCAAAGTTGACCAAATTTGACCTAAAATGACCTAATTTGATGCCATTTGACCAGCAATAGTAAAATGACTATAACTTGGTCTACATAACTCAGAATGACCTAAAATTTTGCCCCGCATTCCATAAGACATAGATCTACAAGTTTTTAGTTTTGATCGAAACCCGAAAACCGAGGAAACTAGGTCGTCCGGCTAGGTCAAACTAGTATCCCGGAATCCAGCAAGTTGCAATAAAATGCACTAAACAAGGAAATGAAATTGGTAACATGTACCAACCCTAAAAGACTATCGAATGTGACATATTAGTGACACTAAAACCTAATTTACCTAGAACGCATCGAGGGTCAATATATTAGGTGATTAATCAAATAATAACTTTCAGTGAATTACTTATCAAGCATTATCAATAGAGACAGTTTAATTTAGTACTGAAACACTTTAAATTGTGTTTCTCAGTTAGTAAAGACTTAGGAAAAGGGAAGGAAACACTGAGTCCAAACTAGGAGATAGTTATCAGAGGTTTGTGCACAACAACTATTTCATTTGAATTTTTCAATTGAAATGAATTATAACTATTTGTATATTATTGTTTTAAATTGTGGAAATGTGTTTGAATGGATATTTATTGCTTGAAAAGCATTGTAAATGATTTGAAACTGTGAGAAATTATTTGAATGATATTGATGGATACTTATTGATTGAAAAGTATTGGAAATGGTTTGAAACCACAGCTATCATGTATATTGATTGTATTCCTCGCTAGCTTATCTAGTGGGATGAATTGAATTCCCTCTCTGGCTGAAGTGTTGAGGTGTGTGCCTGTTGAGGACGAATTGGATGAGTACTCATATTTTTGCTAGCTAGCTATGTTATTCCTCATTAGTCATTGACTTTTGGGACGAATTGAATACCTCATTAGCCATCGGCTTTTGGGACGAATTGAACTTTGGAACATGATTAAGCTGTGTGTGATTTATTGATTTGTATTATGAGATTGTGAAATGGAGTTAAATCCTTATTGACATTCACTGTCTTTTAAAGTTAAAAATATTTTGATCTCTGAGATTTATTGTGATATTGTGTTAAATTCCTTCTGACACTCATTGTCTTGAATTTAACTATGATTTTACATATCCATCATTTAAATGATTTATGAATTGTGATTTAAAGTTGTATTTGGGTAATGTTGTGCACCACTGAGACATTGTCTCAGCGATAGCTTTTTATTGCTGTCGCAGGTAGACAGACAGACAGGGCAGCAGACTAGGCTACTAGTACCTCTAGCGAGAGATTACCGGGTATAATGAGTATACCAACATTTTGCATTTTGTGCTGTAATGTATGACCACTGTATGTACATATTGTTTTTGGTTTTGAGCAGTTGTAAATTAAAATTGTACCTTGAAGTTGTAAAATAATTATGAGTTATTTTGACTTGTAAAAATTGTATTATATGTAACACCCCCTAAGTTCGGTAGTGCGTTCTACTGTTCCGGTGACTAGTGATGTCCGGACAGCTAGGATGCCTAGAACTACACTTTGACATGAGGGAGGAGACATAAAATAATGAAATACAAGAAAAGAAAATACAAGAAAAATAAAGGAAAAATAATAGCAAAGAAATGTAACCAGGTTAAGCGAGTCGAGAACCCTAGCGATGGGTGACTGCACCGGGAAGTCACGGCGTGGACCGTTGACTAGCCCTGGACTGCGGGGAACCCTAGAAAATATTTTTAGGACTTAAAGAGACATCAATTGAAGTATAAAAATCATTAGAAAGATCAAAGAAAAATTAAATAATTAGTACAAAGAAAAGTGAGAAATCGAAAAAAACAGACAAAACCCGGTGTTACCGAAAAATTGGGAATGTAACCCAAACAGGAGCATTATGGTCATTTGACATCCCGAATTGTCTTTTGACCTAAATTTCCATTAAAAATAAATAATATTACACTTGGAAAATATAATGAAAAATTAAATTGATGGTACCTAAAGTAAATAGCAAAAATTATGGGTTTAATGTGGGATAAATGAAAGTTAAACTTATTATATGATTTAATTTGAGTAAGTGGACCACTATAGAATAAATTAAGAACAAAATGGGCAGGTGTAAGTTCATTAAACAATCTGCAAATCTCATTTTCTCCAAATCCTCCATCCATGCTGAAATGAAGAATGGGAATCCTCCATTGCCGTGTAGCTTAAAGCTTCATCCTCTCCTTTATTTCACTTCTAAACACCTAGGTAGCTTCATTAAAAATTATCCCCACTTCACAAGGAAGAAGTAGATACCAATATCAAGAGGTTTAGTGAAGGTTTAGCAAGTCCCAACAATAGGTAAGTTTGAGATTTTGAATATTGCTTTGTTAAACTTTGTATACATGTTATGGGTGTGTGCTTTGTGAAGGAATTTTTAAGTTTTGAGGAGTTCTTGATATGTCCAATTTTGGACAGCCATGGAGTTCTATATTTGATGAAGTATTCTTACATATATTTGATGTGGATTCATGTTGAGTATGGTGATTTAATGTCCTAGTAAGTTAATCCCACATGTATATGGTGATTGTGCACTTGAAATGAAGTTGACGAAATTATGGACAATTTGGCATTGTGGAGCATTTTGACAGCTTTGGGACTCCTTAATGAATGTTTGAATTCATGGAGATATTGGATAAATTGTGATATTGAGGATTGATGAATATGTATGTAAATTGGTTGTGTAAAGTGTATGTAAGAATTAGAAATGTTTATGTGTATATGTGGTTGTATTTGGACTTTGTAAATTAGAGTTTTATTTGGTGTATTAAGGATGTTTGTATTCTGCCCAAAATGATTTTAATGTGAAGTGGTAAATGGTTTTGGTAATGTACCAAAACAGAATGGGGTTGAGAGGTGGATTTATAGCAAAGTAAATGTGTAATGAATAGATGTTTAAGCAATGTAATTAAGGGCAGTGTTCATTTTAACCTATAAAACTAAATGTGTAACTCCAATTGGTATGAGACCAATTGGAGGTGAAACTAGGCACAAAATGTGCCAACTTTCATGAAGGAAACATACCAAAATTCTGCTTGCAAGGTAACTTGAAAAATGACCAAATCCGAATTAAGTACAATTGAGACCTGAAAATTGACCAATTGGGCAGCAGTTAGTATTTAGGCCATAACTCACTCAAAACAGGTCCAATTGACCTGAAATTTTAACCATAAATAGTTAAGACCCATACCTACAAGTCTCATGAAGACACCAAGCCCAGAAATGACCATAAGCAAGTCAAACAGCTTGCACAAGTTCGGGTCCAAAAACTGGCCGAACCAAAGTTAACCAAAATTGACCTAAAATGACCAAATTTGATGCCATTTGACCAGCAATAGTAAAATGACCATAACTTGGTCTACATAACTCAGAATGACCTAAAATGTTGCCACGCGTTCCATAAGACATAGATCTACAAGTTTGTAGTTTTGACCGAAACCCGAAAACCGAGAGAACTAGGTCTTCCGGCTAGGTCAAACTAGTATATCGGAATCCAGCAAGTTGCAATAAAATGCACTAAACAAGGAAATGAAATTGGTAACGTGTACCAACCCTAAAACACTATCGAATGTGACATATTAGTGACACTAAAACCTAATTTACCTAGAACGCATCGAGGGTCGGTATATTAGGTGATTAAGCAAATAATAGCTTTCAGTGAATTACTTATCAAGCATTATCGATAGAGACAGTTTAATTTAGTACTGAAACACTTCAAATTGTGTTTCTCAGTTACCAAAGACTCAGGAAAAGGGAAGGAAACACGAGTCGGACCAAGAGACAGTTATCAGAGGTTTGTGCACAACAACTATTTCTTTTGAATTTTTCAATTGAAATGAATTATGACTATTTGTACATTATTGTTTTAAATTGTGGAAATGTGTTTGAATGGATATTTATTGCTTGAAACTGTGTAAAATTGTTTGAATGATATTGATGGATACTTATTGATTGAAAAGCATTGGAAATGGTTTGAAACCACAGCTATCATGTATATTGATTGTATTCCTCACTAGCTTGTCTAGTGGGACGAATTGAATTCCCTCTCTGGCTGAAGTGTTGAGGTGTGTGCCTGTTGAGGACGAATTGGATGAGTACTCATATTTTTGCTAGCTAGCTATGTTATTCCTCATTAGTCATCGACTTTTGGGACGAATTGAATACCTCATTAGCCATCGGCTTTTGGGACGAATTGAACTTTGGAACATGATTAAGCTGTGTGTGATTTATTGATTTGTATTATGAGATTGTGAAATGGAGTTAAATTATTATTGACATTCACTGTCTTTTGAATTTAATCATGATTTGATTTATTGAAATTATTGTGATATTGAGAAATGGAGTTTAAATTCTTGTTGACAATTACTGTCTTGAAATTAACTATGGTTTTAAGTATCCACTATTTGTATGATTTATGAATTGTGATTTAAAGATGTATTTGGTTAATGTTGTGTACCACTGAGACATTATCTCAGCGATAGCTTTTTATTACTGTTGCAGGTAGACAGACAGACAGGGCAGCAGACTAGACTGCTAGTACCTCCAGCGAGAGATTTTCGGGTATAATGAGTATACCACATTTTGCATTTTGTACTGTAATGTATGACCACTGTATGTACATATTGTTTTTGATTTTGAGCAGTTGTAAATTAAAATTATACCTTGAAGTTGTAAAATAATTATGAGTTATTTTGGCTTGTAAAAATTGTATTATATTTCTTTTATCTCAGTCCTTGAAAAATCACTGTGGATTTGAGTTGAGAAAAATGTTGTATTGAGAATATGTTGGAGTTGAGATTTGGAAACATATTGAAGTGCTTTTACAGGTTTTCTGAAGAACTGTTTTATCCAAAATACATATGGCACTCTGCCAAAATTTTTACAGAAATTCCAAACAATTCAAATGTGTTAGTTCTATCACTTCAGTTCACAAAAGTTTTTAACGCCTGTAAATAGTGCTCACCACTGTAAAAGAAGTAAGAAAAGTTTTAAAATCCCTTGTAGTGTATTTAATGGGTTATCAGTAGACGGAGTTGGTGATTCATTAGGTATACTACGGGATCATGTTATGTCTTACAGAGGGGTAGGGTATGACATTATATTTCTTTTATCTCAGTCTTTGAGAAATCACTGTGGATTTGAGTTGATAAAAATGTTGTGTTGAGAATATGTTGGAGTTGAGATTTGGAAATATATTGAAGTGCTTTTACAGGTTTTCTGAAGAACTGTTTTATCCAAAATACAGATGGCACTCTGCCAAAATTTTTACAGAAATTCCAAATAATTCAAATGTGTTAGTTCTATCACTTCAGTTCACAAAAGTTTTTAACGCCTGTAAATAGTGCTCACCACTGTAAAAGAAGTAAGAAAAGTTTTTAAAATCCCTTGTAGTGTATTTAATGGGTTATCAGTAGATGGAGTTGGTAATTCATTAGGTATACTACGGGATCATGTTATGCCTTATAGAGGGGTAGGGTGTGACACAAATCTATACAATTTCATTCATATCTATTTCCATACATTCCCATTCATGCTCAACTCATATATGAAAATTTTCAATCTTCATTAATTTACATGATATACAATTTAATTACATATGAATTAACCGATTTATTAATTTACATCACATACTTATTAATTACATTTTCATACTTTACATTACAATACTATAACTAAGTATTTTATACAACATACAAATTATGACCTATATGGGCCCTATCTACATGCATTGATGAGGAGGTGACAACCTTATACACTTCAGACACTTCTACAGATCAGAACTCTAAAATCTCTGTTTAATATTCACTAGGCTTTACCTTCAGTACCTGCACAAGAAAACAAATCCATCGCGCTAAGCATTGCTGCTTAGTGGTGCAATAATAAAACAAAGAAAATAATATACAATAAAACAAAGAAATGGATCAAAATTTGGATACTCTAGAATTTAATCTAATTTCATATAATACTTCTAGTATTAACTATCCTTTATTCTAATTTATTCCTTTTCAGAATCGCTCAATTCTTTCATAATAATTAAATTTTAATATCGTTCCAATTCATTTCAATTCTTTCTACTAAAAAACTAATCTAATTTATTTTAAAAATTCTTACTCATTTATTTAATTGCTAATATTTTCAGTTGCTAATATTCTTAACTTATTGTTTAGTCGAAGGCTAATTACATCTTATGATATTAACTCTTTCTAGCATTTCATTAATCTTTTTTTTTATGATTTTGAGCCTCTTTTTCTTGTAATCATTCTTGTTCTTTATCTTGATATTTAATTTCCTTACTTCCTTTAATGATCAATTCAATTACATTTATACTTTTTCATGCTCAAGTAACCTATACAAATTGACCGGACTGGATAAACAGGTAAACTAGCACTGGGTACCAGGTACCTCAGGCCGTCACACCATCGGTCACAATGTATCCTCGGTGTGCAAACAGAATGGCTAATAAGCCATAAAAGCAATAAGGCATAAAGCCAAGTATAATATCATAATCAGTATAGCCATAGGCTATCATATCACAGAATGGCATGAAGCCATACGCAGTACTGCTATCAGAACCCTATTGGCATGCCAACCTATCCAAACCAATCACATTAGGCCTACTAGGGCATATTATAAAGTTATTTCTTGAATATTTGCACTTAACATGTAAGGTTACTATTTATTTGGTCATTTAAGTCAAAATATTTACTTTCTCATATATAATAGTTACATGAGTTTTAATCACGTAGATTTACCACATTTTGATTCCCAAAAGTGTTGGCATTAGTTTCTAATCCATACTTCTAATTAAAATTTCAGTTTTGGGGTGCTAGAGTTCACTATTCTATTAGGCCATTCTACAGTAAGAATTTGGCCAAGTATTATTAATCAAAGTTGTTCTATATTGTGTCTAGTTATATTTCACTTTTTGAATCACCCCATTTGGAGTTTTCTAGCTCAAGTTATGGCTATTTCACCATAACTGGCCGGATTGCTTTTACCCAGAATTTATGGGCACTTTTTGGTTCTGCCAGATTTTGTAATCCAATTTTGGCTAGCAATTTCATTTAGTTAAGTCCAGAATTTGAGTTAGTGTTCTACATGAAAGTTGTTCTAAATTGCCTCAGCTTTCCATTGATATAAATTTCAGGTCAATTGGACCTTTTTACACTAAGTTATGACCAAATGAATGAACATTGTTCATTTGGTTATTTTGCCCAGGCAGAATTGATGCTACCCGGATTTTGTCAATTTTTGGGGCATCCTAAGTTTATTTTCTGGATAGGTTTCCTTTATCAAAGTTGTGTCATTATGTATCTAATTTAATGTCCAATTGGCCTTGCACCAATTGAACCTACACAACCCAAGTTATAGCTACCCAAACATGTTGGACTCACATCTAGACCTGCAGGGCACTCAAGGCAGCATACCCAACCTTAAATCCCAAGCTACCATTCATTTCAATTCCTCATTATACTCAGCCAAATGGTTATTAATTGACCATTAAAACTTCCATTTACCATCAATATGGCCAAACCTTAATATAGCTCAAAACTCTAATTTTCAATACCTCAATTCATGCATAAGACCTTATAATTCAACTTCTACCATATACAACTCATCAAGAACAATACTAATCAAATTTAATTCCATCAAAATCATAATTTCCTCAAGGTTCCTCATGGCTGCAGAAATTTCATGGAATATAATCATGCATCTTTAATTCAATTTTCAACAAGTTTTCAACTTAGCTTAGCTTAAATTCATGTTTAGAAGGAAGTAAGAGCAAAGACTATGGCACTAACCTCTTGGATGATTTTCTAAGCTTGTTCACACCTCACTTTCTTTCACTTTCTCTTCTTCTAATTGCTGCCCAAGTCTTGCTCTAGTGGTAAGGGAAATTTTTAGTGAAGGAAGGATGAGGTTTTTAGGTGAATTGAAGTGGCAAATGAAGCTTAAGGAAACTTTAATGGTGGAAAGGGTTTTGGGAATGGTTTCCGCTGGTTGGAGGTAAGGGAAAGACAGAAAATTTGGTTAATTTTTCTGCCCATTTACTCATTTTAAGTGAGTTATAGCCATGTGTCACAATATGATTGGGTGGGAGTATTTTAATGACATCATATGATGTCATAATTCCTAATTTCTTTTATTTTTCTTTCCTTTTCTTTTCTACTCATTTTCAATTCAATTTTTAACAATATTTATTCACATTTTATGTCATAATAATTATTTACTTAACTGGATAAGTCGGTCAAAAATCATCTCCGAAGATGAAATGACCAAAGTGCCCTCCGTTTGGCTTATTAAGCCAAAATCGTCTTTACCGATCGAAAAATTTTTTCTAAGCATTTTCTTGGCATTCTAATGCCATAGAAACCTCAATGACTCTTCTCTGAAGTCCCAAAAATTATTTCATGAATTTTTCCCTAGGTTTAGGGGTTCTAGCTGCGAAGACCGCAACTTTCCACTAGGTTACTTATCGCTAGGGCACCGGCTCATTTAACTTGGTTGTATTTTATTTCTATAATTTTTCTTAAATTTTTCTTATAATATTTGAGTTATTTATGACTCCTCACTCTAGTTAAATATTTTTCTAGACATTCCAGCTATCCAGACCGACACCGATCATCGAAACAGTAGAATGTACAGAATTGCTACAGTGAGGGTGTTACAAATTTTGTGTGTAAATACCTTCAATAATTGCTAGAAATTGAGTTACAAAACTTGGAACCTAGATGTATGACACCCTGAACAGTTCAGATTAAATGGGTATAACTCACTCTAGGAAACTCCAAATGAGATGATTCCTAATTTGTTAAAAAGCTAAGACATAAAGGAATAACTTTCCTGAAGAAAAAAAATGACAAATTTTGACTGTAACTTTTTCAAATTCGGACTCTAAAAATTGTCCAGAATCTGTCCTGCGATTAGTAAAGAAAGCATTTGAACAAGTCTTGCTTGTTTAGATATAACTCACTATATAAAATTCCAAATGAGGTGAATCTTACCTTGTTGGAAAGCTAAGACACAGATGAATAACTTTCATGATGGCCAATTTGACAAATGATGACTAGAAGATACTTGAATTATGACTGAAATCTGGCAATGTAAAACTGAAATCCTAAAAAATGACCAAATGAGTAGTATGCACTAAATTGAGCATAACTCACTCTACAAAACTCCAAATTGAGTAATTCTTGAACCTATGTAATCTTGAGACACAAGGAAACAATTCATATGAGACTATGATGCTAAAATATGGCTATAACCTATTCAAATTTGCTTGACAAAATGAGTCCAGAAATCTACCTGGATTCTAAAAGTGACCTAAAACCTGAGATTTGGTCACCTGAACAGTTTTGGCAAAATGACCATAAATCACGCTACACAAATGCCAATTGAATGATTCCAAAGCCAAAATAAACATATGTCATAGATCTACAATTCTCTTGAGGAAGGTATGGCCTAATTCTTGTTGTACCTTGGCCAAATTTATTAAGAAAATTAAAGTACCAAATTTGGAAATTATGAAAGTTAAGCCAAGTAAGCCTAGACAATAGGTGTAGGATTGGATAAGTGGGCATGTTAACGGTCAAAGCCACCGAGTAGTCAGTACCGAAAATGAAAATCAGTATTATATCAGTCAAAGCCACCGAGCAGTTAGTACTGAGAATGAAAATCAGTGTTATATTAGTCAAAGCCACCGAGTGGTCAGTACCAAGAATATAAGTTTATGCCAAATCGACCAGAACCACCGAGTGGTTAGTGTCATAAGTCCCATTATCCAATCTATATGCCATCTGTCATAGGTTACTATGAGTACTAAAGTGAAGTCTTCAATTGTGATCATAGAGATAATAATTTCAAATAAGATATGATAAAGAACAATTAACCTCATTCACTAGTATGACCAATAAGTGTGAATTTATGGACTTATTTTTCATGTCATGATGTTGTATGATTGTTTTAAAAACATTTAAATACTATTGTATGAACTTGATGAGTATGTTATGTGATAGTATGCAAAAGGAAAATTATCTTATTTCAAATTAAGAGTGCACCACTAAGCTATTTAGTTTAGCACGAAGATTTATTTCCTCGCACAGGTATAGTAGATAAAGTATAGACAAGGGCTGACAGGAAGTTGAGTAAATCTGCAGAAAAGTCCAGAGCCACCGTGTCTCAAACTTTTAGGTAGATGCATCACCATCTTCTGCATTATACATTATTACTCATATGTGTGTGTATAGTTATATTGTAAACAATATGGAGTAAACTTCATTTTTGGAAATTGTAATTATAAGTTTGTAAGCTTAATTTAGCCACATGAGTGGGTTAATAAATATTATAAATTTAAAATATTTCTTGTGTTTATGTAATGTGAGTTGACGAATGGATTGTGATGAAAATGGATATGGATGAAGATTGATGATTGTAATTGATAGAAATGATATAGAACTTGAGAATTGCATAGATTATGAAATTATTTTAACAGGGGATTTGCTTAAATTTAAGGGAAACTTTTATAGTTTCTCCATTTAATAAAAGTTGATAAATTATAATGTAAACAAATTGGTAAGAAAGTAAGTAAAATAAATAATTGACAGAGATAGGTGCTCCGTACACCGAATGTGATATCTAATTACTCAGTTTTACTGTAGACTGGGTAAGGGAGTGTTACAAAAGGATAGCAAAATTGGCATAATGAACCCTTTGCATAAGAAATCTCCACTAAAGGATGGAAATTTAATTTTAGTACTTGATCCTAAGGAGGAAGCCTTACAAACCTTCAACTTAGGGAAGAATCTAGGGCTTGTTTTCTCTGAATCGAGGAAGTCATGGTGGACTTTTTAGCAAATCAAATTATCCAAGATATAGCTTTGCTCAATAAGAGTTAGTTGCATTGTTCTCCAATTTTATTGGTGTTTGGTTTTCATTGGGTTGATCTTTGAGAATTGTGTTTGTGTATTTGTCTCAATGGTCCTTGTAATATTTTCTTGGAGCACTCTCTTGATGATTCCTTTTTCTTATGGTCTCTGGTTTGATGAGGAAAAGATTATAGTTCTATTGTCAGCATTAGGCGAATCCATCCCGTGCTATAGAATGGAAGGGCACTACTTTTAGCCTGACTCTTTGTCAATCTCCTTTTGAAAGATTTATTTTGGTACCAAAGGCATGTGTTAGTTTTTGGTCGGATTGGCTCTACCAAAATCATGTTGTGGCATTGGTCTAAGATAACGTTGTTGTATTCATGTTTGTTTGCCAATGTATCCCTAGTTCTGTCATCTTAGTCTCTGTCTTTTTTCTTCCTGTCTCTAGGTTGCTTCTGAGAGTAGAACTACTTATTTTAAGCTTTGTGTTTGCTTAGTCTTATGATCTTGTTTGTTAGTTAGGTTGTTGCTCCCTTTGTTTTTCTTTTGTTTTTTTTTTACCTTTGTTTTCTCTTTTAGATTTTTTTTAATAAAATTTAATTATAAAAAAAGGCAAATTTGAGAGAGATATTAATAATTATTCCTAAGATACCTTGGTTCAAATTTTTTTTCTTCTCTTTGATTTTTGCTTTGCAAAAATGACCTTTCATTGATTTTTTTTTCCTATAAAGTAAAGCAATAATAAAAAGAAGTTTTGAAAAAATATGTAATTTTTTTTAAAATTTTTTTAAGCCATTCATACATTTACTGTGGTAATGATGAAAGTAGAATTGTGATAGTTGTGACAATTATAGTGAAAGAATATAAATTAATAGTAGTTGAGTTAGTGTAACTAGTGAGAATGAAGAAGACTGGATAGCGATGGTTATGTGGAGGTAGCGTAAATAATGATGATTGCTTCTTATACAACGAATTGCTTCCTATGTAAGAAAAACATATTTCTTGCTTTTCTGTTTTAGAAAATAATTGTTAATGTACAAATAAGTTATATATTTTTAAAAATTTTGCTTTGAGAAAAATAAAAAGCAAAAAATTGCTGTTTAATTAGCATCGAACCACATGCTACTTTTTTTTTTTTTAAATACTTAAATTTTTAATTGTTAAAATAAAAGCAGATGATCATCTGGCCTATCTGGGCTTCTCTTAGCCCCAATTTTCTGCATTCCGCCATGATCATTGCCTTAGTTTTTTTTTTTTTTTTTTTTTTTTTTCAAATAGTACTATTTACGAGTTGAAAGAAACAATAAATGTATTTACTTATTGAAGAAATAAAAGTAGTAGGTGAGAATTGATTATTCATCCTATCACAAATTAAAGACTTATATTTTTGGATGATTTTAAAACATAATGCATCATTTATTAGTTTTATGCTATTCACATTATTTTTTAATATTGTAATTAACTATTAACAACAACTAATTTATAAATATTTACTATCACAAATTTAGACTTTAACACCATACTTTTTATACTATTAAAAATTTAAAATATACTATTAATAAGAATTATCAATAAATACTTAATGATGTATATAAATTTCATATCCTAAAGTTATTAACAATATTTTTACACTCATTTACGGTGCTATTATATATAATATTG
This sequence comes from Hevea brasiliensis, assembly GCF_030052815.1. Taxonomy (NCBI): domain Eukaryota; kingdom Viridiplantae; phylum Streptophyta; class Magnoliopsida; order Malpighiales; family Euphorbiaceae; genus Hevea; species Hevea brasiliensis. The sequence continues at coordinate 40,807,660 of NC_079501.1, read as the reverse complement.
TATATATTATTTATTATTTATATGTTATTTTGATGTACTTAATATTATTTATTATTTTAAAATCATGTGGAAAATGATGTTTAAAAAATATTTTTAAAGTCCAAATTTATTATAGTAATTGTATTAATAAAGATAGATAATTCATTATAAATATTAAATAAAACTTACCGAAACCAGTCAAAATGAAGAGATTAATGCCTAAAAAAAATTATGGAATATCATATCTTAATTACAAAATAATAATATAGAGAAAATAATAAAATTTTAAACACATAATTTTCTCCTGTCTTCCCAGTGTAGGGAAGATCATAAGTAATAATGCTAATGAAAATAATCTTTTTCCTTGCTCATTTCAACTATGTTATATTAATCTCGCCTATTTCAAATATGTTGCGAGATTTCGGTCAATAAATAGCTTGATAATTTGGAAATTAGACATCTTAATTAGGTAAATTAGAAAGTGATTAAGGTGTTTGCCCGCTGGTAATTATTGGTGCAAATTATTAAAATTACATAAATTTCAAGCCTTGGTGGTTGATAAGTTGCTCGTGCTGAAAACAATTGGCAGTAGAATGATGCCCGTGGCACTAATGATGATTATGGCAGCATTCGTTATTGGGTTTTCAATGTTTGATAGCTATTTCCAAGCAAAGTACACAAAAGTTGAACATAATTTGATAAATTATTGTGGTTGAAAAATAGTGAAATGAATGATTTTATAAAATTAAGTATGATTTTATAAAACTAAGTTCTGTATCTATAGACAATAAATGATTTTGGAAGAATATTTTAATAATTTTAGTTAAAATAGAAGTTAAAAATTAAATTTCAAAGTTAAAATGGCATGAATAATAATATATTCTAAAATTCATTAATTTTTTAAAATCATATTTGCAAATATACATATATTTATTTCTCATGATTAATTGAATTATATCTTAAGATACTAAATTTTTTTTTTTTTCTCTTTAATATGTTTCTTCAACTCAGTCACTAAGAATTAAGATTTCTAATTCACTTTCTTTTTTTTTTTTTTTCACTCAAATACTTACCAGCAGAGTCAAGAGAGACAAAGAAAGCCTTACACTTCATTTAGGAGAAAGCAGAGTGAAATAAAGTTTTATAAAATAATATTTTCAAAGTAAGTTTTTTTTTTTTCATGATTTTTAAATTTTTCTAATTTTAAATTAAATCTTTCTAATTTTTTTTAATGTTGAGAAGAAAGAAAAGGCTTTTTTATGGTATTTAAAAGTTTTAAAGAAAAAATTTTATTAACTCACTAATTTGGTGGGTTAGAAAAAAGTTAAAAAACCTTCTATCCTAAGCACAAGTTCAAGGTTTTTAAATATTGAAAAATCTTCCATTACTTAAAAAAAAAAAAATCTCCTCCCAATCCAAGGCTTAGCCCTCAAATAATTTATAAAGTTTGTTTTAATTGTATTAATTTTTTTTATTAATTGGATTCTTTAATTTTATTGATCTCTCTAAATATTTATTAAAAAAATTTAAATAGGTGTAGTAAATTTTAATGTATCGTTAATTGGCCTCTCAAATTTTCTAGAAAAATAAATTAATTTTTAATTTTTTTATTTTAATTAAACTAGATATTTAGTCTTCTTATTTTAAAAAATACATTACTCAGTTCATATATTTTTATTTTACCTACTATTTTTCTTTTTGTCTAGTTTAAATCAAATTTTTTTTGTTAGTCGACACATCCAAAGTAAAGAGAAATTATTGTTATAGTGATTAGAGTTAAAGGATTAGAGAATAGAGAGGTCATATAGTTGTATTTTTTAAATTACAAAGACCGCATGAAATTATATCTAAAATAAAAAAAGATCAAAGGGATTAAAAAATAAACAAAATAAAAATACAAAAACTAATTAATATATTTTTTTAAATAACAAAATCAAATAATTAATTTTGTTAAAAGAAAAAGACAATATAATACTTTTTCTAATTTTTTATTGGTGCCTAATATTTTATAATTTATTTATTATAATTTAAATTGAAGTACCGAAATTACTTTTTTTTTGTTGAAGCACTAAAATTACTTAGTTATCATTAAATAAGTACAAAAATTCAATTAAAATAATTATTCAGAATTTATATTTACAAATTAAAATTTAATTAGTAATTGTCATTTGAAATTAAATATCAATCTAATGATTGCCTATCATATAATCTCAAATCACATGAGAATTTTTTTTTTTCAATTTATATTTTTACTCCTCATCTCCTTATATGGATATTATATAAAATTTTTCTGTGTTTTCTTTTATTCAGCGTTCTATCCTTTATGTTATTTAATTTAAAAATTATTTTTTTTTTATATTTGTATATGTTGACAAAATTAGTAATCTCAACTTTTATATAAATTTTAGATTTGTTAATTTAAATATATAATTACTTTATTTGATATGTTTATTTTATTTTTTTATTAATTTTTAATTTCTTACGTTTCTTTAATTTTAGTGGTTATTATTTATTTAAATTTTATGTTATTATACCATATAATTTAACTATTTAAGGTTTATTATGAATTTTATTCAAGTATTTGATATAATAAAGATACTTTAATGTTAACAGTTAATTTAGTTATAACTGATAATTGATTGAATATTTTTAATTTTGCTTAAATTTGATTTTTTCTTAATTTTAATTTGATTCAATTAATATTTTAGAGTAGACCAAAAAATCAATTAGTCAAAAATTTAATTTAATTTGATTTAATTAATTAAATGCACACCCTAATTGATTCTTCATTGACAATTTTCTAGCCTTGCCCTTATAAATAAAAATGTATATGAATCAATTCAGTTGGATTCAATAAATTTAGTTAAACCAAATCGGACAAAATATTAAAATCGGCACCAACAAAATAATTTATAAAATCATTTTTACAGTAAGTTATAAAATTATTTTTCATTTGAAAAACTTCATTTTTTAATTTTTATAGAAATCTTTTATAGAAAACTATCACAGTTTCTTATGAGAAACATGCCCATAATGTTCCACTATCACATTAACATGGCTTGGGTTCAAGTTGTTTTATCATAAGTTGGAGTGGGCTTTTTTTTATTTTTTTTATTTTTTTTTTATTAAGCTTTAATTGGGGGCCAGGGCTGCTCAATTCCCTTACTGCACACTACACACTGCCCCACATACCCCGTCATCCAACTAACCCCCGTCTCCGCTATCTCCCACAAATCTCAAAATTTCCAACTTTCAAAATGCACGTGCTCTCTGTCACATCATTAAGCGAGTCTTTTCTCTCTACATACCTAGCGTCAACTGTTGCAAGGGCTTTGATTTATCTTTGTTGGTAAATTATAATTAATATTTAAATTTATGAAACAATTAATTTCAGTTTAACTTGATTTAATTTGTCCAGCTTTTTGATTTGGCAGTTTTTTTTACATCCCTACTTACAAATATTATCCAATTATAATTTAATTAAATTTAATTTATTATAAATTTAAAATATAAATATATAATATTTTTTATTTTATATTTAAATTCTATTAAATATAGCATTTAAAATCCATAATAAATCAAAGTATTGGCAAAATTTTCCCATGAAACAAGTGTCAATATTTTGTATTGCTTTTTCCATTGTGTGGATACACTTTCTGAAATCTCATCTAAACGGGATGACAATAAATGAGTAATTTTATAGTGAACCTATTATTTTATAAGTATATTAGATGGAATGACAATCCAATCAAAGAATAATATAACTCAACTCAACTATGTTTTTATCCTAAAAATTTTAGGTCGGCTATATGGATTCGCTTTCTTCACTCTTAATAATTTTGGGTTAAATCCTCAGAAATGTGTAATGCTTCTAGGTCATGTTGTACTATTCTCCTCCAAATCAATTTAGGTCTACCCCTTTTTTTCTTTCTATTCTCTAACCTAATGTGCTCTACTTGTCTAACTGGAGCCTCCGTATGTCTACACTTCACATGACCAAACTACCTCAATCTCCCTTCTCTCAACTTATCTTCAATTGGCACCACTCCTACCTTTTCTCTAATACTCTCATTACGGACTTTATCTAGTCTAGTATGGCCACTCATCCACCTTAACATTCTCATCTTTGCAAACTCTTATCTTAGATGCATACGACTCTTTCAGTGCCCAACACTCACTACCATATAACATAGCCGATCATATGGTTGTACGGTAAAATTTTCCTTTCAATTTATTGGGAATCTTACGATTACATAAAACTCCCGTGGCACGTCTCCACTTCAACCATCCGGCTTTAATCCTATGACTAACATCCTCCTCACATCCCCCATCTACTTAAAGGACTGAGCCTAGATATTTAAAGTGATTACTTTGGGGCAGTATCACTCCATTCAAACTAACTCCTTCCCTATCACTAGTTTGGCCTTCACTAAACTTGCAATGCATGTATTCTGTTTTCGTTCTACTTAACTTAAAACCCTTTGACTCTAGAGTACTTCTCCAAAGTTCTAGCTTTCTATTGACTCCTTCTCGTGTCTCATCTATCAGAACAATATCATCTGCAAACATCATGCATCAAGGAGTACTCTCTTGTATATGTTTCGTCAGTTCATCTAGAACTAATGTAAAAAGGTAAGGGCTTATGGCTGATCCTTGGTGTAATCTAATTGAGATCGAAAAATCTCTTGTGTACCCTCCCACTGTGCGCATAATAGTAGTTGCTCCTTCATACATATCTTTTAATACTTGTATGTACCTAATAGATACCCTCTTTTGTTCTAACACATTCCATAAGACCTCTCTTGGAATACTATCATAAGCCTTCTCCAAATCAATAAAAACCATGTATAGATCTTTCTTCACATCTCTATATTTCTCCTTTAAGCTTCTAATGAGAAAGATCGCTTCCATAGTTGAACGATCGAGCATGAAACCAAATTGATTGAGAGAGATAGAAGTATCATGACGTAGTCGATGCTCCACAACTCTCTCCTACAACTTCATAGTATGGCTCATGAGTTTAATTCCCCTATAGTTTGAGCAACTATATATGTCTCCCTTATTTTTAAAAATAGGTACTAAAATACTCTTCCTCCATTCATCAGGCATTTCCTTTGAGTTTAGAATCTTATTAAATAATTTAGTTAACCATGCCACTCCCATATCTCCCAAATACTTCCACACTTCAATTGGTATTTCATCGGGTCCACAGGCTTTACCCACTTTCATTCTCTTAAGTGCTTCCTTTACTTCTAAAGATCTAATCTTTCTAGTATAATTCACATTCTTTTCTATTGTTTTATAATCTATATTCACGCTATTACCATTTTGACTATTATTAAAGAGATCATTAAAATAATTTCTCCATCTTTCTTTAATGTCCTCATCTTTCACCAATACTTTTCCTTCTTTATCCTTAATGCACCTAACTTATTGAGATCTTGACATTTCCTTTCTCTCCTCCTTGCTAATCTATAAATATCTTTCTCCCCTTCTTTAATTGCAAGTTTCTCATATAACTTTTCAAAGGCCTGTACTCTTGCTTGACTAACTGATTTTTTTGCCTCTTTCTTTCACTCAAACACTATTTGACTAAGGAAAAGAATGCCAATCTTTTGCAATGGCGGTTAATGTATGGACAAATTAAAACAGCACATGCATATGCCAAACAGGGGAAAATGGAGCAACATGTGTGCAAGATAAAGACACCCATTGTGTATCCTAAAAGAAAATACACCCTTTGCGGCATCTCACTAAATGAAATGACAAGAAATTATCAATGCCACTATTCAAACTATTTTAATATATCAATCCAACAAGGAAACACATATGAACTATATGTCTAAATATGGGTTTTCAGATTGCAATTCCACGAGATACAATTCTCTCCCTTATTGCTAAGAAAACTAGAAAATGAGAACACATGGGAACCTTTCCATAGTTGCACTTGATCAAAAGACCACCGTAATTATAATAAATATTAAATTTAGGATACACAACAACCCCTACTTGATATGGACCCATGTTGCTTTACTGGGAACACCTTCGTGGACCACAAACAACTGATAATATCCTGCTGGTGCTAGTGTGGGGGTTGCCGGAGTATTGATATGGACAACATAGTTGTTTCCGGCAGCCACATTTTGTACACCATTATCGTCCATAGCCAAAACCAACAACCTCTGATTCATAGCCAAAGAATGTGTAGTGAAAGATGGTGCCACCATTGTAACATAAATATTTCCAAGGCTTTCTTCTTCTTTCAACTGAAACCACATAGAAAATTTCTGCTTGTAACCAAGATTCACCCCTGGAACTATTGCAGTGATTGATGGCCGGGAAGTATTTGAGCCGAGATATGGTGGATAAAATGCTTCGAGGCTTATCTCTGTTGGATAGAGTGCAGTGAAGTTGTAGTTTCTATAAGGATTGCTGCCTCCGACCAAAACGCGACCATCTGATAGCAAATGAGCAGTTGAATGATAGAGACGTGGAATCGTAGAGGGACTCATAATCTCAAACCTGCTAGTGTTGCTATTCTTAGGCGTATTGGGCCTGTAGAGGACTGGGCTTAGCACTGGTTCTCTTGCAGAATTCCAGCCAGCAGTTCCTTTAGCAGCACCATTTATGATAAGCACATCGCCTGTCGGCAACATTATCATATCACCCATCACTCTGTTCATAGGCATTTCCTCCATTTCCCAGAAAGGATTTGCGGTGTTTATTACTAACCGACCGCAGGATTTTGATGCAGCAATGAATTCTCCTGCATCCGCCTTCTGGTTTGCATCTGGCAATGTCCCACCGCAAATAAAGACTTCAACATTTGGGATTATGCTGAAGTTGCCGTGGAGTATAAGAGGAAGCAGAGCCGAGGAACCAGTGCTTGGATAGTTGCGCGAAATGCCTCCAGGCATGACAGGATAATTTTTGACCACTTTGTTGTTGACATAGTCAAGTAGAATTGCTCGGTCATTGGCGAAAACGAAGAGATTTCCATCAGCAGAGAGGTGTAGGAAAGGGTAAAGATTGTTTGGAATCAGGGGAGAATATCTGGTTTCTTTCAGAAATGGAAGTTGGTAAAGTGTTTGATCAGAACTAGAGGTTTTAGGGATGAACTCATAATTGAATTGATACCTCCCGCCAACAACAATGAACTTTTTCCCATCAGGTAAAACTTGATTTGAAGCGTACCATCTAGGTGTAATTAGACCATTTGCATCCTCAACCCAGTCGCAATCCGCGCAAGGATTGAATGACCTAACAACTCGTTCTCCAAGCCTATATCCACCACTCTGCACTAGAACACCATTCTCTGATAATGCCCCTGAAGAGCACCATGTATCAGTCAGAATGGTGAGCGGTCGAATATTTCCGTTGATAGAATCAAACTCCACAGAATGACAAAAGCAATCAGTGTTATGTGACTCGCTAATGCACTTGCCCTCCGGTAGAGAAAGATTTGATGGACCAAAGTCTGTCCTATCAAACATAATCATCTTATCGTTGGGTAACAATTGCATGTGCATTGCTGATATTCCAATGCTTCTCTTCAACAGCTTCCATCTTCCTAGGTACAATTGCCCTCCAATTGCTGAAATGAAGAGTGAAGTGATTGCGAAGAGCAGCAATAACAAGCTTCTTGTTTCCATGGCTGCTCTGGTATTATTATTATGAGCTGCTGGCCAACTAGTTATATCGACTTGAAATCAAACCAAGAATTAGCAATAGACGCCTATAATTTTAGGGACTGACCGAAAAAACTATTTACTTACCCAGCTAAGTGAAAAAAATGTGTCCCTTGTATGCTTAATAGTAAATTTTTAGAAACAGGAAAGAATTTATAATTAAAGACAGAACAGATAAATGGTTTTTTTATTGGTCATTTGATATTGGTGATTGATAGCATTTACATCTTAGCTCTGGATTGGTGGCTGAGGTCCTTAAAAGGACTTTACCTTATAGGCTGTAATTGCCTGGCCAATCCAGAGATGATGCCGTAAATGCATAAACAACCATGATTTGCTTCTATCAAGAATGCAAATGCATTTATTCTCTCTGGAGGGCAAGTACTGGTCCAATTGTCCAATGCACAGTGAAATTATGTAATGATTTAGGTCACATTTATTTTCAGAGTTCAGATTACGGAGCAGTGCGCCATTCTTTTGTAATAATCTAATGAACTTGTTACCACCAAGTTGTGGTAGCATGTGGTTAATCTAGTAAGATGGTTCTGTTTCACTTTAATTTTAACTCTTTATGTTAGTATTAAGTATGATAATTAAATATTTTTTTTACTTAAAAGTGTAAGTAGGGATTGACAGCGAGTTGTTCAGTAATTCATTTCAAGAGTGCCGCCTCATATTTTTTATAGGTCATTTTTTTTGGGATTAGATTAAACCAAGGACTTTCATTTTCTAATTTTCCAAAAAAAAAAAAAATCTAATGAACTTGTTCGACAGTGTGTACTTTTTTCTTTCTCTGTACAATGACTCTATATGGAGCTGAAACTCTAGACATCACAAACCTTATATGCGATTTATAATCACTATTCTAAAATTCATTGATGTGATTTTTTTTTATAAAAAATAAAAAAAAGTCTTAATTCGAGTTTCTAAATAATATGAAATATATTACTTTTGTGATAATTGGACTAAAATTTAATAAAAAAAGAATTCATAAGAAAAAAAAAAAAGAAAGAGTAGAAGAGATAATTAGCTCCCTCCGCTCCTAATTACAAATAAGTAAATTGATAATCATATGTTTTTGTTTTACATAAATGTGCGTATATATAATTTAAATATAGAGAATATTTAATTAATAAAATAAAATTTTAGAAACTAAATTATCTTAAATTGAAAAGCAGTGATAGTAGGGACTAATTCATTAACAAAATTTAAATTTAAAGACCAAATTGTTACTAAAAAAATAAATCAGTCACTGAAATATGTGTTATACTATACTTTAGCAACATAATTGTAATTTAAAGAAAAAAAAAATTGTTGCATTGATTAGCTATTGCCCATTTGTTCAATAATTAATCAATGCTATATATAAATATCAACCGATAGAAGGACTATTGTCAAGTCACACTCGCAAAAAGGACACAATCTGCCCTTTTTTTTTTCCTTAATAATAACAGGGAGCAAAGATCTAAATAGTACTAGACTAAATAATTCTGGGTACAAGAAACCAACACCAATCATGAGATAACCACAAAACCAATTTCATAGGAGGAGAACATGGGCTGTGAACCCTAACAGCAAAGTAGAGACTAAATTTGTAAACATTTCAGCACTGAAATATCTTCGTGATAAACATGGGCAATGTTAACTTTCCAATCAACCCCTAGGAGCTTACTAACTGAATTAAATCGAAGAATACCAGGTGTCTTTTCTTTTTGAGTCACAAGCAGTACATCACTGTTGCTTTCATATTCAAGGATAACTCTCGAGATAGCAAGTTTTCTAGCCATTTGAAGAGCTTCCTACATAGCTCAAATTTCAATAGCAGGCACTAAGCAACTTCCCCAGTTAGCAACAACACCAGCCATGCACCACTCTTAACATATCCCTAAGCAACCCACCAATAAAAGCAAGATGTTCTTCCCCTTTCACTAAGCTATCTATGTTCATTTTAATCAATCCTTGTGGAGGACCTACCCATGAAACTCAAATTGTCTCTTTATTCAGATGGGAATACAAATTACAGTCTAAAGTACCCATAGCTTGACCAAAATAATAAGCAGGGCTAAAAGATTCCAATATAAGGAACTCAGCCTTCATGTGCATGTTCTTGAAAATGGTCTTGTTCATGCACAAGCAAAGAAGCGAACGGACAACCTCAAAGACCAAAGGTCAAGAAAAGCCCCTATTCTTATCCTTATCCTTCAACAAATTAAACTCGATCGATCCAGGATGAAATAGCCATGTTCCTCTTCATGAAGTCATTCCACTTAGGAGTTCGAATAATCCAATCGTAAACTTGAACGACATTTAGAGAGTCACATAAGGCATGGACAGTGGACTTTGCATGTCCCATGCATAAGTCGCAAGACAATGTTTGCTCAAATGTGAGCATTCTACATTAGTAAAGCAACCTATTGTGAGAGGCTAACTAAAGGAAAGTTCTCACTCACTGAGGACCCTTCCATTTCCAAATAATAGACCAATCAGTACTTAAATGATTCCCATTATTCTCCAAAATGATATTATAAGATGTTTTCAATAATAATAATAATTGTAGACTTTGAAAACCTCCAAAAGGCCCTATCCTTACCATTGTCTAGAGACGGAGGCACGAATGCAGCAATAACGAAAAGGGTAAACTGGTCTAAGAACTTAACAAAGCGAGACTAGTGGCCGGCTTCTTTGAGAGTCAACATAGTTATGCACAACTTCATCAATAATTTGAGAAGTAATCTCCTTTATAGCTTTCTCTAGTAAATTAATGTCCACTAGAAGATAGTCTGTCCAAAATTTGACAATCAACCGATTCATAACAGGTTGATACAATATAAACTAATCACCCAAAAATATACTCTTATCTATAGAAATATGCTCCTATAATATTCTCTCCCTAAAGTCTCTCGGAATATCCATTAAGAAACAGAATATCTTTCCAATTCCGACCAATAGAAATTAATAAAGTAATAAATAAATAATAAGACGAATATAATTTTTAGATATTAATATCAAATGATTTTATTTTAAATTGATTAAAAGTCGAATCGTGTTTAACTATAATTATTACTGTTGTGTTATTGAATTATTATTAATATTATGTTATTTTCTTAATTTAAAGTAAGTACTTAACCAAATTGAATTTTATATTATTAAAGTATGTTGGCAGGCAATATTTCTTTTAAGAAATTTGATGAAGTCTGGTTGTGATGCTTCACTTATATGGTTCCCACCTACAAAACAAAGAAAGAATGGTTAGAAGTCTACCTGGGAAGTGCAGGAAGAACCCTTCGATGCTAAAGTTAGAAGGAAGGTATTATGGTACAAATATAGTATATAGAGAAACAAGGGGTGTAGAAGGAAGAAAGGTAGAGTAGAGAGAAATAGTGTGAGTAAAAGAAGAGAAGGAGAGGGAGAGGAAACCATTTTCCTTCCTTACCTGGTCCTATTTATGTAGAGAAAGTGAATGGATTATATTCCGTAGCATATTTTAGAAAATATTCTCTAGGGTATATTTCTTAATAGCAGGGTATCTATTAGTATGATTATTTTATATTGTATCGTATGCTCTTTACTCCAGTGTAAATTATTTATGACTTGTGTCTGGGTAAACTCCCTTGTCTTAAATTGCTCTAGCTATAATTAATAACATATATTGCTATGTCTCTTGAACTGTTCAACACAATTGAATTAAAAAAACAGCATCTAGCTAATTATGGAAATTAAATTTTAAATTAATATAGCAATAAATAATTTTAGTGCAAGTCTCTGAAAGTGGCGAGTAAAATAATTCTTCAAAGCCATAATTAAATAATTTTAATGAAATAACAAATCCGAAACTTTATCAAGTGACCACAGGGAAGGATCAAAGATATGTCAGGGATCTAAAATTAATAGTGGCCGGATTGTAATTTTGTAGTTAATCATGAATTTTACATTTAATGGCAGCTTTGCAAAATCGTGGAGTAGAAGAAATATTTAACTACCAAGAATAGATGGTAATCTAGTAATGTTGATGAGTGTTATATATTATAAACATACGTAAAACATTATGGTTCTCAAGTAAACGTTGACTAATGGCAAAATTGTAAATGAACTAAAATTTTTTTACTAATGGCAGGCCTTGAAGGCTAATTATTAGATACATCGGGAGCACTAAAAAATAGTGCTCCCTCTCTCATAAAAAAGTGAGCCCTTCCTATAATATAGAGAGTGGGTCTCACGTGATTGTGAGAGATGGTGCATGTGCACCGGATACCTAATAATTTCCCGGCCTTGAAATACTAAGTAAGATTTGGTCTTTTCTTTTGTTAAAGAATCAGTGGTTCTTTGTAAATAATATCAAAAAGCCAGCTTTCTCTTCATATAATGAGACGGGTCGCATTTTATAATAATAAATAAAAGGTCATGTAAATAGATAGTAAGACTCATGTGTTCTCAGTAAAACCCTGATGATCTTTGTGCAATATTTTAGCAAAAGCATAACAGCATTTAAATGGTGGCAATTTAAGTAAAAATAACAAAACAAAAGACCCTCAATTATGGGCTACTTTCTTTCATGAAGGCCAACTTATATGTAGATATGACTTCTTTATGCAGCCACACTCGTCGATCAGGCTGCAAGAATTCTTAAGAGATGAGTTCTGTCACCTTGACTTCCAGTGGCATGCTTATAGTTATGAGCAAAACCATGATCAAACACATAATGCACCCCTCTAATATTGACGTAGCATGCATGTAGGTCAAGTAGCTCTTCGCACTATTTTTTATGATCTGGTGTGAGAGCTTGTCCAAACGACCCTGACCTGCAAGTCATCGTCTTGAACAACTAGGAAATGCTTGGCCTAAATGATTAATGAGTACTCGGCCTAGACGAGTAAGTGCTTGTCTTGGACAACCAGTAGGTGCTCGTTCTAGACGACCAGCAGGTGTTCTGCTTGGATGATTAATAAGTGGTCGGCCCGGATGATTAGCAGGTGTTCGGCTTAGACGACTAGTAGGTGCTTGACTTGGATGACCAATGGCAACTAGCAGGTGCTTGGCCTGGATGGCTTAGACGACTAGTAAGTGCTTGGCTTGGACTACTACAACCATTGAAGGTCATCTCCTACTCATAAAACCCACGAAGACAACCCTAGAGCTCTTTCTTTCATCAAAGGGAAGATGGCATTTAACAGAATCATGAGGAAAGTTATACAAACTATCTTCTTTCCTTAAGCCACCTTCACTACCATGTAGTAGTGCCCCACTCACGTGACAATTACCACCACATTGTCTTCTCTGAGTGCGAGGCCCATGACTAGACTTGGTTGTGTCTTATTAGCTAAGTGACCTTTACACTAGTTATCTTATTTAATCTTTCATGAATGAAATAGGACAAAGGGATGGATTCGAATTATAAAATGTCCAATTTGTATTTTCTTATCTCTTTAAGACTGAAGAGGATATGATATAGTATTAGCAGTGTAAAGTCATTGAACTAATTATTAGAATAAACTTTTGGTTTATTGAAGCTCATAGATCTATTAATGAGAGTCTTATCTATTTGATTTCAAGAATATAAAATTTAATTTTTTATTATTTTCTTTTTGTATTTCAATTTGCTACAGTCTTCATAGTTTGTAGCTTTAGCAGTTGAACCTTTAGTATTGGCCTCGAAAGGGAATTCCTTAATTTTAAAGGCTTTTTGATGCCCCATTAGGGAATTCGAGGAATGCCCCTACTCTAAGCACAAGGTATTTATGGCTTGTGTCTTAGAGTAGTCAATTTTTGCCTTCCTTTTCTTTTTCTTTTCTTTTTTTTTTTTAGCTCTTCAATTTTACTTGTGGACCTTTTATGTCACACCTTACCCCTCCGTAAGGCATAACATGATCCCGTAGAATACTTAATGAACTACCGAACTTCACCTACCGATATCCCATTAAGTACCCTACAAGGGATTTTAAAACGATTTTTTTACATTTTGGAAGTGGTGAGCACTTTAGTGAGAATTAAAAACCATTTATTCAAAGCTCAAATACTAGAAAAAATTTTGTCCATTTTAAATTTTACCGCAAATTTTATAAAAATTTTGACAGAGTTCCGTTTGTTTTTGGAGAAAACCGTTCTTCAAATACTTGAGAAAAACACTCCCAAAAATGTTTCACAACTCCCAACCTCCAATAATTCACAATTCAACTCAAATCAATTCATTCCAAAACAGTTCCACAATCCAAATCAAATTTGTCAACTCATAATATTTAATAATTCCATTCACAAAACATAAAGCAGGAAATTCATATGTACAAATATTAAATTTACAGAAGAAAATCCAAAATAATATTATTGCAATTTATTTACAACTGCTCGACTTTATATTGATACATACAACATTTCCATATTTACATCAAAATTTATCTACAAGGGCAAAAAATAATACCCGTACAAAAGATCAATGTAATCCTCGATTTAATCGCAGCTCACTCTGCTGCTTTTTCCTTGCTCTTATTTGCGACAGCAAAATAAGCCATCGCTGAGTATAAAAATACTCAGTGGTGCACAATAAAAATTTAAAATGCAATAAATAAATCATTCATTGCCAAACACAATTTAAATGTTTCTCAATCACATTTCAATAATGATCAAAGTTCATAATAACACCATTTTGTCAAATAATCTATTAAACACAGTTTAGTCAAACAATTTCATAAACACAGTGTTGCCAAAGTCACACACAACTTCAGTTATGATACAAAATTTCTGATCAATGCCGCGTTATACACCACGACAAAGCAATCTACAACCCCATTAATCGAAATCAATGAGGGAGGTGGCTAGCTAGCTAATGAGTACTCATCCGATCTACAACCTCAACTGGCAAGCCAGAGAGGGAGGAAAATAAATGATCTCAACCCCATAAATGGAGGAGGAATAATAAGTAACTATCATGCTAAGTGTGAATCAAAAATCCATTTCAAACATTTCATTCAAATATTGCATACAAAAATCAAATCAATTTCCAAAGTTACAATTTGATCACAAAGTGGCAACACAAAAGTTCATAAATTCATAATGCGTACTAAATCAATTTTTCAAGGATAAAATGCTTAAATAGGGTTTTTTGTACACAAACCTCAAGCGAGTCGTCCCTTAGCCTCGACTCGGTTCCTCTGGTTCCTTCCCGATATTCTTTTCAACTGAAACACACAATTTTACAATGTTTCAGTACTAGAACTTAACATAAATCCAAAATAAATTTAGCTTCACAATTACCTAGCTCTAACGTGCTAAATTCGACGTTCTTTAAATTTTGTGTTTCGGGTTACTATTCACTACACTATTCAAGTCAAATAGTTGACTTTCTAAGGCTTAATACTTCACCCACATACCACATTTTGGTCATTAAACTTGTTGGTTTTGGTCATTTTCTCAAAGCTTAGGTTATTTTGGCAAAATTGCCAATTTTCGTTTTTGGTGCTCCGAAGTTGCACTATTCCATTGGTCAATTTACTGTTGGAATTTGACAAAACTTCCTTCATAGAAAATGTTCCTTATTGTCTTAAGTGTATTCTCATTTTTGGATCACCCCAATCGGAGTTTTGTAACTCAAGTTATAGCCAAAATACAATTGCTATTCACGTGCACTGTTCATGCTGCAATTTTGGTTCTGGCAGATTTTTGGTCCAACTTCATTCCATAATTTGATCAAGTTAAGTCCATAATTTGGTCTAATTTCCTTCATACGAAATGTTCTACTATGTCTTAGGTTTCCATCGGTTCAAGATTCACCTAAATCGGAGTTTTTTCTAGAGAGAGTTATAGCCATTGGAACTTTACTGCTCAATGGTAATTCTGCAGAGTTGCAGGTTCAATAACTCAACTTTGCTCAATAATTTGACTAAGTTAATGGCATAATTTGGGGTGGTGTTCTTCATGAAAGTTTTAGATCTATGTCTTATCTAATTACTGGTAAAATCTCAGGTCATTTTGACCTTCCTAGCTCGAGTTATGACCAAATGAACAATTACTGTTCATTTGGTCAGTTTGGTGCAGTGGCAGCCTGCTCTCATTTCACTTTGGTCAATTATTTCACTAAGTTTTGGTCAGTTTTTGGCCATGGTTCCTTAATGACAATTGTGCTATTTTATGTCTATTTTCATCCCCAATTGGTGGCATATCAATTGGACTTGTAAAATTTCCGTTTTGGTCCTTCAAAGTTGGTTTGTCTTCCATTCTAACAATTCCCATACATTTCCTTTGGTCATTATTGACCATTTTTCAGTCCACAATTGGTCAAAGATATCATTTATGCATTTCTCCAAAATTTGGTTCACAAACCCTAACATTCAAACCCTAATCTCACTAATTCATTGTATTTAACTACATTAATGTTTTTAATGCTAATCATTCAACTAATTAAGGTTTCTACACTCATTCAAACTCATTAAATTCATGCAATTCATACTCCCTTCAACCAGACCAAAATTTCAGCAATGGTCCTTCCCCCATATTTGTTTCATTTAATCAAGTTCTAAGCTCTCTTTCACAACTAATTATGCATTTAAAGAAGTAAAATGGTAAGTTAGCACACTAACCTTTCTTAAATCCTTCAAACCCTATCTTTAACTCTTTTTTCTTCTTGTAATTCTTCTCCTCAAGTTGTAATAACAAGCTTTAATGAAGTTTTTAGGGAAGTTATGTTGATTGGGTGAAGCAAATTAAGCTTAAAAGTAAGCTTAAAGAAAAAGCTTTCATAGAGGGTTTTTGGGAAGGAAGTGGGGCAGCAATTGGGAAGGAAGAAGAAAGGATTTTTGTTTTTTTCTTTTCTTTTCTTTTCTTTATTTATTTAGGCTTATGGAAGACCACAAAAAGTCCAATTAAATAATTCAACTGATTAATTTATTTTTGGCATCATGCATGAGATCATGCATGATGTCATCACTTTTGACTTTTTCATTTTCCTCTCTTTTTTTTTTTTTTCTATTAGTTCTTTAATTTAATTCTCGATTCTGAAATTCCCTTTTCTCCGATTTTATTTGACAGTTAGGTCAGGAGTCAGCTCTCGGGGTCAATTGACCAAATTGCCCCTCGCTGGTTCATCCTGGTTTATAAATAATTCCATATTTCTTCCGGCTCCCTGACCTAATTATTTGACTGGCTTAACAGTTCTTTTTCGTGATTTTCTCTTTTCCACTGTGTTTATAATGGTCCTAAGGACCGCAGCGTCACATTTTACGGTTCGAAATTTGAGTTTAAAATGACTTCGCAGTCGTTCCCGAGGAGATCACTCATCGTTGTGACTCTCAGCTCGTTTAACCTCTTATGTTCTGTTTTTCTTATTTATAGTTAACTAATTAAACATTACTAATTATTTGTGTTTATGGCTTCTCAAGTTGTCTTAAGTATGGTTCTAATCCCCGTAATTGTCCGGACCGACACCGGTCACCGGAACAGTGAAATATACCAGGCTATACAAATAGGGGTGTTACAATTCTCCCCCCCTTAAAATAAATTTCGTCTCGAAATTTTACCTGGTATCAATCTCAGAACAGTTGTGGGTATTGTCTCCTCATGTCCTCCTCTCGTTCCCAAGTAGCTTCTTGGCCCGAATGATGGTTCCACAGCACTTTTACCAATGGTACCTGCTTGTTCCGTAGCTGCTTCACCTCATAAGCCAAAATCTTTATGGGTTCTTCTTCATATGAGAGGTCTGGATTTACTTCAATTGTAACACCCCAAAGTTCGGTAGTGCGTTACCATTCGGTGACCGATCTTTGTCAGGACAATAGGATGCCTAGAACTACACTTTGACACGAGGGAGGAGACATAAAATAATGAAATACAAGAAAAGAAAATACAAGAAAAACAAAGGAAAAATAATAGCAAAGAAATGTGATCAAGTTAAACGAAATGAAACCTAGCGATGGTGATCAGACGGAAGTCACGGCGTGGACCGTTGACTAGCCCTGGACTGCGGGGAACCCTGGAAAACATTTTTTGGACTTAAATAGAACCTTATTGAAGAATAAATATCATTAGAAAGATCAAACAAAAATTAAATAATTAGTACAAAGAAAAGTGAGAAATTGAAAAACAGACAAAACCCGATAATACCGAAAAATCGGGAATGCCACCCGAACAGGGGCATTATGGTCATTTGACATCCTGAAGTGTCTTTTGACCTAAATGTCCATTAAAAATAAATAATATTACACTTAGAAAATAAAATGAAAAATTAAATTGGTGGTACCTAAAGTAAATAGTAGAAATTAAAGGTTAAATGTGGAATAAGTGGGAATTTAGCTTATTATATGATTAAGTGACTAAGTGGACCACTAAGGGAATTAATTAAACACATAGTGGGACATGTGTACACTTAATATGCAGCTGGATACTTCATCTTCTCCATTTCCATAAAACTAGCCGTGAATGAAAGTGAGAGGAAACACCATTAACATTTTCTCCAAGCTCACCTAATCCCTCCATTTCAACTCCATTCACTTAGGTTCTTTCATGAAAAATGGTCTACACACCACAAGGAAGATATTGATACCAATTTTGAGAAGTTTGGTGAAGGTTTAGCAATTTACAATTAAAGGTAAGTTTGCATTTTTGAGAAGTTCTTTGTTAAAGTTTATGTTTATGTTATGGGTGTTAGTTTGGTGGAGGGAAATTTTGAGTTTGAAGGGTTATTGTTATTTTCATTTTGGACAGCCATGGGTCACGTTTATGATGAGGTATTTGTGCATATAATTGATGGGAAAGAATGTTAATAATGGTGATTTAGTAACTTAGTGAGTTATTGCATGTTTATATGGTGAATTATGCACTTTGATGGGAATTGGCATATGGTACGGCAATGTGATGTTGATGAATGATTTGTGGCAGCTTGTGCACACTTGAGAAATGGTGTATATTGAAGGAAGAGTGGGCAGAATATTGACCTAGAAGGATTGATGATATGTATGTGAATGAATGTTGTAAAGTGTATGTAAAGTTTGTAATGTTTAGGTGTGGTTGTAATGGTATTTAGAAATTGTAATTGTGAATGATATTTGGCATGTTGAGGGTGATTGAATCTGCCCAAAATAATTCTAATGTAATGTAGAAAATGTTTTTGGTAATGTGCCAAAACAGTTTGGTAGGGTATGGAAGTAAACCTTGCAAGGTGAGTATGTGTTTGAAGTTGGGGTGTGAAATGCATATTGAGGGCAGTGTATATTTTAGCCTATAACCTTGAATGTGTAACCTCAATTGGTATGAGACCAATTTGAGGTGAAACTAGGCACAAAATGTGCCAACTTTCATTGAGAAACCATGCCAAAATTCTGCTTGCAAGGTGACCTAAAAAAATGACCAATTCGGATTAGGTGCAATTAGGACCTGAAAAATGACCAATTGGGCAGCAGTGAGTGTTTAGGCCATAACTCACTCAAACCAGGTCCAATTGACCTGAAATTTTAACCAAGAATAGTTAAGACCCATACCTACAAGTCTTATGAAGACACCAAAGCCCAGAAATGACCATAAGCAAGTCAAACAACTTGCACAAGTTCGGGTCCAAAACTGGCGAACCAAAATTGACCAATTTGACCTAAAATTGACCTAAAATGGTACCATTTGACCAGCAATAGTGTAATGACCATAACTTGGTCTACTTAACTCGGATTGACCTGAAATTTTGCACCGCGTGCAATAAGACCTAGATCTACAAGTTTGTAGTTTCGACCGAGACCCGAAAACCGAGGGAACTAGATCGTCCGGTTAGGTCAAACCAGTGTTCCGGAATCCAGCAATTTGCATTAAAATGCACTAAACAAGGAAATGACTTTGGTAAAACGTACCAAACCTAAAACCCTATCGAATGTGACATATTAACGACACTAAAACCTAATTTACCTAAAACGCAATGAGGGTCGGTATATTAGGTGATTAAGTGAATAATTGAGTTCAGTGCATTATTTACCAAACACCATCGATAGAGACAGTTTAATTTAGTACTGAAACACTTCAAATTGTGTTTCTCAGTTAACAAGGACTCAAAGAAAAGGGAAGGAAACACTGAGTCTAGATCGTGAGACAACATCAAAGGTTTGTGCACAACTAGTTTTCAACTGATTTTGCTTTGAATATTTCATATGATTAAATGACATACTTTTCTTATGTATTATGTTTAACAAGCATTGGATTTAATTCAATGATTATTGAAATTGTTATAGTATGTATGAATTTGGTTTTGTGAAATGGTATTTCCATAAGTATTAAGCATTGTTATGGATCGAATAAATTATGTTTTGGAAAATTGTGATAGAACATGTTTTGAATTGTGATGGTAATTTTCATGGAAAAATGCATGTTTATGATTTGAATTGTGATGAGCATAAAAATTATTGGATATTGGAATTGACTTTAAATCGAATTATATTGTGATTTATGCTCACTAAAAGGATTGTGATATTGTTTTATATCTCACTATAGATGCTTGACTAGGTTATTACCCGTCTCTCTCATTTGTTGAGAAGACAATGGAGTGAGTTGTGTTTTGATTACCATGGTACGTGCAGGCTTAGATTCTCCTCTCGATTTGAGGTTAGATCTAAGTTTATTTTATCGTTATGGCCCTTGCGGAAGATTCATTATTGTGATGGTATCAGCACGATGATTCGACCTCCCCAACCATAGGGAGTTAGAATCGATTCGACCTCCCGACCATAGGAGTTAGAATCACATCGAATATGGCCCTTTCGGATTAGTCTTGCATATTAGTGAGATAAAGATTGATTTTTGAGATACAGTATGATTTTTGAGTATGATTTTTGAGATACAGTATGATTTTTGAGATATAGTATGATTTTTGAGATACAACATGGTTTTTGAGATACATAATGATTTTTGAGATACAGAATGGCTTTTGAATGGTGATTTCAATTATAGTTTATGTATAATTGATTTTGTTGGAATTACTTAAATGGATAGTCAAGATTTGACAAATTGAATTTTGTGCTCCAAGTCATTTATACAAATGATTTACATTATTGGCAATGAATATTTTGAGTTTTGGAATTTGATCAGTATTCAGATTCTCAAATTATTTATCAGAAATTTGTCAATGTATATTGTACTATGTTTTAAATTATAGTTGTGCACCACTGAGTTCACCACTCAGCGATAGCTTTGTATGCTGTCGCAGGTAAGAAGAGCATAGAGCAGTGATTAAGTTGCTTTGAGGATACATTCAGATCAGCCCCAGGTATATCATAGATATACCCATGTACATAGGTTTTGATGTAAGCATGTAATAATATGTATGTAAATTATTTGAGCAGTTGTATAAAAACTCTTGTAAAACATTTTGGTATGTAATTAAATGTAAATTATTGTAAATGTAAATTTGAGATTTCATTTACTTGAATAGTTTTGTATTATATTTCCTTTATCTCAGTCTTCGAAAAATCACTATGGATTTGAGTTGAGAAATATGTTGTGTTAAAAAATATGTTGGAGTTGAGATTTGCAATTACATATTGAAGTGCTTTTTACAGGTTTTCTGAAGAACTGTTTTATCCAAAATACAGATGGCACTCTGCCAAAATTTTTACAGAAACTCCAATTAAGTCAAATGTGTCAGTTTTATCACTTCAGTTCAAAAATGTTTTTAACACCTGTAAATAGTGCTCACCACTGTAAAAGAAGTAAGAAAAGTTTTGAAAATCCCTTGTAGTGTATTTAATGGGTTATCAGTAGACGGAGTTGGTAATTCATTAGGTATACTACGGGATCATGTTATGCCTTACAGAGGGGTAGGGTGTGACATCAATTTCTTCTACTGGTAGTACATGAGATGGGTTTGATTGATACCTCCTCAACATAGACACATGGAAGACATTATGTATCTTCTCCAACTCTGGAGATAGTGCCAAACGATATGCCAAAGGACCCACTCTTTCCAATACCTCATATGGCTCGATAAAACAAGGACTTAGTTTCCCCTTTCTGCCGAATCTCATAATCCTCTTCCAAAGAGAAACTTTTGAGGAAAACTTTCTCACCCACTGCATACTCAATATCCCTTCTTTTGAAATCAACATAGGACTTTTGACGATCTGATCCAGCTTTAAGTCGATCTCTGATCACCCTAATTTTCTCTTTAGTCTGTTGAACAATCTCAGGTCCAATCATTTTTCTTTCACCCACGTCATCCCGACACAACGGGGTTCTACATTTTCTGCCATACAAAGCTTCATATGGAGGCATCCCAATGTTTGATTGATAGCTGTTGTTATAAGCAAACTCAATCAAAGGCAAGTGTATATCCCAACTACCCTCAAACTCAATCACACAAGCCCGTAGCATGTCCTCCAAGATCTGAATTACCCTCTCAGACTAGCCATCTGTCTGTGGGTGGAATGCAGTACTGAAGTTCAATCTAGTTCCTAGGGCTCTCTGAAGACTACCCCAGAATCTAGAAGTGAACCTAGGATCTCTGTCTGATACGATAGATACTGGCACTCCATGCAGTCTCACAATCTCATCGATGTACAATCTGGCCAATCTATCCAAACTGTAGTCCATTCGGACTGGCAGAAAATGAGCAGACTTAGTCAGTCTGTCAACAATGACCCATACTGCATCATGACTCTTCTGTGTCCTCGGAAGTCCCATTACAAAATCCATAATTATTCTTTCCCATTTCCATTCGCACCGATGGATGTAATAACCAGATTGGTACTTGATGCTCTGCCTTTACTTGCTGACAAGTTAGGCATTTTGACACAAACTCTGCCACGTCTCTTTTTAAACCCATCCACCAGTAATGCTCCTTTAGCCCTCTATACATTTTTGTACCACCAGGGTGCATAGTAAAAGGAGACTCATGTGCTTCCTTTAAAATGATCTGCCTCAAATTAACATCATTAGGAACACACATTCTACCCTGGTGTAACAGTAGACCATCATCTCTAATTGAGAACTCTGGTTTCTTGCCCTGCCGGACTTCTTCCAACAGCTTCTGAGCAGCCATTCTGATCTGATCAATTAACACTGGTTATACATGCCATGCAACTGCTATTTGGCCCACATCATTAATCTCTAAACTGGCATGTAATGATCTCAACTCATGTACCAAAGACAAAGGAGTAACTTGTAGACTTGCCATAGTCTTACGACTTAGGGCATCAGCCACAACATTCGCTTTCCCTGGCTGATAGTCTATCAGGCAATCATAGTCTTTTATCAACTCTAACCACCTTCTCTGTCTCAAATTCAACTCTTTCTGGGTGCCCAAATACTTCAAACTCTTATGATCTGTGTAGATGTAACATTTCTCCCCATACAAATAATGTCTCCAGATCTTAAGAGCAAACACGATAGCTGCAAGCTCCAAATCATGTGTCGGATAATTCCTCTCATGCGGTTTTAGCTGGCGTGATGCATAGGCAATGACATTTCGATCTTGCATCAACACACAACCTAACCCATTGTGAGAAGCATCATCAGAATCTGTATATTCTTTACCCGGTGTAGGTAAAGTCAGGACTGGAGCCTCAGTCAAACGTCTCTTCAATTCATCAAAACTTTGCTGGCATTTGTCCGTCCACTGAAATTTCATATCCTTTCTAAGCAGCTTGGTCAATGGAGATGCCTACATGGAGAATCCCTTCACAAATCTACGGTAGTATCCAGCTAAACCCAGAAAACTGCGAATCTCTGTGACATTTCTGGGTGGTTTCCAATTAAGGACAGCTTCAATTTTGCTAGGATCTACCTTAATACCCTCTTCTGATACTACATGCCCCAAAAAGGATATCTCCTTCAGCCAAAATTCACACTTTGACAATTTAGCATATAGCTGTTTCTCCCTCAAAGTCTGCAGTACAATCCGCAGATGTCTATCATGCTCTTCTGCATTCCTCGAATAGACCAATATATCATCGATAAATACCACAACAAACTGGTCGAGGTATGGTCTAAAGATAGTGTTCATCAAATCCATAAAAGCAGCCGGAGCATTAGTTAACCCGAATGGCATGACTAGGAATTCATAATGGCCATAACGGGTTCTGAAAGCAGTTTTAGAAATACTCTGCTCTTGTACTTTTAGCTGATAATAGCCTGACCTTAGGTCAATTTTGGAGAACACAGCTGCACCCCTCAACTGATCAAACAAGTCATCAATACGGGGCAATGGGTATCTGTTCTTTATTGTCACCTTATTCAACTGCCTATAGTCAATGCATAACCGGAGAGTGCCATCTTTCTTCTTTACAAACAACACTGGCGCTCCCCAAGGTGACACACTAGGGCGGATGAAACCCTTGTCAAGCAACTCTTGCAACTGTACTTTCAATTCTTTTAGTTCTGCTGGTGCCATTCTATATGGCGTTATGGAGATTGGGTCCACACCAGGCATAACATCAATTTCAAACTGCACTTCTCTTTCTGGAGGTAATCCTGGCAATTCATCAGGAAACACATCCAGAAAGTCACATACAGTAGGAATGTCCTTCAGTGCTGGACTCCCCACTTGGGTGTCTATCACATGAGCCAAGTACGCCTCACACCCTTTTCTAATCATTTTCCTGGCCAGTGCAGCTAAAATGATGTTTGAAGGTAATAACTCTCTCCCCATGTATTACTATATCACCATACTGAGGATGACCAAAAGTGATTGTCTTCAGTCTACAGTCAATTATGGCATGATGCCTAGCTAACCAATCCATGCTCAAGATAATGTCATAATCTCTAAAGGGCATTTCAATTAAATCAGACAAAAAGGTGTGTCCTTGGATCACCAAAGGACAGTCCCTATATAGCCTATTTACCCTGACCTCCTGGCCTAATGGACTAGTTACTAGCACATCATAGTCCATTGGTACACACTGAATAGCAGTAGAGCACATCACACTAGCACTAACATATGAATGTGTGGAGCCAGGATCAAATAACACATACACATCTTGGTCAAGGATGGAGAAATTACCAGCTACTACATCTGATATTTTAGCTTCCTCCCTCTGACGCATGGTATACACTCTGACTGGTGCGCCACTGGGTACTGGCTGGTTAACAGTGCTTTGACTTCCAGGGGTGTTACCAAGACCCCTACCTCTGCCTCTACCTCTAGCAACTGACGGTGACCCTCTAGGTGCAGAGACTTGGGTTGATCCTTCAGATGTGGCAAAAGATCCAGACCGGCGCGGACTAGTGCAATCCTTAGTTAAAACATGCACCAGTAGCCTTGAAACAAACCCCACCATGAGTTCTACCACACGTTTCACACTGCCGGACCGATAGAGATCCTCGAGAAGCTTGTTAGGTCGGCTGACCAGACCGAGGTGGTCTTTGGCCAGAAAATCTGCCTCTGCCTCTACGGGAGCTAGATCCCCCAAACTGTTTCCTCTTGCCAGAACCACTTTTAGATGCTTGTCCAGTAGTCTTTTCAGCCTTCTCTTTCTCTTGTGAACCCTTCTTCACTGCCCCTTCGGATTCTATCCTTTCTAATTCCAAGGCTTGTGAGATCAATTCAGCAAAATTCTGATGTCTGAAACCCACTACTTGCATTCTCAGACTCTGCCTTAGCCCGGACTAAAACCTCTTGCATCTGTCTCTGGGGGTGGAGACTAAGCTTCCAGCATAGTGGCTTAGCCTTGAGAAATCTCTCTCATATTCCGCTACAGTTCGGTTCCCTTGTTTCAAACTCAAGAATTCTTGCAACTTCATGTCCACATATGCATCGGGAACCCATTTCTGTCGGAACTCCCTCAAAAAGTCTGTCCATGTCAGCACAGGTGGCTCAACCAGGCTGTGGGGGATGGTCTTCCACCATTCAAACGCATCCCCTTGCAACAAGGAAACAGAATACTCAAACTTTAGCTCTTCCGTACATTGTAGCTTTCTGAAAACTCGTTCCATTCTTTCCAACCACTGTTTTGCCTCCAGTGGATCCACAGTGCTTTTAAACTCAGTGGCCCCAAATTTCATCAATTTTTCATCTTTCCGAAATTTGAGGTGTGGTTTGCTCTGATCTTGACATCTGAGTTTGGGGTGGCACATTACCCGCCATTTGCTGGAAGAAGGCAGCCATCTGCTGCATAAATTGAGTAGGAAATTGCGGTGCTGGAGCAGGAGCTGGAGTGGCTGACCCACTCACGTTTTGGAGTGCTGGGGCTTCCCCTTGAACCTCAGCCTCAACAGATTGTTCTTCGGAATGATCTTCTCCTTCCATTCCGTTTTCTCAAAATTTTCTACTTCCTGAGATCAAACACAAGGAGGTTAACCTCCGTTAGTGCATATTCATGATGTAAATATGTCATATGTATTAATTAAAGACATTGGAGCAGTTGTACTTATCAATAAAATGTTCATAAACATAGTCAAAATTTATTGAAAAACCATGCTCTGATACCACTAAAACATGTCACACCTTACCCCTCCGTAAGGAATAACATGATCCCGTAGAATACTTAATGAACTACCGAACTTCACCTACCGATATCCCATTAAGTACCCTACAAGGGATTTTAAAACGATTTTCTTACATTTTGGAAGTGGTGAGCATTTTAGTGAGAATTAAAAACTGTAACACCCTCTCGGTAGCAACTCCGTACATTCTACTGTTCCGGTGACCAGTGTCGGTCCGGATAGCTAAAACGTTCGGAAAAATATTTAAACTAAAGTGAGGAACCATAATTAACTCAAATATTAATAAGAAAAATTTAGGAAAAATTTTAGAAATAAAATACAACCAAGTTAAATGAGCCGGTGCCCTAGCGATGGGTAACTCAGAGGGAAGTTGCTGTTAGTAGTATGCCCTAGAGCATATCATTTAGTATGTATCAGTGTACATATTTTTATTAATAAATGGCATTTCCACTTTTCTATTTATATAATATATTTATGTGTAATAGAAAAGGTCCATTGATACTTTGTTAGAAATATTATTCTTAAGTTGTTAAGAATATGAGTGACAATATTTCTAGCACAAAGTATCATAAATAGGTTCACAATCGAGGATACTTCATAATAAGGACATGACTTATCCAGAAAGATTGTATTCATGTTTGTTCCCAAGTTATTTATATGAGATATAAATAAGATGGAATGGTGAGTCTCATGCCATATAACAAACATGATAGGCACTTATAAATGATAAGTAGGCCGAACCAGTGACACTTATGACAAACACATGGAGTTTACTCTTGTCAATGTTTTGTCATAAATCATATCAGTGCATATAATCTTTAGACCTGAGATAGCACAGTTATCTTGTATATAGGTAGTTTGAGTTTGATATTGCTTTCATACTTGTACTGTGTATGGGTATATGGGTATGTGTTGGCTCCTACTAGTTATATATGGAGGTAGGTGTTAATCAAGATGGAATCTGTTCCTCTAAGTAAATAGAGATAAAATCCTATGTTCATTTAATTGTTCTTGATGTTTCAAGTTCCTGGCCAGGACAGATAGATTTATTCGTAAAAGAGTTTACGATGAGAAAATCTTTTAATCAAGAACTGGAATTAAAAGAGAACATAATATTCATAGCAAATGGAGTTTGACATAAACCATGACTCGGCTTGAGTTGAGATTTTTATGTGAGAGAGATTTTAGTGCATGGTAACATATGATTATAGGTTCATTTAAGGTAAACTTTATTACTAATTGGGTGGCCATGGCATGCTATGCTAGGTGTTAACCATGGTCTATGAGGTTCATAAAATGATTTAGAGAAATCATTTACGGTAAAAAAGAGTTCTGATGATATTAAGAGTTGATATCATGTCTCATTGCCAATTAGTGATGAGCCTAGTAAGTCACACACATACACAAGTTATCACCTAATTAAATATGATTTAATTAATTAATTAAAGAGTTTAATTGATTAATTAAATAGGTTTGGTTTGCAATTAGATTGCAAAGTCCCTAGCATGACTTGAAACCAAATCTAGATTATTGGATGTGTAGTATAAATTAAATTTATATTTAAAGTGTTTAAATATGAATTTAATTAATGAGAAATTAATTAATAGAGATTAATTAATTAATTTATATTTGATATAAATTAATTAGAAGAAGAAAAATAATTATTTTGGGTTGAGAACTCAAAATTAAGACACAGGGGCATTTTGGTCATTTTACAGTGTGACACGTGACACCATGAGATGGTGACACATGGCATAACACATAAGCTTGCCAAATGTTTTTTAATCATGTAAGATGATTAAAATCAAGATTAAATATAGGTTTGACACTTGGCACAATGTGATTGGGTCACTTAAACCTAGAGCTAATCAAAGGGTGACATGTGGCAAGGGTTTAATGTGTTAACCTAGCTATTTAAGTGTTGTTATGAGAAAATAAAACACAACCAGCAGCCACACTCCTTTGTCATGCCATTTTGCAGCCCTCCCTCTATTCTTCTTCATCTCTCATCAATTCAAAGAGATTAGCCATCAATCTCTTGAATTAAGAACACTAGAAATTGTTTCTAGTGTCCTGTTTACATCTTTAATCTCTTAAAAGGCAGAACTTGATTTTCTAATTAATAGAAAAAGCTTTAGAAGCTATTCAAGGGCTGCCATAGGTGTTCTTGGTGTGGACAAGCTAGAGGGACAACATCTTGTGTCCACAAGACAAAATCTCAAAGGCGCAGACACGCTGCAGTGCATCAAGAGGTTAGTGTAATCGTTCTTGATTTAATCTAGGGTTCTAAAATTAATCTGATTAATTTTAAAATCTTAAATGGCAAATACAGATCCAAAAACATATTAAAAGAGTTTTAATATGTTGTTTATCATTGAAATCAAATAGATAAAAATAAATCTTGCATGATGCATGTGACCCTAGGTGAAAATTTTTGAATTTAATGGTATAAACTTGTGTTTTTCACGCTTCCGTTCCTTCAGTTGCGGTTCTCGCAACTAGGAGCCCTAGACCCGTGGAAAAATTATAAAATAATTTTTGGGACTCCAGAGAAGGGTCATTGAGGTCCCTATGGCATTAGAATGCCAAGAAAATATTTAGAAAAATTTTTCAATCGGTACAGGCAATTTTGACCCGTTAAGCCAAACGGAGGGCATTTTGGTCATTTCGCTTTTCAGAGGTGATTTTTGGCCGACTTGTCCAGTTGAGTAAATAATTATTATAACATAAAATATGAATAAACATTACTAAAAATTAAATTGAAAATGAGTAGTGATGAAAAGAAAAGAAAAACCAAAATAAAGAAAATTATGACATATGATGATGTCATTTAAAAGCTATAACCAATCGCATTTAAACAACCAATTAACTAACTAATAAAAGAGATAAATGAAGACCAAAACAATTAAAAAACACAGCAGCCATCTTCATCCTCCCAACCAGCCAAAACCCTTGCCTTGCCCAAACCTCCATTGTTGCTCAAATTGAGCTTGAAAACTCCCAAAATCTAACCTTAAAATCCTAATATCCCTTCACAAAAATTCATCCCCACATCACAAGGTAACTCTAGGCAGCCATAAGAAGTAAAAATTCTAAGGAGAAGACAAGTCCAAGAAGTGCCACTTAAAGGTTAGTGCCTATTTATACCTAAACCTCTCTTATCCTATGTTAAAGACTTAAAGTGAGTGAGGATTTGTGAATTAAATGAATGAAATTTATGTTTATGTTTATCATGAATTTCGGCAGCCCTAAGGAAGGAATGATTTTGATTGTTTTGATGGACTTAGAGTGGACTAGAAATGATGTTTAAGGTATATAACTACATTGATAATGAATTAGTGTGCTAACTAAGGTGTATGGGTAAATTGAAATGGAAATTAGGGTTTTGGGGAGTAAAAATTTGACTTGGCTTATGAAATGATTAATGGACATTCTAATGGTCAATTAGTGACCATTTGAGGCAAGTTAATCATAATTTGAAGTGAACTAATGCATGGCAAAGTGAAATGTGTAGGCTGCCTAAAGACAGCAGAAATGAGGCTGTGAGTCCAGCCTGTTTGGACTGCCATATCTTTGGCTGTGTAGGTTCAATTGGTGTTTAGCCAATTGGACATGAAACTAGACTTATAATGGCACAATTTTGCTGAAGAAACCATGTCCAAAAGACCAAGGCAAGTGGACCAAAATTTGGCCCCAATCCGGATACCCTGCACCCAGAATCTGCAGAATGACCAAATGAACAGTAACTGTTCATTTGGCCATAACTCACTGTAGATATGGTCAATTGACCTGAACTTTTTACATCAACAATATGAGATATAGACAAACAACTTTCATGAAGAAACCTACCCCAAATTATGGCCAGAACCCATCCAACAAGGCAATGGCATTCACTGTTCATGGTGCTGTAGATTTGGTAAATTCTGCATAATTGGAAATCCGGCCAGCTGTGGTTTTTGGACCATATCTGGAGCTACAAAACTCCAAATGGAGTGATTCAAAAAAAGAAATTTAACTAGACAAAATAAGGAACAACTTTCATGTTTACTATTTCCTCAAATTCCCACTGCAACAGTGCCCAATGGAACAGTGAAGTTGGGCTACAAAAACTGAAAATTCTGCTTCCCTTGGTTTAAGCTTAGAAATGGTATTAATGCTTAATGCCAACAAGTTTTGAATGCAAAATGTGGTATGTTGGGAGTGCCAAAACCAATGTACCTATTTTCTATCAAAAAGTCAACATTTTTGTTGACCAATGAGATGAATAGTGACACCAAAACTTGAAATTCAAAATTTGAAGAATTTAAAAGTATCAAATGCCCTAGTATACCTAACAAGATTGGTTTG
The DNA here is from genome assembly GCF_030052815.1 of Hevea brasiliensis. Classification (NCBI taxonomy): domain Eukaryota; kingdom Viridiplantae; phylum Streptophyta; class Magnoliopsida; order Malpighiales; family Euphorbiaceae; genus Hevea; species Hevea brasiliensis. The sequence goes on along the minus strand of NC_079501.1, from coordinate 40,777,253 downwards.
GATAGTTTGGCATGCCAATAGGGTTCGGTTAGCAGTACTGTAACACCCTCCCGGTAGCAACTCCGTACATTCTACTGTTCCGGTGACCGGTGTCGGTCCGGACAGCTAGAACGTCCGGAAAAATATTTAAACTAAAGTGAGGAATCATAAATAACTCAAATATTGATAAGAAAAATTTAGGAAAAATTTTAGAAATAAAATACAACCAAGTTAAATGAGCCGGTGCCCAAGCGATGGGTAACCAGAGAGAAGTTGCGGTTCTCGCAACGAGGAGCCCTAGACCCAGGGGAAAAATTATAAAATAATTTTTGGGACTCCAGAGAAGGGTCATTGAGGTTCCTATGGCATTAGAATGCCAAGAAAATATTTAGAAAAATTTTTCAATCGGTACAGACAATTTTGACCCGTTAAGCCAAACGGAGGGCATTTTGGTCATTTCGCCTTCAGAGGTGATTTTTGGCCGACTTGTCCAGTTAAGTAAATAATTATTATGACATAAAATATGAATTAATATTGTTGAAAATTGAATTGAAAATGATTAGAAAAGAAAAATCAATAAAATGCCAAATATGACATCATTATGATGTCATTTAAAAGCTCCACCAATCACATGCAAGCAATCCATTTAATTAACTAATGAAAGAGACCAAGAAGACCAAAAAAAATTCTGCTGCTCTTCTTCTTCTTCCTCAAGACGTTTTTCTCTTCTCCATAGCCCTCCATAGAAATTTCTTTCATTACTCCCATTTCCCATGAATTTCCACTACTAAAACCCTAAGTCCCTTCACTAAAAACTTGTCTCTACCTCTTGGGAAGTGTTTGGCAGCCTAGAAAGGGAAAGAAAGTGAAGATTAATCTTGGAAAATTCTGCCATTAAAGAGGTTAGTGCTTAATTATGCATGTATATCTCTTGTTCCATGTTAAGGACTTAAAAATGAGTATGAAATTGTGGATTAAATGAATGAAACTTATGGGTATGTTTGCCATGGATTTTGGCTGCCCTAAGGAAGGAACAAGATTGAGTGTTTTAATGGACTTGGAGTGCACTAGAGATTATGTTTAAAGTGTATGACCATAAGGATAATGAAGTAGTTGGTTAATTAAGATAAATTATGTAAATTTTGAATTTAAGCTAGGGTTTTGGGAGTGAAAATTTGATTTGGCTTATGGAATGATTAGTGGACATTCTAATGGTCAATTAGTGACCATTTAAGGCAAGTAAATCATAATTTGAAGTGAGCTAATGCATGGTAAACTGAAATGGGGAGGCTGCCAAGAGACAGCAGAAATGAGGCTGTGAGTCCAGCATGTTTGGACTGCCATATCCTTGGCTGTGTAGGTCCAATTGGTGTTTGGCCAATTAGACATGAAACTAGGCTTATAATGGCACATTTTTTCTGAAGAAACCATGCCCAAAAGACCAAAGCAAGAGGACCAAAACTTGGCCCCAATCCGGACACCTTGCAACAACCTCTGCAGAAATGACCAAATGAACAGTAACTGTTCATTTGGCCATAACTCACAGTAGATTTGGTCAATTGACCTGAAATTTTTACAGCAACAATTTAAGACATAGAAAAACAACTTTCATGAAGAAATCTACCCCAAATTATGACCAGAACCTAACCCAAATGGCAGTCATAAAGCATTATTCAAACTCGCAACTCTGCAGATTTTCATTTGAGCAGTAATGTTTGGATGGCTATAACTCTCTCTAGAAAACTCGGATTTAGGCGATTCTTGAACCGATGGAAACCTAAGGCATAGTAGAACATTTCATATGAAGAAAGTTAGACCAAATTATGAACTTAACTTGATCAAATTACTGACCAAAGTTGGACCAAAAATCTACCAGACCCAAAATCTCAAAGATGAATAAAGGCACGTGAACAGTAAACTTATTTTGGCCATAACTTGAGCTACAAAACTCCAAATGGAGTGATTCAAAAAAGGAAATTCAACTAGACAAAATAAGAAACAACTTTCATGTTTACCATTTCCTCAAATTCCCACTGCAACAATGCTTAATGGAATAGTAAAGTTAAGTTTCAAAAACCGAAAATTGGCAATTTTGCCAAATGACCTAAGCTTTGAGGAAGTGACCAAAACTAACAAGTTTTAAATGCAAAATGTGGTATGTTGGGAATGCCAAAACCAATGTACATAATTTCTACCTAAAAGTCAACATTTTTGTTGACCAAAGAGGTGAATAGTGACACCAAAACTTGAAATTCAAAATTTGAAATTAGAAATGCATCTAGGGGACTTTAAATTACAATTGGCAATTAATACTAGCAAATGTAAAACTCAAAATGTGGGATCTTGGTGTAATTAGAATTAACATATCCCTTAAGTATGAAAAAGTCAACATTTTGGTTGACTAGTAAGGTGAATAGTAATCAAAATAATTAGCAAATTAAGATGAAGACCTAGAACCAATTCTAAGCTTAAATGCTTAGAATGGTATAACAAATGTGGACTATGCATCTTAGTCAAAATTGTTAAAAAGGGAATTAAGAGCATAAATTTGAAATCCATGAAATTTTCATGGATTACTTGAAACATGAAGAATAAGTCACCAAATTGATGTAAATAGATAGTTAAGACTTATATGCCTATCACAAATGGAATTCATAAAATATTAGTAACTCAACTTGAAATATAAAATTTGTAATTACATAAGTAGATTCTTGAATGTATAAATGAGAAAGGAAAAATGTTTTGAATACAATGGTACATGTGAACCATTGTTTAGAATTGTGATCAATATGAATAACATAATGAATGGATAAATAAACCATATTAATGTATGAATGAGACATTAGTTCTCATTATTGTAAAGAGGAGAAGTATTTTGAGTACAATGGTATAAAAGAATAATTGATGTGAATTGTGATCATATAAATGATCAAATGAATGTATGAATTATGATTGAAATTTATCATGAAATAATGAAGTCATAAAGCACAATATATTAACATTTTAAAATATCAAATGCCCTAGTATACCTAACAAGATTGGTTTGGATAGTTTGGCATGCCAATAGGGTATTGTTTTAGCAGTACTGCGAAAGGAAAGGCTTTATGCCTGTATTCATGGCTTTATGCCCGTATTCATGGCTTTTATGCCCGTATTCATGGCTTTTATGCCGATTATGTGATATCATGGCTTTTTAGCCATACTGACTGCATACGTGGTTGACGTTCTGCGTCCCATGGTATGACGGCCCGAGGCACCGCGGTGTCCAGTGCCAACGACCCGTTATCCAGTCCAGTCGTCTAGTATAGGTTACTTGGGCAGTCAATTAAAGTATTATTCAATTCAGGCAGCTAAGTTAAGTTAAGTATAATGAAAATCCAGTACAATTAAATTAAGTATTGAATGAATAGGCAAAAGAGATTAGCAAAAGAAACATAACAAAAATATAAATTGCGTAATCAAATGCACTTGAAATACAATACAGATAGAATAAATTATATACCTGCTAGTATTACTGAAAAGTTATAAACTAAGCACTTCCAAAGAGGAACAAACTAGTATATAAGATCGTTGATACTAGAAATACCATACCAAATTAAATTGATTCTTGAGTATCTGAATTATCATTTATTTCTTTCTTTACTTGTATATATTATTTCTGGTTATATTATTGCACCACTAAGCTTTATGCTTAGCGCGTCGCTTTTGCAACGCGTAGGTACTGAAGATTTGGACAGAGGGCCCAGTAGACCACAGATTCGGTAAGGCAGTTCACAGTTCTGCATAGTGTCCGTGTCACCTCAACTTCTGCAGTGCATTGGTAGGACACTAGGTGTCATTTTGGCATTCTGTAATAAATTTTGATGTTCTCATATGTAATGAAACTTATGTAATGTATTTTGATTTTCATGTAAATAATGCAAATTTGTGTTTGTAAATGGAAAAGTGAATATTGATCTCAGAATCGTACATGATTATCAAATGAGGTGAATGATTGAGAAATGAATGTGAACTGAAAAATATTGAGATTTTGATAAATGGAGTTGAGATGAATGAATAAGAATATAGGAAGTGTTTTTCACAGGTTCCGAAGAACGGTTTTCTCCATTTTTAGCCGGTACTCTGCCGGATTTTCTATAAAATTTTTGGAACCTCAAATAAATTATAATTTCGATAAATGGCTTAAATAAATTATATTTCACAAGTTATATTCAAAAGGAAGAATAAAAAAATGAATTAAGATAAAATAGAGTGCTCGGTACACTGAGTGGCATAACTTGCTCGGCTACACTGTAGTCGGGTAAGGGGTGTCACAAGTACTGCACATGGCATTATGCCATTCTGTGATTTTATGGCTTTTAGCCATTTTGATATTGTGTTGAAACTTGGCCTCGTGCCTAATATTATTCTGACTTGTTAGTCATGCTTACACCGGGAGATACATATGTGACCGATGGTGTGACAGCCCGAGGTACTTGATACCCAGTGCCAATTTACCCGTTTATCCAGTCCAGTCGTCCAGTATAGGTTACTTGGGCAACCAAATGAATGAAAGTAGACAAAGTTAATGAAATAAATGGATATACAAATACCAAACAAATAAGACATATACATTCAATGCATACTTATTTTTTGCTATTTTCTTTTATTTTATTATTGCACCACTAAGCATCATTGCTTTGCGCGTTGCTTTTACCACGCGTAGGTTCTGGAGATACTGATCGTGAGCCCAGTAGACCGCAGACTGGGTGAGTCCATCCTGCAGCTCTGCATAGTGTCCGTGTCACCTCACCCTCCACAGTGCATTGGTAGGACACTAGGTTTCATTTTGGTATTTTGTAACTAATTTTTATTTTCCTTTGTGTAAATGAAACTTATGTAATGTATTTTGATGTTCATGTAAATAATAAAGATTTGTGGTTATGTATGGAAAAATTTGAGTATTTATTCATTGCTTATATATGAGTACCCTGAGAAATGATTGATTGAGAAATGTTGTTGAAAAATATTGAGTTTGTGATGACATTGGTGTGACACCCCTTACCCGTGTACAGTATACCTGAGTAAGTAATGCCACACGGTGTACCGGCACACTCTAATATTCCTCAATTAATTTATATCCTGCTTTTTCATATAATTTATGAAATACAATTTATTTAAGCCATTTATCAAAAGTATTATTCATTTAAGGTTCCGAAAATTTTAAAGAAAATCCGGCGGAGTACCGGCTAAAAATGGAGAAAATCGTTCTTCGGAACCTGCGAAAACACTTCCAAATAATTTTCAAACAAACCCAACTTCAATTCATCAACAGAGTCTCAATATCAAAAACTCAACAATATTTCTCAATTTCAGTTCTCAATAGCCTTTTCATTTCTCAAACATCCATTTCTCAGGGTTCTCATATATATAAATAACAATTAAAAGCTCAAATTACTTCCATACATAACCATAAATCTTTATTATTTACATGAACCTCAAAATACATTACATAATCCCAAATACATATGAGAAAATAAAAATTTAATTACAAAATGACAAAATAACACCTAGTGCCCTACCAATGCACTGCAGTGACGAGGTGATGAGGACACAAAGGCAGAATCGCAGAATGCACTCACCCGATGCGTGGTCTACTGGGCTCACAATCAGGATCTCCAGTACCTACACGTGGCAAAAGCAACGCGCTAAGCAATAATGCTTAGTGGTGCAATAATATAATAAAAGAAAATAGCAAGAAAATAAATGTGTATGCTTTCTTTGTTTGGTATTGGTATATTCATTATTTCATTAACTTTGTTCACTTTTATTCATTTGGTTGCCCCAAGTAACCTACACTAGACGCATCGGATCGATAACGGGTAACCGCACTGGGTACCTAGTACTCGCCGTCACACCATCGGTCACATATGCATCTCCCGTTGTGCAACATAACAGCTACCAAGCTGTAAATAATAACAGGCACAAGGCCAAATCTCAATACAAAGTCAGAATGGCTAAACGCCATGAAATCACCGAATGGCATTTTTGCCATGTGCGATCGCTAATCGAACCCTATTGGCATGCCAAACTATCCAAACCAATCTTGTTAGGTATACTAGGGCATTTGAAACTTTTAAATTCTTCAATTTGTAAATTTCATGTTTTAGTGTTACTATTCACCTCATTGGTCAACAAAAATGTTGACTTTTGGATAGAAAATATGTTCATTGACTTTGGCACTCCCAACATACCACATTTGGTGTTTAAAACTTGTTGGCATTAAGTGTTAATACCATTTCAAAGTGTAACCCAACACAAACAGAATTTTCAGTTTTGGTGAGTCAACTTCACTGCTCCATTGGACATCATATCGTGGGAATTTGAAGAAATGTAAAACATGAAAGTTGTTCCTTATTTTGTCTAGTTGAATTTCCTTTTTTGAATCACTCCATGTGGAGTTTTGTAGCTCTAGATATGGTCCAAAAACCACAGCTGGCCGGATTCCCATTCTGCAGAAAATACCATATCTACAGTAACAGGAACAGTAACTTCCACTACCATTTGAGTTAGGTTCTGGCCATAATTTGGGGTAGGTTCCTTCATGAAAGTTGTTTGTATATGTCGTAACGTGTTGCTGTAAAAATTTCAGGTCAATTGACCATATCTACAGTGAGTTATGGCCAAATGAACAGTTACTGTTCATTTGGTCAATTCTGCAGAACCAGTTGCAGGGTATCCGGATTGGGGCCAAGTTTTGGTCCTCTTGCTTTGGTCTTTTGGGCATGGTTTCTTCAGCAAAAATGTGCCATTATAAGCCTAGTTTCATGTCAAATTGGCCAAACACCAATTGGACTAACACAGCCCAAGTTATGGCAGTGCAAATGGACTGAATTTTCAGTCCCTATGCTGCTGTCCTAGGGCAGCCTGCAACCTCATTTTGGAATCCTATTTTTCAGTCCATTTGTTGGTCAAATTACCTAAAATGGTCACTAATTGACCATTAAAATGTTCTCTAACAATTTCCTAAGCTAAGTCACATTTTCACCTTTCCAAACCCTAATGTCCAACTAAATTTACTCATAACCTTAATTAACATACTTAGTTTAATGTCCATGTATATTAATACCTTAACCATCATTTCTAGCCACTCTAATTTTATTAAAACAATCAACCTCAAACTTCCATAGGGCTGCCGAAAATTTAAGGTACCATAACACATGTAATTTACTTCAATTCCTTAAAATTTCTTAGCTCAAAATGATGTTCTAACTAGGATTAAAAGAAGGAGAATGAAATTGTAGCACTAACCTTGAGTGGCAGAATTTTCCAAGTTAAATCTTCACTTTCCTTCACTTTCTAGGCAGCCAAACACTTTCCCAAGAGATGTGGTTAGGTTTTAATGAAAGGGTTTAGAGTTTAGTGGAGTAAAATCATTGAGAATTGAAGAAAGAGATGAAAAAAAAATTTTTCATGGGAGAGGGAGACTTGATTTCGGCCATGGAGAAGTGAAATGAAGAAGATGGCTGTTTTTATTTTGTTTTTATCTCATTTTAATTCATTTTTATCTCTTTTATAAATTTGTCAAATTGTGATTGGTGGAGCTTCTTAAATTGCATCACCATATGTCATAAATGGGCATTTTTATGGATTTTTCTTTTCTTTTCATCACTACTCAATTTCAATTAATTTCTAGTAATGTTTATTCATATTTTATGTTATATTAATTATTTACTTAACTGGACAAGTCGGCCAAAAATCACCTCGGAAGGCGAAATGACCAAAATGCCCTCCGTTTGGCTTAACGGGTCAAAATTATCTCAGATCGATTGAAAATTTTTCTAGGTATTTTCTTGGTATTCTAATGCCATAGGAACCTCAATGACCCTTCTCTGGAGTCCCAAAATTATTTTACAATTTTTCCCGGTCTACGGCTCGCTATGAGAACCGCAACTTTCCTCTAGTTACCCATCGCTAGGCACCTACTGCTTAACTTGGTTGTATTTTATTTCTAAAATTTTTACTAAATTTTTCTTATTAATATTTGAGTTAATTATGGTTCCTGACTTAAGTTTAATTATTTTTCCGACATTCTAGTCGTCCGACCGACACCGTCACCGAATAAAGAGAATGTACTAATGATTACCGGGAGGGTGTTACAACTCTTCCCCTCTAATTTAAATTTCGTCCTCGAAATTTACCTGATGCAAACGGTTGAGGGAACTGTTGCCTCATCGTCTCTTCACTTTCCCAAGTTGCCTCCTCGGTGTTGTGGTGCCTCCAAAGCACTTTCACCAGCGGAATCTGTTTGTTCCTCAACTCTTTCACTTCCCGAGCCAAGATCCGTAGAGGTTCTTCTTCATATGTCAAATCCGGTTGTATTTCAATTTCTTCTCTGGAGATGACATGTGAAGGATCTGAGCGGTATCTTCTGAGCATGGATACGTGAAACACATTGTGAATCTTGTCCAGCTTTGGTGGTAAAGCTAGCCTATAGGCCACTGGACCCACACGTTCAATGACTTCATATGGGCCAATGAACCTAGGGCTCAACTTACCTTTTCTTCCAAACCTCAACACTTTCTTCCATGGTGACACCTTGAGGAACACTTTGTCGCCAACCACATATTCTATTTCTTTTCTCTTCAAGTCGGCATAGGATTTCTGTCTGTCTGAGGCAACCTTGAGATTGGCTTTGATTAGTTTTACTTTGTCCTCAGTCTGTTTCACCAGGTCTGGGTCCACTAATTTGTCTTCGCCCAATTCAGTCCAACACACTGGAGTTCTACATTTCCTTCCATACAGTGCTTCATACGGGGCTATCTGGATACTAGCTTGGTAGCTATTGTTGTATGCAAATTCTGCCAGTGGGAGGTATCTATCCCAACTTTCCTCAAACTCAATGACACAACTCCTCAGCATATCCTCAAGGACCTGACATATATTTCATGTTATTGTTATCATTTTAATTCAATATTTGTATCAATTTCATTGGTTTCAATTGTTTACCTGGATTACTCTTTCAGATTGCCCATCCGTCTGAGGATGGAAAGCTGTGCTGAAATGAAGTTGTGTACCCAAGGACTCATGCAACTTCTTCCAAAATCTCGATATAAACCTTGGGTCTCAATCAGATATGATGGAAAGTGGAATTCCATGCAGTCTAACTATCTCACTAATATATATTTCTGCTAACCTCTCTAGTGAGTAGTCAGTCCTAACTGGCAGAAAGTGTGCTGACTTTGTCAATCTATCAACTATCACCCATGCTGCATCATGTTTCTTCCAGGTGAGAGGTAGACCACTTACAAAATCCATGGTGACCCGATCCCATTTCCATTCAGGTATGCGTATAGGCTGTAGCAAACCCGATGGAACTTGATGTTCTGCCTTGACTTGCTGACATGTCAAGCATTTAGTCACATAGTCAGCTATGTCTCTCTTCATACCAGGCCACCAATACTGAAGCTTCAGATCATGATACATCTTTGTACTTCCTGGGTGCATAGCATATACACTGGTGTGTGCCTCTTTTAGAATGCTAGCCTTTAATTCCCCATCATCTGGTACACACAGTCTTCCTTTATGTCTGAGACACCCATTTGCTTTCACCTCAAAGTCAGTTGCTTTTCCTTCTGGGATTTTGCTCATAATGGCTGTTAATTTTCCATCTGCCAATTGCCCATCCAAAATCTGCTGTAGCAGGTTTGGCCTCACTTGCAACTCGGCCAAAATAGCTCCATCTCGAATCAAGGTTAGACGGGCATTCAATGATCTCAAAGCTGTGATGGACTTTTACGCTCAAAGCATCAAGAACTACATTTGCCTTCCCGTGATGGTAGTCAATTACACAGTCATAATCCTTCAGGAACTCAATCCATCGCCTCTGTCTAAGGTTGAGCTCCTTCTGGGTTGGCAAATATTTCAGGCTTTTGTGGTCTGTGTAAATGTAGCACTTTTCACCATACAAGTAATGCCTCCATATCTTCAGTGCGAAGATAATTGCTGCAAGTTCTAGATCATGGGTAGGGTAGTTCTGTTCATGTGGTCTTAGCTGTCTGGAAGCATAAGCGACCACCTTCCCCTCTTGCATCAATACACACCCTAACCCATTATGAGAGGCATCATCATCAGAGACCACGAAGTCCTTTCTCGACATCGGCTGCGTTAACACCGTGCCTCACAACATAGCCTTCAACTTCTCAAACTGGTCCGACACTTGTCATTCCACAAATCGACATTCTTGTGTAATAACTTGGTCATTGGAGCAGCTATTAGGAAAATCCCTTCACAAATCTTCTCAGAATACCCAATAGCCCCAAGAAGCTTCGACCTCGCTTGTATTCTGGGAGGTTTCCATTCCATCATCGCTTCTATTTTCTTGGGATCCACCTAATCCCATCAATCGACACTATGTGTCCAAGGAATGCAATCTCATTCACCAAAAGTCACACTTGGACAACTTAGCATACGCTTTCTTTTCTCTCGTGGTTTGCGTAACAATCCTCAAATGCTCATCATGTTCTTCCTTGGTCTTGGAATACACCGAATATCATCAATAAAGACCACTACGAACCGATCCGGTATGGATGGAAGATACGGTTCATAAGGTCCATAAATGCTTCGGGTGCATTTGTTAGGCCAAAGGGCATCACCGTAAACTCATAATGCCCATACCGGGTCCTGAATGCAGTCTTGGGCACATCTACATCCTTCACCCTCAACTGATGATACCCTGATCTGAGATCAATCTTAGAAAATACTCCTGCTCCTTTCAACTGATCAAACAGATCATCAATTCTAGGCAACGGATATTTGTTCTTCATCATCACTTTATTCAATCGCCAGAATCGATGCATAGCCTCAAAGTCCCGCCCTTCTTTTCACAAACAAAGACCGAGCTCCCATGGTGACACATCGGCGTATGAACCCCTTATCAAGCAACTCTTGCAACCGAAGTTTTCAACTCCTCAATTCTGGGTGCCATCCTATAAGGAGCAATGGAAATGGGTGTCAGTGCAGTTGTCTCAATAGCAAATTCAACTTCCCTTTCTCGTGGCAAACTGTAACTCTTCTGAAATACCTGCAGGAAGTCTCTCACTGTGGGTATATTACTGTGTTTGGCTTAGCTCGCCTAGTATCCACCACATTTGCTAGGTAGGCTTCACAGCCTTTTCTCATCATTCTTCTTGCAACGGTGGCTGAGATGACATTGGACAAGAAATCTGTCCTTTCCCCCACAACTGTGATCTCATTACCCTCTAAAGTTTTTAGAGAAATTCTCTTCAATTTGCAATCAACTATTGCCTGATGACGTGACAACCAGTCCATTCCCAATATCACGTCAAACTCATGGAAGGGCAACTCAATTAGGTCTGCCAAGAATTCATACCCCTGAATCCTTAACGGGCAACCCTTGTATACTTTGTTCACTACCACACTGTGGCCCAATGGATTAGTGACCAGAATGTCTTGGTCACTCTCCCCTACTAGTATCCCCCTTTCTACGGGTAAGTTGATGCAAATGTAGGAATGAGTGGATCCTGGATCCACCAATGCATGCACAGGTGTAGTGTAGAGGGAGACCGTACCCTTGATGACGTCCGGGGCATCTTGCTCCTCCTGAGCTCTCAGGGCATAATTTCTTGCTGGTGGTCTACTGTCAGGCCTCTCTGCTAGCTCAGATGCAGGCCTCTGTGATGGTCCAATGACCTCGATTTACTGCATTTTCTACCTCTCTGTGGTGCAGGAGCAGGTCTGTCTGCTTGTGTTGGAGCAGCTGTAGTGGTTCTATGTGGACAGTTCCTCAGCTGATGCTCTGTTGACCCACATCTCAAGCAGGCACCAGTTACTCTCCAACATTCCCCCTTGTGCCATTTCAGGCAATGTGGACACGCAGAAGATGCTGGGGCTGGTCCCCTGAACCCCATCCCTGGAGAGCTGCCCACCGATGGTGTGGACTGACCTCTCCTAGGGGTGAACTGTGGCCTGGGCCCCTGAGACTGACCCTGACCATGTGGCTGAGCTGAACTCTGTGCAGGAGGACCCTTGAACTTCTTCCCAAATGCAGGAGCTGAGCTAGACTGACCGGGTCCCCTCTTCTGCTGTCTCTCCCTTCTGGTCTGCTCACTGATTCTCACTTTTTCAACCCTTATTGCCGCTTCCACTAGCTTGCTAAATTCTGTGATTCCCAAGGCAGTGAGCTGTATCTTGATATTGTCATTCAGTCCCTCTTCAAATCTCTTGCACCTTTCAGCTTCATTAGGGACTATCTCCCTTCCGTAGCGGCTTAATCGGACAAATTCCTTCTCGTATTCGGCCACTGACCACTGCCTCTGCCTCAGATTAATGAACTCTCTCCTTCTCTCTTCCAGGTATACAGTACCCACATACTTCTTCTTGAATTCGGAGAGGAAAAAGTCCCAAGTTACAGCTTCTGGCTGCACTTCACTGGACACAGTGTCCCACCATTCGTAGGCATCGTCTTGTAACAAGGATACAGCAGCTTCTAAGTTCTGCTCTGGGGTGCAGTGAAGTTGTTTTAAGACTCTGCCTATTCTGTTCAACCAATTCTCGGCTGCCACCGAGTCATCTTCTCTCTTGCCATAGAAATCCACCGCCCCAAACTTTCTTACCCTTTCCAGGTGTGATTTTGGTTGTGGAGCTGGTGGTGGTGGTGGTGCTGGCATTACTCCGGCTATTTGTCTAAAGAAGTCGGCCATTTGTTGAAACATGGCCTGTGGAGGCTGAGCAGGCTCTGCTTGAGCTGGCGGAGTAGGTTCTCCCCTACCCCCAGTCTCAGCTGCTGCAGGTGGAGCATGACTCTCCACTTCCTCCTCAACGGCCCTCTGAGATGAAGGGTCCATATCCTATTCAAAATAAGAAAAACAAACAGATCTGCATTAGTGTCACCTCGACTCTTACAAATGCAATGCATAGTATGGACTCGATCTAGGACCAGAAACGCCTAAACCGTGCTCTGATACCACTAAATGTGACACCCCTTACCCGTGTACAGTATACCCGAGTAAGTAATGCCACATGGTGTACCGGCACACTCTAATATTCCTCAATTAATTTATATCCTGCTTTTGCACATAATTTATGAAATACAATTTATTTAAGCCATTTATCAAAAGTATTATTCATTTAAGGTTCCGAAAATTTTAAAGAAAATTCGGCGGAGTACCGGCTAAAAATGGAGAAAACCGTTCTTCGGAACCTGCTAAAACACTTCCAAATAATTTTCAAACAAACCCAACTTCAATTCATCAACAGAGTCTCAATATCAAAAACTCAACAATATTTCTCAATTTCAGTTCTCAATAGCCTTTTCATTTCTCAAACATCCATTTCTCAGGGTTCTCATATATATAAATAACAATTAAAAGCTCAAATTACTTCCATACATAACCATAAATCTTTATTATTTACATGAACCTCAAAATACATTACATAATCCCAAATACATATGAGAAAATAAAAATTTAATTACAAAATGACAAAATGACACCTAGTGCCCTACCAATGCACTGCAGGTGACGAGTTGACGAGGACACAAAGCAGAATCGCAGCAGACTCACCCGATGCGTGGTCTACTGGGCTCACGATCAGGATCTCCAGTACCTACGCGTGGCAAAAGCAACGCGCTAAGCAATAATGCTTAGTGGTGCAATAATATAATAAAAGAAAATAGCAAGAAAATAAATGTGTATGCTTTCTTTGTTTGGTATTGGTATATTCATTATTTCATTAACTTTGTTCACTTTTATTCATTTGGTTGCCCCAAGTAACCTACACAAGACGCATCGATCGATAACGGTAAATGGCGCCTGGGTACCTAGTACCTCGCCGTCACACCATCGGTCACATATGCATCTCCCGGTGTGCAACAGCTAACAAGTCAGAATAATATCGTGCACAAGGCCAAGTCTCAATACAAAGTCGAATGGCTAAAAGCCATGAAATCACAGAATGGCATTTTTGCCATGTGCGATCGCTAATCGAACCCTATTGGCATGCCAAACTATCCAAACCAATCTTGTTAGGTATACTAGGGCATTTGAAACTTTTAAATTCTTCAATTTGTAAATTTCATGTTTTGGTGTTACTATTCACCTCATTGGTCAACAAAAATGTTGACTTTTGGATAGAAAATATGTTCATTGACTTTGGCACTCCCAACATACCACATTTGGTGTTTAAAACTTGTTGGCATTAAGTGTTAATACCATTTCAAAGTGTAACCCAACACAAACAGAATTTTCAGTTTTGGTGAGTCAACTTCACTGTTCCATTGGACACTGTTACTGTGGGAATTTGAAGAAATGTAAAACATGAAAGTTGTTCCTTATTTTGTCTAGTTGAATTTCCTTTTTTGAATCACTCCATTTGGAGTTTTGTAGCTCCAGATATGGTCCAAAAACCACAGCTGGCCGGATTCCCATTCTGCAGAAAATACCATATCTACAATGAATGAGAACAGTAACTTCCACTACCATTTGGGTTAGGTTCTGGCCATAATTTGGGGTAGGTTCCTTCATGAAAGGTGTTTGTCTATGTCGTAACTTGTTGCTGTAAAAATTTCAGGTCAATTGACCATATCTACAGTGAGTTATGGCCACTGTTCATTTGGTCAATTCTGCAGAACCAGTTGCAGGGTATCCGGATTGGGGCCAAGTTTTGGTCCTCTTGCTTTGGTCTTTTGGGCATGGTTTCTTCAGCAAAAATGTGGCATTATAAGCCTAGTTTCATGTCCAATTGGCCAAACACCAATTGGACTAACACAACCCAAGTTATGGCAGTGCAAATGGACTGAATTTTCAGTCCCTATGCTGCTGTCCTAGGGCAGCCTGCAACCTCATTTTGGAATCCTATTTTTCAGTCCATTTGTTGGTCAAATTACCTAAAATGGTCACTAATTGACCATTAAAATGTTCTCTAACAATTTCCTAAGCCAAGTCACATTTTCACCTTTCCAAACCCTAATGTCCAACTAAATTTACTCATAACCTTAATTAACATACTTAGTTTAATGTCCATGTATATTAATACCTTAACCATCATTTCTAGCCACTCTAATTTTATTAAAACAATCAACCTCATACTTCCATAGGGCTACCGAAAATTTAAGGTACCATAACACATGTAATTTACTTCAATTCCTTAAAATTTCTTAGCTCAAAATGATGTTCTAACTAGGATTAAAAGAAGGAGAATGAAATTGTAGCACTAACCTTGAGTGGCAGAATTTTCCAAGTTAAATCTTCACTTTCCTTCACTTTCTAGGCAGCCAAACACTTTCCCAAGAGATGTGGTTAGGTTTTAATGAAAGGGTTTAGAGTTTAGTGGAGTAAAATCAATGAGAATTGAAGAAAGAGATGAAAAAAAAAATTTTCATGGGAGAGGGAGACTTGATTTCGGCCATGGAGAAGTGAAATGAAGAAGATGGCTGTTTTTATTTTGTTTTTATCTCATTTTAGTTCATTTTTATCTCTTTTATTAATTTGTCAAATTGTGATTGGTGGAGCTTTTTAAATTGCATCACCATATGTCATAAATGGGCATTTTTATGGATTTTTCTTTTCTTTTCATCACTACTCAATTTCAATTAATTTCTAGTAATGTTTATTCATATTTTATGTTATATTAATTATTTACTTAACTGGACAAGTCGGCCAAAAATCACCTCGGAAGGCGAAATGACCAAAATGCCCTCCGTTTGGCTTAACGAGTCAAAATTGTCTGTACCGATTGAAAAATTTTTCTAGGTATTTTCTTGGTATTCTAATGCCATAGGAACCTCAATGACCCTTCTCTGGAGTCCCAAAAATTATTTTACAATTTTTCCCTCGGGTCTAGGGCTCCTCGTTGCGAGAACCGCAACTTTCCTCTGGTTACCCATCGCTAGGGCACCGGCTCGTTTAACTTGGTTGTATTTTATTTCTAAAATTTTTACTAAATTTTTCTTATTAATATTTGAGTTAATTATGGTTCCTGACTTAAGTTTAATTATTTTTCCAGACGTTCTAGCTGTCCGGACCGACACCGGTCACCGGAACAGTAGAATGTACGGAATGATTACCGGGAGGGTGTTACAATTGGAGTTTGAGAAATGATTGAGTATGAATATTGAAAGTGTTTTTCACAGGTTCCGAAGAACTATTTTCTCCATTTTTAGCCGGTACTCTGCCGGATTTTCTACAAAATTTTCGGAATCTCAAATAAATTATAATTTCAATAAATGGCTCAAATATATTATATTTCACAAGTTATATTCAAAAGCATGATAAAAATTAATTAAGGTATATTAGAGTGTGCCGGTACACCGTGTGACATTGCTTACTCGGACATACTGTACACGGGTAAGGGGTGTCACAAAAACCATTTATTCAAAGCTTAAATACTAGAAAAATTTTTGTCCATTTTAAATTTTGCCGCAAATTTTATAAAAATTTTGACAGAGTTCCGTTTGTTTTTGGAGAAAATCGTTCTTCAAATACCTGAGAAAAACACTCCCAAAAATGTTTCACAACTCCTAACCTCCAATAATTCACAATTCAACTCAAATTAATTCATTCCAAAACAGTTCCACAATCCAAATCAAATTTGTCAACTCAGAATATTTAATAATTCCATTCACAAAACATAAAGCAGGAAATTCATATGTACAAATATTAAATTTACAGAAGAAAATCCAAAATAATATTATTGCAATTTATTTACAACTGCTCGAATTTATATTGATACATACAACATTTCCATATTTACATCAAAATTTATCTACAAGGGCAAAAAATAATACCGGTACAAAAGATCAATGTAATCCTCGATTTAATCGCAGCTCACTCTGCTGGTTTTTCCTTGCTCTTATCTGCAACAGCAAAATAAGCCATCACTGAGTATAAAAATACTCAGTGGTGCACAATAAAAATTTAAAATGCAATAAATAAATTATTCATTGCCAAACACAATTTAAATGTTTCTCAATCACATTTCAATAATGATCGAAGTTCATAATAACACCATTTTGTCAAATAATCTATTAAACACAGTTTAGTCAAACAAATTCATCAACACAGTGTTGCCAAAGTCACACACAACTTAAGCCATGACACAAAATTTCCGATCAATGCCGTGTTGTACACCACGACAAAGCAATCTACAACCCCAATAATCGAAATCAATAAGGGAGGTGGCTAGCTAGCTAATGAGTACTCATCCGATCTACAACCTCAACTGGCAAGCCAGAGAGGGAGGAAAATAAATGATCTCAACTCCATAAAGGGAGGAGGAATAATAAGTAACTGTCATGGTAAGTGTGAATCAAAAATCCATTTCAAACATTTCATTCAAATATTGCATACAAAAATCAAATCAATTTCCAAAGTTACAATTTGATCACAAAGTGGCAACACAAAAGTTCATAAATTCATAATGCGTACTAAATCAATTTTTCAAGGATAAAATGCTTAAATAGGGTTTATTGTGCACAAACCTCAAACGAGTCGTCCCTTAGCCTCGACTCGGTTCCTCGGGTTCCTTCCTGATATTCTTTTCAACTGAAACACATAATTTTACAATGTTTCAGTACTAGAACTTAACATAAATCCAAAATAAATTTAGCTTCACAATTACCTAGCTCTAACGTGCTAAATTCGACATTCTTTAAATTTTGTGTTTCGAGTTACTATTCACTGCACTATTCAAGTCAAATAGTTGACTTTCTAAGGCTTAATAGGTATGGGAACTCCAACTTCACCCACATACCACATTTTGGTCATTAAACTTGTTGGTTTTGGTCATTTTCTCAAAGCTTAGGTCATTTTGGCAAAATTGCCAATTTTCGGTTTTGGTGCTCCGAAGTTGCACTATTCCATTGGTCAATCTACTGTTGGAATTTGACAAAATTTCCTTCATAGAAAATGTTCCTTATTGTCTTAAGTGTATTCTCATTTTTGGATCACCCCAATCGGAGTTTTGTAGCTCAAGTTATTGTAACACCCCAAAGTTCGGTAGTGCGTTCTGCTGCTCCGGTGACCAGTGTTGTCCGGACAGCTAGGATGCCTAGAACCGTACCTCAATATGAGTGAGGAGACATAAAATAATGAAATACAAGAAAAGAAAAACAAAGGAAAAATCATAGCAAAGAAATGTAACCGAGTAAGTGAGCCGGGAAACCTAGCGATGGGTGACCGCACCGGGAAGTCACGGCATGGACCGTTGACTAGCCCTGGACTGCGGGGAACCCTGGAAAACATTTTTAGGACATAAATAGACCCTTATTGAAGTATAAATCTCATTAGAAAGATTAAAAAAAAATTAAATAATTAGTACAAAGAAAAGTGAGAAATCGAAAAACAGACAAAATACGGTGTTACCGAAAAATCGGGAATGCAACCCGAACAGGGGCATTATAGTCATTTGACATCCCGAAGTGTCTTTTGACCTAAATGTCCATTAAAAATAAATAGTATTACACTTAGAAAATAAAATGAAAAATTAAATTGGTGGTACCCAAAGTAAATAGCTAAAATAATGGGTTAAATGTGGATTAAGTGAAAGTTAACTTATAATATGTTTTAATTTTAGTTAGTGGACCACTATAGGATTAATTAAACATAAAGTATGGCAGGTGTAAGTCCACTAAACCCATCAGATAGTTCATCTTCTCCAACTTACAAAGTTGCCGAATTTAAAGAAAGGAGAAAGCCACCATTAACGTTTTTCTTCAAAGCTCCATGCACTCCCCATTTTCAACTCCAATCACTTTGATAGCTTCATGAAAAATGGTCTACACACCACAAGGAAGATATTGATACCAATTTTGAGAAGTTTGGTGAAGGTTTAGCAAGTTACAATTAAAGGTAAGTTTGCATTTTTGAGAAATTCTTTGTTAAAGTTTATATTCATGTTATGGGTGTTAGATTGGTGAAGGAAAATTTTGAGTTTGAAGGGTTATTGTTGTTTTCATTTTGGACAGCCATGAGTCACGTTTTTGATGAGGTATTTGTGCATATAATTGATGAGAAATAATATTAATCATGGTGATTTAGTAACTTAGTGAATTATTTCATGTTTATATGGTGAATTATGCACTTTGATGGGAATTGGTATATGGGACGGCAATGTGATGTTGAAGAATGGTTTGTGGCAGCTTGTGGACACTTGAGTAATGGTATATATTGAAGGAAGTGTGGGCAGAATATTGACCTAGAAGGATTGATGATATGTATGTAAATTAACATTGTAAAGTGTATGTAAAGTTTGTAATGTTTAGGTGTGTTTGTAATGGTACTTAGAAATTGTAATTGTGAATGATATTTGGTGTGTTGAGGGTGATTGGAATCTGCCCAAAATAATGCTAATGTAATGTAGCAAATGCTTTTGGTAATGTGCCAAAACAGTTTGGTAGGTAAGTAAACAAATGGCAAAGGTAAGTGTGTGTTTGAAGTTGGGGTGTGAAATGCATATTGAGGGCAGTGTATATTTTAGCCTATAACCTTGAATGTGTAACCTCAATTGGTATGAGACCAATTTGAGGTGAAACTAGGCACAAAATGTGCCAACTTTCATTGAGAAACCATGCCAAAATTCTGCTTGCAAGGTGACCTCAAAAAATGACCAATTCGGATTAGGTGCAATTAGGACCTGAAAAATGACCAATTGGGCAGCAGTGAGTGTTTAGGCCATAACTCACTCAAACCAGGTCCAATTGACCTGAAATTTTGACCAAGAATAGTTAAGACCCATACCTACAAGTCTTATGAAGACACCAAAGCCCAGAAATGACCATAAGCAAGTCAAACAACTTGCACAAGTTCGGGTCCAAAAACTGGCCGAACCAGAATTGACCAATTTGACCTAAAATTGACCTAAAATGGTACCACTTGACCAGCAATAGTGTAATGACCATAACTTGGTCTACTTAACTCGGATTGACCTGAAATTTTGCACCGCGTGCAATAAGACCTAGATCTACAAGTTTGTAGTTTCGACCGAGACCCGAAAACCGAGGGAACTAGATCGTCCGGTTAGGTCAAACCAGTGTTCTGGAATCCAGCAATTTGCATTAAAATGCACTAAACAAGGAAATGACTTTGGTAAAACGTACCAAACCTAAAACCCTATCGAATGTGACATATTAACGACACTAAAACCTAATTTACCTAAAACGCAATGAGGGTCGGTATATTAGGTGATTAAGTGAATAATTGAGTTCAGTGCATTATTTACCAAACACCATCGATAGAGACAGTTTAATTTAGTACTGAAACACTTCAAATTGTGTTTCTCAGTTAACAAGGACTCAGCAAAAGGGAAGGAAACACTGAGTCCAGATCAAGAGACAATTATCAGAGGTTTGTGCACAACTAGTTTTTAATTGATTTTGTTTGAATATTTCATATGATTAAATGACATATTTTTCTTATGTATTATGTTTAACAAGCATTGGATTTAATTCAATGATTATTGAAAATTGTTATAGTATGTATGAATTTAACTTTGTGAAATGGTATTTCCACAAGTATTAAGCATTGTTATGGATTGAATAAATTATGTTTTGGAAAATTATGATAGAACATGTTTTGAATTGTGCTGGTAATTTTCATGGAAAAATGCAAATTTATGATTTGAATTGTGATGAGCATAAAAATTATTGGATATTGGAATTGAATTTGAATCGAATTATATTGTGATTTATGCTCACTAAAAGGATTGTGATATTGTTTTATATCTCACTATAGATGCTTGACTAGGTTATTACCCGTCTCTCTCATTTGTTGAGAAGACAATGGAGTGAGTTGTGTTTTGATTACCATGGTACGTGCACAGGCTTAGATTCTCCTCTGATTTGAGGTTAGATCTAAGTTTATTTTATCGTTATGGCCCTTACGGAAGATTCATTATTGTGATGGTACTGTGCACGATGATTCGACCTCCCCGACCATAGGGAGTTAGAATCAGATTCGACCTCCCCGACCATAGGGAGTTAGAATCACATCGAATATGGCCCTTTCGGATTAGTCTTGCATAGTTAGTGAGATAAAGATTGATTTTTGAGATACAACATGGTTTTTGAGATGCATAATGACTTTTGAGATACAGTATGATTTTTGAGATACAAAATGATTTTGAGATACAGAATGGCTTTTGAATGGTAAGGAATGGTGATTTCAATTATGGTTTGTGTGTAATTGATTTTGTTGGAATTACTTAAATGGATAGTCAAGATTTGATAAATTGAATTTTGTGCTCCAAGTTATTTATACAAATGATTTACATTATTGGCAATGAATATTTTGAGTTGTGAAATTTGATCAGTATTCAGATTCTCAAATTATTTACTGTAAAATTTGTCAATGTATATTGTACTATGTTTTAAATTATAGTTGTGCACCACTGAGTTCACCACTCAGCGATAGCTTTGTATCTTTGTCGCAGTAAGCGAGCATAGAGCAGTGATTAAGTTGCTTTGAGGATACATTCAGATCAGCTCCAGGTATATCATAGATATACCCATGTACATAGGTTTTGATGTAAGCATGTAATAATATGTATGTAAATTATTTGAGCAGTTGTATAAAAACTCTTGTAAAACATTTTGGTATGTAATTAAATGTAAATTATTGTAAATGTAAATTTGAGATTTCATTTACTTGAATAGTTTTGTATTATATTTCCTTTATCTCAGTCTTCGAAAAATCACTATGGATTTGAGTTGAGAAAAATGTTGTGTTGAAAAATATGTTGGAGTTGAGATTTGCAAATACATATTGAAGTTCTTTTTCTGAGTTTTCAAGAACTGTTTTGTCCAAAATATAGATGGCACTCTGCCAAAATTTTCTGAAATTCTAAATAATCCAAATGAGTTAGTTGTTTCACTTCAGTTCATCAAAGTCTTTATCAACTGTAAATAGTGCTCACCACTGTAAAAGAAGTAAGAAAAGTTTTTAAAATCCCTTGTAGTGTACTTAATGGGTTATCAGACGGAGTTGGTAATTCATTAGGTATACTACGGGATCATGTTATGCCTTACAGAGGGGTAGGGTGTGACATGTTTTAGTGGTATCAGAGCAATGGTTTTAAAGTAAATTTCGAACTGTGAATTTGAAATCTTTTTGTCAGTAACTACAACTGCTCAAATGTTTGATACATATAGTACATTTACATCATAAATGTGAACTAATGGAGAGGAATCTCCTTGTGTTTGTTGTACAGGATAGAAAATTCTGTGAGAGAAAAATGGAAGAGAAGAATGAGATAATAGAAGAGTCTGTGATGGCAGAAGAACAAGTTGAGGCCCCAGCTCCACAAAATGTCGAAGGCCTGACTGTACGTTTTTACCGGTACAAATTACTGCACAAATGGCCCAGCAAATGGCCACTTTCTTTCAACAAATGGCTGATAATCTGTCAAACCCAATCTGCACTCCAACCCCACAAGGGCGGTGTGAAATGGAAAAGAGGAGAAACCTATGGGTCGAGCTCGAGCGAGAATTTGAGAAAGAAAAGAATTTGAGGTACCCCGAGCTCAGGGTTACGATAGAGGTGGATCGGTAAGGCAGAGACCATCAAGGTCCGATCGTCGAACAACTAGAAGTTCCTACCCTTCCGCCAATGTGAAACTTGTAGAAGATATCATGGTGGGATATGCTATAAGGCGTCTGGAGCTGCTACAATTGTGGAAAACTTGGACACTTTGCTAAAGATTGTACTAAACCACCTCGACCGCTCTCGGTTCACGGACCGTCGATCGAGTCAAGATAGAAATAGAGTTAGTACTCTTCACCACTATAACACAGTGAATCAACCCGAATATAGTAGCGCACCAGTCAGAGCATCCACTATGCGCCAAGGAGAAAGAGCAGAAACTTCGGATGTAGCTGCTGGTAAGTTTTTAATTTTTGAAGGAAACAATTAGTTATTATTTGATCCCAGCACTACTTAGTTGTGTGTTAGTATTAGAACTATATGTTTTGTTGCTATTCCTTTCCAAGGGGAATAAATTTGATGCGTTAGTGACTAGTCTTTTAGAATCAAAACTACAATAACAAGTATGATTGACATTAATCTTGGAAGAATTGCTAGCTAAAAGTATTTTCTAACATACCATAAACTATAAAGCTAATTGGCAAGCCTACTTAATGTAAGGCAAGAGGACCTAAAAGTAAGTTACAAGAATAGAATCGCTCTAGATGAGGGCAAAGATATTACTGTTAGTAATTATTAATGGATATTGTAATTAGAATCGGTTTAGGATATTTGTGGATTCGAGTAAGATAAGGTGTTAGAAAACCTAGTCCATGAGGTTATAACATAGTGACTATATAATGTTCTCAATGTTTGTATTGTAAGCTACAGATTACAGTACCGACACGGGATTATTATGTAGAGCTACGTGCTTCCTCGTGGTACAATAAATTAAGAATATTTGTAAGTAATCTAAAAATTGATATAGTTGCACCTGAATAGAGTACTAGTACTGGAAATAAATGTGAAAATTTTAGTCAGAAATTTAAGACTTCAGAACTAGTCTATCAAACGACTACACTTGTAAGGTAGCTAGAGTCAGTGACTCAGTTACATTAATGTGAATTACCTGTACCCCAGTAATTGCTATAAGCTTAGAGATATCAGTACGACTTATCATCCTCAGATGGATGGGCAGTCGAAACAAGTGATTCAGGTAAATTTTAAAACTCATTGAGTTTCTATAAATAATGAAATGAAATGATAATAATAACCTGTAAAATGGAATAAACCCTCGAGAATATACTGAGAACTTCTGTCCTTGAATCCGAGGGAGATGAGACAGATAAATCCCACTAATAGAATTTGTATACATTAATAAGTGTCAAGCTAGCATACAAGTGGCACCCTATGAAGACATTATAAGGGAATAGATAACTATGGATTTTGGGATGAAACTTCTGAGGACACAGAATAGTCATGATGCAGTATAGGTTATAATTGACAGACTAACCAAGTCTTCTCACTTTTTGCCAGTCCGGATGGACTATAGCCTAGAAGGATTGGCCAGATTGTACATATATGAAATTGTAAAATTGCATGGAATGCGATGTCGATTGTATCGATAGAGATCCTAGGTTCACTTCTAGATTCTTGGGTAGTCTTGAGAGCCCTAGGAACTAGATTGAACTTCAGACCTGACATTCCACCCGCATGCGGATGGCGATGCGAGAGGGTTATTCAGATATTGGAGGATATGCTACGGGCTTGTGTGATTGAATTTGCAGGTAGTTGGGATACACACTTGCCTTTGATTGAGTTTGCTTATAACAACAGCTACCAATCAAGCATAGGGATGCCTCCATATGAAGCTTTGTATGGCAGAAAGTGTAGAACTCCCTTATGTTGGGATGAGGTAGGTGAAAGGAAGATAATTGGACCAGAAATTGTCCAGCAGACAGAGGAAAAGATCAGATTGATCAGAGATAGGCTCAAGGCTGCATCAGACCGCCAGAAGTCCTATGTTGATCTGAAGAGAAGAAATATTGAATATGCAGTGGGTGATAAGGTATTCCTCAAAGTTTCTCCTTGGAAGAGGATTATGAGATTTGGCAGAAAGGAAAGCGAGTCCTCGTTTCATCGGACCATATGAAGTTACGGAAAGAGTGGGTCCTCCGCATATCGGTTAGCATTACCTCTAGAATTAGTAAGGATACAGTGTCTTCTATGTGTCCATGTTAAGGAGGTACAGATCGGACCCATCTCATGTCTTGTCGGTTGAAGAGATTGAAGTGAATCCAGACCTCTCATATGAGGAAGAACCCATAAAAATTCTGGCTTATGAGGTGAAGCAGCTGAGGAACAAACAGATACACCTGGTTAAAGTGCTGTGGAACCATCATTCAGGCCAGGAAGCTACTTGGGAACGTGAAGAGGATATGAGGAGACAACACCCACAGCTGTTCAGAGACTAATGCCAGGTAAAATTTCGAGACGAAATTTATTTTAAGGGGGAGAGAATTGTAACACCCCAAAGTTCGGTAGTGCGTTCTGCTGCTCCGGTGACCAGTGTTGTCCGGACAGCTAGGATGCCTAGAACCGTACCTCAATATGAGTGAGGAGACATAAAATAATGAAATACAAGAAAAGAAAAACAAAGGAAAAATCATAGCAAAGAAATGTAACCGAGTAAGTGGTAGGAAACCTAGCGATGGGTGATCATACTGGAAGTCACGGCGTGGACCGTTGACTAGCCCTGGACTGCGGGGAACCCTGGAAAACATTTTTAGGACATAAATAGACCCTTATTGAAGTATAAATCTCATTAGAAAGATTAAAAAAAAATTAAATAATTAGTACAAAGAAAAGTGAGAAATCGAAAAACAGACAAAATACGGTGTTACCGAAAAATCGGGAATGCAACCCGAACAGGGGCATTATAGTCATTTGACATCCCGAAGTGTCTTTTGACCTAAATGTCCATTAAAAATAAATAGTATTACACTTAGAAAATAAAATGAAAAATTAAATTGGTGGTACCCAAAGTAAATAGCTAAAATAATGGGTTAAATGTGGATTAAGTGAAAGTTAACTTATAATATGTTTTAATTTTAGTTAGTGGACCACTATAGGATTAATTAAACATAAAGTATGGCAGGTGTAAGTCCACTAAACCCATCAGATAGTTCATCTTCTCCAACTTACAAAGTTGCCGAATTTAAAGAAAGGAGAAAGCCACCATTAACGTTTTCTTCAAAGCTCCATGCACTCCCCATTTTCAACTCCAATCACTTTGATAGCTTCATGAAAAATGGTCTACACACCACAAGGAAGATATTGATACCAATTTTGAGAAGTTTGGTGAAGGTTTAGCAAGTTACAATTAAAGGTAAGTTTGCATTTTTGAGAAATTCTTTGTTAAAGTTTATGTTCATGTTATGGGTGTTAGATTGGTGAAGGAAAATTTTGAGTTTGAAGGGTTATTGTTGTTTTCATTTTGGACAGCCATGAGTCACGTTTTTGATGAGGTATTTGTGCATATAATTGATGAGAAATAATATTAATCATGGTGATTTAGTAACTTAGTGAATTATTTCATGTTTATATGGTGAATTATGCACTTTGATGGGAATTGGTATATGGGACGGCAATGTGATGTTGAAGAATGGTTTGTGGCAGCTTGTGGACACTTGAGTAATGGTATATATTGAAGGAAGTGTGGGCAGAATATTGACCTAGAAGGATTGATGATATGTATGTAAATTAACATTGTAAAGTGTATGTAAAGTTTGTAATGTTTAGGTGTGTTTGTAATGGTACTTAGAAATTGTAATTGTGAATGATATTTGGTGTGTTGAGGGTGATTGGAATCTGCCCAAAATAATGCTAATGTAATGTAGAAAATGCTTTTGGTAATGTGCCAAAACAGTTTGGTAGGTAAGTAAACAAATGGCAAAGGTAAGTGTGTGTTTGAAGTTGGGGTGTGAAATGCATATTGAGGGCAGTGTATATTTTAGCCTATAACCTTGAATGTGTAACCTCAATTGGTATGAGACCAATTTGAGGTGAAACTAGGCACAAAATGTGCCAACTTTCATTGAGAAACCATGCCAAAATTCTGCTTGCAAGGTGACCTAAAAAAATGACCAATTCGGATTAGGTGCAATTAGGACCTGAAAAATGACCAATTGGGCAGCAGTGAGTGTTTAGGCCATAACTCACTCAAACCAGGTCCAATTGACCTGAAATTTTGACCAAGAATAGTTAAGACCCATACCTACAAGTCTTATGAAGACACCAAAGCCCAGAAATGACCATAAGCAAGTCAAACAACTTGCACAAGTTCGGGTCCAAACACTGGCCGAACCAGAATTGACCAATTTGACCTAAAATTGACCTAAAATGGTACCACTTGACCAGCAATAGTGTAATGACCATAACTTGGTCTACTTAACTCGGATTGACCTGAAATTTTGCACCGCGTGCAATAAGACCTAGATCTACAAGTTTGTAGTTTCGACCGAGACCCGAAAACTGAGGGAACTAGATCGTCCGGTTAGGTCAAACCAGTGTTCCGGAATCCAGCAATTTGCATTAAAATGCACTAAACAAGGAAATGACTTTGGTAAAACGTACCAAACCTAAAACCCTATCGAATGTGACATATTAACGACACTAAAACCTAATTTACCTAAAACGCAATGAGGGTCGGTATATTAGGTGATTAAGTGAATAATTGAGTTCAGTGCATTATTTACCAAACACCATCGATAGAGACAGTTTAATTTAGTACTGAAACACTTCAAATTGTGTTTCTCAGTTAACAAGGACTCAGCAAAAGGGAAGGAAACACTGAGTCCAGATCAAGAGACAATTATCAGAGGTTTGTGCACAACTAGTTATTAATTGATTTTGTTTGAATATTTCATATGATTAAATGACATATTTTTCTTATGTATTATGTTTAACAAGCATTGGATTTAATTCAATGATTATTGAAAATTGTTATAGTATGTATGAATTTAACTTTGTGAAATGGTATTTCCACAAGTATTAAGCATTGTTATGGATTGAATAAATTATGTTTTGGAAAATTATGATAGAACATGTTTTGAATTGTGCTGGTAATTTTCATGGAAAAATGCAAATTTATGATTTGAATTGTGATGAGCATAAAAATTATTGGATATTGGAATTGAATTTGAATCGAATTATATTGTGATTTATGCTCACTAAAAGGATTGTGATATTGTTTTATATCTCACTATAGATGCTTGACTAGGTTATTACCCGTCTCTCTCATTTGTTGAGAAGACAATGGAGTGAGTTGTGTTTTGATTACCATGGTACGTGCACAGGCTTAGATTCTCCTCTGATTTGAGGTTAGATCTAAGTTTATTTTATCGTTATAGCCCTTACGGAAGATTCATTATTGTGATGGTACTGTGCACGATGATTCGACCTCCCCGACCATAGGGAGTTAGAATCAGATTCGACCTCCCCGACCATAGGGAGTTAGAATCACATCGAATATGGCCCTTTCGGATTAGTCTTGCATAGTTAGTGAGATAAAGATTGATTTTTGAGATACAACATGGTTTTTGAGATGCATAATGACTTTTGAGATACAGTATGATTTTGAGATACAAAATGATTTTGAGATCTGAGAATGGCTTTTGAATGGTAAGGAATGGTGATTTCAATTATGGTTTGTGTGTAATTGATTTTGTTGGAATTACTTAAATGGATAGTCAAGATTTGATAAATTGAATTTTGTGCTCCAAGTTATTTATACAAATGATTTACATTATTGGCAATGAATATTTTGAGTTGTGAAATTTGATCAGTATTCAGATTCTCAAATTATTTACTGTAAAATTTGTCAATGTATATTGTACTATGTTTTAAATTATAGTTGTGCACCACTGAGTTCACCACTCAGCGATAGCTTTGTATCTTTATTGTCGCAGGTAAGCAGAGCATAGAGCAGTGATTAAGTTGCTTTGAGGATACATTCAGATCAGCTCCAGGTATATCATAGATATACCCATGTACATAGGTTTTGATGTAAGCATGTAATAATATGTATGTAAATTATTTGAGCAGTTGTATAAAAACTCTTGTAAAACATTTTGGTATGTAATTAAATGTAAATTATTGTAAATGTAAATTTGAGATTTCATTTACTTGAATAGTTTTGTATTATATTTCCTTTATCTCAGTCTTCGAAAAATCACTATGGATTTGAGTTGAGAAAAATGTTGTGTTGAAAAATATGTTGGAGTTGAGATTTGCAAATACATATTGAAGTGCTTTTTACAGGTTTTCTGAAGAACTGTTTTGTCCAAAATATAGATGGCACTCTGCCAAAATTTTTACAGAAATTCTAAATAAACCAAATGAGTTAGTTGTTTCACTTCAGTTCATCAAAGTCTTTAACACCTGTAAATAGTGCTCACCACTGTAAAAGAAGTAAGAAAAGTTTTTTAAAATCCCTTGTAGTGTACTTAATGGGTTATCAGTAGACGGAGTTGGTAATTCATTAGGTATACTACGGGATCATGTTATGCCTTACAGAGGGGTAGGGTGTGACAGTTATAGCCAAAATATAATTACTGTTTACGTGCACTGTTCATGCTGCAATTTTGGTTCTGGCAGATTTTTGGTCCAACTTCATTCCATAATTTGATCAAGTTAAGTCCATAATTTGGTCTAATTTCCTTCATACGAAATGTTCTACTATGTCTTAGGTTTCCATCGGTTCAAGATTCACCTAAATCGGAGTTTTCTAGAGAGAGTTATAGCCATTGGAACTTTACTGCTCAATGGTAATTTTGCAGAGTTGCAGGTTCAATAACTCAACTTTGCTCAATAATTTGACTAAGTTACTGGCATAATTTGGGGTGGTGTTCTTCATGAAAGTTTTAGATCTATGTCTTATCTAATTACTGGTTAAATCTCAGGTCATTTTGACCTTCCTAGTTCGAGTTATGACCAAATGAATAATTACTGTTCATTTAGTCAGTTTGGTGCAGTGGCAGCCTGCTCTCATTTCACTTTGGTCAATTGTTTCACTAAGTTTTGGTCAGTTTTTGGCCATGGTTCCTCAATGACAATTGTGCTATTTTATGTCTATTTTCATCCCCAATTGGTGGCATATCAATTGGACTTGTAAAATTTCCGTTTTGGTCATTCAAAGTTGGTTTGGTCATGCTGCCAGCAGCATGACCAATTGACCTACGAATTTGTCTTCCATTCTAACAATTCCCATACATTTCCTTTGGTCATTATTGACCATTTTTCAGTCCACAATTGGTCAAAGATATCATTTATGCATTTCTCCAAAATTTGGTTCACAAACCCTAACATTCAAACCCTAATCTCACTAATTCATTGTATTTAACTACATTAATGGTTTTAATGCTAATCATTCAACTAATTAAGGTTTCTACACTCATTCAAACTCATTAAATTCATGAAATTCATACTCCCTTCAACCAGACCAAAATTTCAGCAATGGTCCTTCCCCCATATTTGTTTCATTTAATCAAGTTCTAAGCTCTCTTTCACAACTAATTATACATTTAAAGAAGTAAAATGGTAAGTTAGCACACTAACCTTTCTTAAATCTTTCAAACCCTATCTTTAAATCTTCTTTCTTCTTGTAATTCTTCTTCTCAAGTTGTAATAACAAGCTTTAATGAAGTTTTTAGGGAAGTTATGTTGATTGGGTGAAGCAAATTAAGCTTAAAAGTAAGCTTAAAGAAAAAGCTTTCATGGAGGGTTTTTGGTAAGGAAGTGGGGCGGCAATTGGGAAGGAAGAAGAAAGGATTTTTTTTTTCTTTTCTTTTCTTTATTTATTTAGGCTTATGGAAGACCACAAAAAGTCTAATTAAATTATTCAACTAATTAATTTATTTTTGGCATCATGCATGAGATCATGCATGACGTCATCACTTTTGACTTTTTCATTTTCCTCTCCTTTTTTTTATTTTTTTATATTAGTTCTTTAATTTAATTCTCGATTATGAAATTCCCTTTTCTCCGATTTTATTTGACAGTTAGGTCAGGAGTCAGCTCTCGGGGTCAATTGACCAAATTGCCCCTCGCCGGTTCATCCCGGTTTGCAAATAATTCCATATTTCTTCTGGCTCCCTGACCTAATTATTTGACTAGCTTAACAGTTCTTTTTCATGATTTTCTCTTTTTCACTGTGTTTATAATGGTCCTAAGGACCGCAGCGTCACATTTTACAGTTCGAAATTTGAGTTTAAAACGACTTCGCAGTCATTCCCGAAGAGGTCACTCATCGCTGTGACTCTCGGCTCGTTTACCTCTTATGTTCTGTTTTTCTTATTTATAGTTAACTAATTAAACATTACTAATTATTTGTGTTTATGGCTTCTCAAGTTGTCTTAAGTATGGTTCTAATCCCCTTAATTGTCCGGACCGACACCGGTCACCGGAACAGTGAAATATACCAGGCTATACAAATAGGGGTGTTGCATTTTAGCTCTTAAGATTGTTCTTTTTAGCCTCCTGATGCAAATGTGTCATAAAGAAAATATTCAACTTAAGAATTTTAAAATTAAACAGTATTAATAAATTATAACTTCGTTTTAGTTTTAGGAGCCTGTGCCTTTGCAGGTGGAGGCATATGGCCTAGGAGTTTAAGAGCTCATCTTTAGGGCTAAAGAGCTTGCTTTCATGGCTTAGAGCATATGTGTGGGTGGCGATGTTCTCTCTGAAAGAGGAATTGCACCAATTGGAAATGGTGACAAACACTTTCTCGCTTATAATTCAAGATGAACTTTTCAAAGGATTTATGTTTGTATTTCATTAAATATAAATACCCATACCTAGATTTATTATCGGTAAAGGTAATAAAGTAGTGATAACCTCCTCTTGCCATTTCTTTAAATGAGCTGCATACATCACTATGTACCAGCTCCAAAATATCTTCAGCTCTTAGTCCTTATCCTATAAAGGGAGATCTAGTTATTTTGCCTTAAAGACAGGATTCACAAAGCGGAGTAGGTTCAAAACCCAATGGAGATAAGATCCCCATTTTCTCTAATTTTATAATCCTATCTCTTGCAACATGACCTAATATTAAGTACCAAAGATATTTTGGACTTGATTTGGTTTCAGTTATGGCATTAAATTCAATTTGAATGCTTGCCCTGGTTTTGTATTTATCATTATTATTCAAATAATAAAGTATATCATGTAGATTACCCATGCCAACAATTTTATTTTCAAAATAAATATTGCACACATCATATATGAACTGAAATTTATATCCATTGTTAGTCAAACTAGATACAGAAATGATGTTTTTGAGAGAATTAGGTACATATAATACATGATCTAAATACATAATATGTCCGTTTAGATACAAATATTTAGACCCTATGGCTAAGGCTGCAACCATTGCTCCATTTCCAATGCAGAGTCTAACATCCTGTGAGTCTAGTCACTCATTGCTTACTAGTTCCTGCATATCAAAACATGTGAGAACTCACACCAGTATCTAAAACCCAAGCTGTAGATGATATATGAGTATTACCAAAGTTTAAATAATAAGAAATAGACATACCTTTAGAAGGTTTATCCTTCTTGTTCTTCATAGACTCTAAATACTCATAGTAATTCCTCTTCCATTGTCCTTTTTTTTAACAATGGAAACATTTTCCTTTATCTGAAACAACCTCAATTTTCTTCTTTTTTTGTTTGGTTATTTTTCCAGATGGACCTGAAACAGAAGGTTTTTTTTTCTTATTACCTTTCTTTTTCTTTTTGGACTTTCCAATAGAAGAAGAAGAGGAAACTAAAGCAACCTCCTTTCCTTTGTTTCCTCGCATTGGGCTATTACCAATAGGTTCAACAACCCAACTAGGGTGCATTCCTATTTAGTTATGTGGAAATTTGTAATAAAAGATTTAAATGACTAAAGCAAGGACTAAAGGATCAAATCCATTTGCGAATGGAAGTTCATGGAAAAATCAAGATCCTCCAGTTGTTCAATAAGTCGAATCATTTTGTGGACATGGTCTCCCATATTCTATCCTTCGGTCATCCTCATTCTAAATAGTTGTTTAGATATCTCATGTAACACCCCTATTTGCATAACCTAGTAAATTTCACTGTTCCGGTGGCCGATGTCGGTCCGGATAATTAAGGAGATTAGAACCACATCTAAGACAACTAGATAAGCCCTGAACATAAATAATTAGTAATTGTCAATTAGTTAAGTATAAAGAAGAAAAACAGAACATAAGAAGTTAGATGAGCCGAGAGTCACAACGATGGGTGACCTTTTCGGGAATGATTGCGAAGTTAATTTAAACTCAAATTTCGAATCGTAAAATGTGACGCTGTGGTCCTTAGGACTATTACGAACATAGTGGAAAAGAGAAAATCACGAAAAAGAATTGTTAAGTCAGTCAAATAATTAGGACAGGGAGTCGGAAGAAATATTGAATTATTTACAAACCGGATTGAACCGGCGAGGGGCAATTTGGTCAATTGACCCCGAGAACTGACTTCTGACCTGACTGTCAAATAAAATCGGCGAAAAGAAAATTTCAGAATCGGAAATTAAATTAAAGAACTAATGAAAAAATAAATAGAAAAATAAAAAGAAAATGAAAAAGTGAAAAGAGATGACATCATGCATGACATCATGTATGATGCCATAAATATTATAATTAATAAATTTAATTAATTTGATTTTTATGGTCTTCCTAAAGGATAAATCCATAAAAAAAAGGAAAAAGAAAAAAAAAGCCATCTTCAACCTTGCCGCCCTATATCCCTCCCTCTAAACTCCATAAGCTTTCCACCATTGATGAGTTATTCAAGCTTGAATAACTTGAATCTCTCCCATAAATTTTAACCTTGAACCCTAGAAAACTTCTAAATTACCTTAGAAAGGAAGAATTAAGGAAAGAAAAAGTGAGAAATTGGAGGAAAAAGTGAAGATCAAAGACTTCACCTAAGGTTAGTATTTTAACTTTCAATTCTCTATTTAAATGCATGTTTAGTTACTTAAATGAACTTAGGAACTAAATAAATGAAATAAAAATAATTATGAGGGACCAAACCTTAATTTCGGTCAACTAGGGTTTTGATGTGTGTATGCATGAATTTGATGGACTTAAAAGTGCATGTGATCTTGATTGGGTTGAAGAAGCATGGATATAGGTATTGAATTGGTTAAATGCAACAATTTAGTGAGTTAGGGTTTTGGACACCTAGGGTTTAGAGACAAAAATGTGAGAAATTGTGAAATGAGGTATTTGACCTAGTTTAAAGTGAGAAATGGTCATTTGTGACCAAATGAAGTGTGTTGGAAGTGTTTGAATTGAGGTTAAATTCGGATTCAATGTGGTCATGTTGCTGGCAACAGGACCAAGGTCCTTTTGAGGGACCAAAACTGAAAATTTACAAGTCCAATTAGTATGAAGCCAATTGGGAATGAAAATAGACACAAAATGACACAGTTTTCATTCAGGAATCATGCACAAAAAGTGACCAAAACCTAGTGAACAAATTGACCAAATCCGAAAATTCTTAGTCTACCCTGTACAAACTGACCAAATCAACAATGTTTGTTCATTTGGCTATAACTCGAGCTAGGTAGGTCTAAATGATTTGAAATTTTACCAGTGGACAGATGAGATATAGACCTAAAACTTTCCTGAAGAATAAAAACCCAAATTATGCCATTAACCAAGTCATTTGGCCACCCAAATTTGGTAACCTAAAACTGCCAGAACCAGAATTTGCCCAGAAATCTGGGTTAAATCCAATCTGGCAGCCATGGTTCAAATAGCTATAACTTGAGCTAAAAAACTCCAATTGGAGTGATTCAAAAATGAGAATAAACTTAAGACAATAGGGAACATTTTCTATGAAGAAACTTTTACCAAATTCTAACAGTAAAATGACTAATGGAACAGTGCAACTTAAGACACCAAAACTGAAAATTTGCAAATTTGCCTAAAAGACTTAGAATTTGAGTAAACAATCAAAACCAACAAATTTAGTGACCAAAATATGGTATGTGGATGAAGTTGGAATTCCCATACCTATTAAGCATTAGAAAGTCAACAAATTGACTTAAATAGTGTCATGAATAGTAACCCCGAAATACAAATTTTAAAGAACGTCAAGTTTAACACATTAGAGTTAGGTATAAGTGAATGTAAATTTATTTTTGGACTAATGATGAGTTATGATACTGAAACATTGTGAAACTATGTGTTTCAGTGGAAAAGAATACCGGGAAAGAACCCGAGGAATCGAGTCAAGGCTAAGAGGCGACTCGCTTAAGGTTTGTGCACAACTAACTCTTTTGTTATATTTTTACTTCTAA
Organism: Hevea brasiliensis; assembly: GCF_030052815.1. NCBI lineage: Eukaryota > Viridiplantae > Streptophyta > Magnoliopsida > Malpighiales > Euphorbiaceae > Hevea > Hevea brasiliensis. The sequence continues at coordinate 40,742,444 of NC_079501.1, read as the reverse complement.
ATCAATTTGAACAAGTTTATTTTATAATTTATAAATTTTGTTGTGTTGAGAATTTTAATTTATTGAATAAAATTGTATAATTAAAATATAAATTTTCTTATGCATTTAAGGGTTTGTTGCATGGCTTTGAGGTTTGTAAATTTTAAGTTTGATGTGCTGCCAACCTTGAGCATGAATTTATGATGATTAAATATGTTGATGATTTATAAACACTTTGTAAATAGAAATTTTTTTGAATATGATTTGAAACCACAGTTGACATGGCAAAATTTGTTGTGAATTCTCATTAGCTTATCTAGTGAGATATCTCCTCCACTAGATGGGGCGAGTTTCTTCCTCTCTGGCTTGCCAGTTGGGGAAGAGTTTGAATGAGTACTCATATATACTAGCTAGTCTTTGTTCCTCCCTTTTAGCCTCGGTTATTGAGAGAGTGTGAAATGTCGTGGTGGACAACACGGCATCTATTTGAATTTTGGGTCATGGGTTCATATGAGATTCGGCAGAAAGGGGAAACTAAGTCCTCGTTTCACAGGGCCATATGAGGTTCTGGAAAGAGTGGGTCCTTTGGCTTATCGGTTGGCACTAGCTCCAGAGTTAGAGAAGATACATAATGTCTTCCATGTGTCTATGTTGAGGAGGTATCGATCAGACCCATCTCATGTCCTCCACTCGTTCCCAAGTAGCTTCTTGGCCCGAATGATGGTTCCACAGCACTTTTACCAACGGTATTTGCTTGTTCCGTAGCTGCTTCACCTCATATGCCAGAATCTCTATGGGTTCTTCTTCATATGTGAGGTCTAGATTCACTTCAATTTTCTCTACTGGTAGTACATGAGATGGGTCTGATCGATACCTCCTCAACATAGACACATGGAAGACATTATGTATCTTCTCTAACTCTGGAGGTAGTGCCAACCGATAAGCCAAAGGACCCACTCTTTCCAGAACCTCATATGGCCCTATGAAACGAGGACTTAGTTTCCCCTTTCTGCCGAATCTCATAATTAAATTTATTGAAGTATGGGGCTGCAGAATTTAAGGGTACAGTGGACCCTTTAGAGGCAGAGCAATGGCTTGAAAGAATAGACAGAGTGTTTAAGAAACTGCACTGCCAAGATGAGCTGAAGTTTGAGTATTCCGTGTCTCTACTGCAAGGGGATGTGTATGATTGGTGGAAGACCATCCCCCACAGCTTAGCTGAACCACCAGTGCTGACCTGGGATGACTTCATCAGAGAGTTCAGACAGAAATACATCCCAGATGCATATGTTGACCAGAAACTGCAAGAATTTTTGAGTTTGAAACAAGGGAACCGATCGGTGGCAGAGTATGAGAGGGAGTTCTCCCGCTTGAGTCACTATGCGGGGAGTCTCCTTACTACCAGCAAGGCAAGATGCAAGAGATTTGAGACGGGTTTGAAGCCCAATATAAGGATGCAAGTTGTGGGATTCCGACACAGCAACTTCTCAGAACTTATGTCTCAAGCACTTGAATTGGAGAGGATTGAATCTGAAGCAACCCCAAGGAAAGAAAAATCAGAAAAAGCTCAGAAATCAGAAAAAGACAAGGGGGAAAAATCAGTTGAACAAAGTTCTGGTGCTACCTCTGGAAAGAGAAAGAAGTTTAGTGGACCCAGCAGGGGTCGAGGTGGAAGATTTGGTAGGGGCCGATTCTCCGGACAGAGACCCCCTAGGTCTGGTCAGCAGTCAAGCAGGGGTTCACATTCTGCCCGCCCCTGTGAGACTTGTGGCAAGATTCATGGGGGGGAGTGTTATTGGGCCACTGGAGCCTGCTTTAACTGCGGAGGCAAGGGCCATATAGCTAAAGACTGTACTAGTGCTCCAAGATATAGTCCAGCTCCTACTACTGCCGAGGGATCTGTTCAGAGTCCTGCTCTCAGAGGTTCACAGTCAATTGGTAGAGGAAGAGGCAGAGGTAGAAGCACTGCTTCAGGCAGTCAAGGCACAGTCGGTCAGTCAGGACAAGGAAGTGCTTCGACCAGAATCTACATTATGAGACAGCGAGAAGAGGCTGAGACTTCTGATGTGGTAGCTGGTACATTCTCTATCTCTGATCAAGATGTGTTTGTGTTGTTTGATCCGGGTTCAACCCATTCATATGTTAGTGCTAGCATAGTTAGTTCACTTGCTGTTCCATGTGTGCAAATGGATTTTGAAGTGCTAGTAACTAGTCCGTTAGGACAAGAAGTCCGGGTCAACAGAATTTATAGAGACTGTCCTTTGGTGATCCAAGGACATGTTTTCCCGTCAGACTTGATTGAAATGCCCTTCAGAGAGTATGATATCATCTTGGGCGTGGATTGGTTAGCCAGGCATCATGCCATGATTGGATCAGAGATCAAGACAGTCACTTTTGGTCTCCCTTTGTACGGTGATGTGGTAATACACGGGGAGAGGCATTTACTGACATCAAACATCATTTCGGCTGCACTAGCCAGAAAGATGATCAGAAAGGGGTGCAAAGCATACTTAGCACATGTTATAGACACCCAAGTGGGGAGTCCAGCACTAAGGGACATCCCTACTGTATGTGATTTTCCGGATGTGTTTCCTGATGAATTACCAGGATTACCTCCAGAAAGAGAGGTGCAGTTTGAGATTGATGTTATGCCTGGTGTGGACCCAATTTCCATAACGCCATATAGAATGGCACCTGCAGAATTGAAAGAGTTGAAAATACAATTACAAGAGTTGCTTGACAAGGGCTTTATTTGCCCTAGTGTGTCACCTTGGGGAGCGCCAGTATTGTTTGTAAAGAAGAAGGATGGCACTCTTCGCTTGTGTATTGATTATCAGCAGTTGAATAAGGTGACAATAAAGAACAGATATCCATTGCCCCGTATTGATGACTTGTTTGATCAGTTGAGGGGTGCAGCTGTGTTCTCCAAAATTGACCTGAGATCAGGTTATTATCAGCTGAAAGTACAAGAGCAGAGTATTTCTAAAACTGCCTTCAGAACCCGCTATGGCCATTATGAGTTCTTGGTCATGCCATTCGGGTTAACTAATGCTCTTGGGAAGTTCTCCATTCTACCTATGGGACAAAACCGTGAGGCTTATGGCCAAAGCGGACAATTCCTCTAGTTGCTGGTTCCCGATCGTTACAATTGGTATCAGAGCCGCTCGCGTGTCCTCTTGGGCGATGGTGGGGCAAACCTCAGCGAGGACGCTGAGTCCCGAAAGGGGGGGAGAAAGGTCCCTTAGGCAAATCCCACATTGGCAAAGCACGGAGTTGGTCTTGGGTTCAAAAAGTAATGATATATAAAATGGGGGAACTAATTACTAGAGGCGCCTTTTGGTGGGATGGCCTGGAGAGTTGAAAGAACTCCAGGGTTAAACGTGCTCGTTTGAGAGAAATCCTAGGATGGGTGACCTCTTGGGAAGTTCTCCATTCCACCTATGGGACAAAACCGTGAGGCTTATGGCCAAAGCGGACAATTCCTCTAGTGGCTGGTTCCCGATCGTTACAGTTCAACTGTGTAGATTGTTGGTAACGCCCTTTAAATTATGCATAGTTTGTTAAATTGTGGTTGAAATAAATAATTTGTTAGTGATTCAAAATATTTTTATATTGTTTCGGGATTTAAAAGAAATGTAGATAAATAGTTACTATTTGATCAAAATGTTATTGAAATGAATAATTTGCATGAATGAAAATATTGATTTCTGAATGTTATGAATTTTGAAGGATTTAGAAATTTTAAATTTTTATTTGTTATGAATTGTCAAGCATAACTTGTATTAAGTTTTAAATTATTAGTTTGTGCACCATTGAGTTCACCACTCAGCGATAGCTTTGTATGCTGTCGCAGGTGAAGGAAAATATATAGAGCAGCTGAGCCAAGTTACCGAAAGACACGGTGAGATTATCCTCGGGTATATAATAGGTATACCCTTGTACATTAGCTTTTGATGTAATTCTGTAATTATATGTATGAAATTTCCTTTGTGCAGTTGTACCAACTCTTTTGTAACATATATATTTCGATTGTAATCAAATAAAAATTATTGTAATATTATCTTGAGATTTTATATACTTCTAAAGTTTTGCACTATTAAATTTTAATGCTCCCATGAATGTGAAAATTAATTTATTTACCTCAATGAGATATTTTAATATTTGATTTAATTTACGCTGTGTATTGAGTGGTTTATGCGGATTTGTGAAATGAGATTGAATAATGGAGTTGGGATTGAGAAATATATTGAGAGTGTCTTTATTTTCAGGTTTTGAAGAACTGTTTTCTCAAAATATAGATGGCACTCTGCTAAAATTTTTGTAAAAATTGCGGAGATTTTAAATATCTTATAATTTAATTTATGTTTGGACCTTAAATAAAAGTTTTTAAAATTTAAAAAAAATTTTACCCACTAATTTAAAAACGAACGAAAATTATTTTAAAATCCCTTGTATTATAGTTAATGGGTTATCGGTAGGTGAAGTACAGTAATTCATTAGGTGTACTACGGGAGCATGTTACATCGTACGAGGAGTAGGGTGTGACATATTTTAGTGGTATCAGAGCAAAGGTTTTAAAGTAAATTTTGAACTGTGAATTTAAAATATTTTTCGATAAGTACAACTGCTCGAATGTTTCATACATATAGTACATTTACATCATAAATATGAACTAACGGGGAGAAATCTCCTTGTGTTGGTTGTACAGGAAATAGAAAAGAAAAAAAAAATCCTGTGAATAGATATGGACAAGGGGGATAAAACGCAGAGAGCGATGATAAGCCTAACGTACAAGGAGAGGCCCCAGTTTCGCAGAGCGTTGGAGGTCCAACTGCACCAGTCCCTCCTATACAAATTACTGCACAAACGGCCCAGCAGATGGCCATGTTCTTTCAGCAAATGACTGATAATCTGTCAGCCCAGGCCCAAGTACAAACCCAACCCCCTCAAGAGCAACATAAAAAAGAGAAAAGTGGAAAACCCATCGGTCAAAGTTCTAGTAGTAATTTGGGAGAGAGAAAAGATTTTAAGGGACCTCGAGCTCCTAAGTATGACAGAGGCGGATCTTCAGGGTTGAAGCAATCAAGAACCATTCGTCAAAGAGCCAGAAGTTCCTACCCTATTCGTATCTATGACGTTTGTGGGAAATTTCATGGGGGTATTTGCCATAGAGTCACTGGAGCCTGCTTCAATTGTGGTGGAATTAGACATTTCGCTCGAGATTGTACTAGCGCACGTCAATTTATGCCACATACTACACCAGAGGAATCAGTTCAAGATTCTAATTTTAGAGGCTCATTAATAGTTAGTAGGGGCAGAGGTAGAAGTAGAGACAGCACTTCGGGTAATCCTCGCACAATGGACCAACCCAAGCAGAGGAATACATTAGAAAGAGGGAATGCCATGCATCGAGGGGAAGAAGCAGAGACTTCAGATGTAGTTATCTGTATGTTTTTAACTTTTGGAAAGGAATAATTATGTACTATTTGATTCCGGTTCTACTTGTTTATATGATAATGCTAAAATTATATGTTCTACTGCTATTCCCTTGCATGAAGATAAATTTTAATGTGTTAGTAATTAGTCTTTTAGGATAAGAATTGTGGTAATAAGCATGATTAGAATTAATTTTGGAAAAGTTTCTAGTGAGAGACATCTCCTAGACTACGATAAATTATAAAGTTAATTAGTAAGCCTAATTAGGTAAGGCAAGAGGACCAAAAAGTAAGTTATAGCAATATATCTGCCCTAGATGGAAGTAAAGGTATTACTGTTGATAGATGTCAGTGAGTACCATAATCAAAACAAGTTTAAGATATTAGTGGATTTGAAAGAAATAAGACATAGGGAAGTTTGATCTATTGAGATGTATCATAGTAGCTATGCAATATTCTTGATGTTTGTGCTGTAAGCTGCAGATTATAGTATTAACTTGAGATTTATTGTGTAGAGCTACGTACTACCCAATAGTACATAAGGATAAGAATAGTTATAAATGACTTTCGTTCTGATACAAATATACCATAATAGAATTTTATTACTAGAACTGAGTTTGAAAATCCTAATTTGGGATTTAAAACTCTATGATTAGAATATCAAAAGATCATGGTTGCAAGGTAGTGAGAGTTAAAGACTCTGTTACCCTAGCATGAATTACAATATATCAGGAATTGTTATGGGACTAGAGATTTTATTATGGTCAAAATTTAAAAATAACACCTATAGGGCTAAATCATCCAGTCTCTAATATGGGGTTTGTAGTTGTTTTGGTATTACAATGGATCTTTTGCTCAAAGTTTAGTAAGGAACAATATTCTATTTATGTAGCAGTAATACACAAAATATAATTTTGTTCCCCTAGAAGAGACAGGATGCTATGGATGACAATTATAACTTATAAAACAGCTAAGAAATGATATTCTACTGATAACAGTAATTCGATAGGAACTAGTTGGCCAGGTATTCTTTAGGAAGAGCACAATTTCATTGTACGGATCATAAGGATTAGATTAGAATTCAAGTGAAACTTTTGAATAGCATGGGAAATAGGAGAGTCTGGTAGACTCCCTTCTTAAGATTAAAGAATTATTTATGGTTGAAAAAAAAAAGGGTAATGATCACAAACTAGCGAAAAATAAGCTACAGAATATCGGTAGATAAAAGAAAATATAGAAGTAAAAATTAGAATAGTTAGTGCGAATATAATAAAGAAACGTTATGAATATTAGTTAAAGCGTTGACTAGAATGGTCAAAGGACCAAATCAAAGTAATATTGAAGTATAGTGGATTTATTAGGGATGATAAGAGGTACTAAATCATGATTCAACAGTCAAGTTAAGGAAGAAGATAAGATTGAGCAATAAAATAATTAAAGTTAAGCCATGAAAAAAAAAATAGAACAGTAAGAAATGAGAAAAACACTAGATGAGGAATTTCCACCAGGGCAAACAACCTACTTAAGATGTGTAACGATATCCTGAACTATTTTATCAAAAAAGAAATAAGTTAAATAAAAGCAAACAAGATAGTGCAAAATGGCACATAGGCCTTGGTCATAAATGGAGATGGTAAGATAATGGTTATGGACCTATGGCCAAGAAAAAGATAAACAGTTCATATATGTCCAACAAGGTCACTTAAAAAAAAAAAAAAAGATTACAAAGGAAAATAAGTGCTAAAACAATAGCAAGAAAAGACTAAAATATTCTAAACTAAACTGAAAGTTGCATCAAATGATCAAAAGATTTGATAAGAAAAGAGTAAAACTAAGTTCTCACCCATAGGATCATATGAGGTCCTAGAAAGAGTGAATCCACTAGCACACAGATTTGCTTACCTCTAATATTGAAATGAATTTGAATCTAACTTATGAAACTTGGCACACGAGGTGAGCAATCGATGAGTAAATAGTATTGGTTAAAGTGCTAAGGAACCATCATTCAGGCTAGGAAGCTACTTAGGAGCGTGAATAGGACATGAGGAGACAACACCCACAACTGTTCAGAGACTGATACCAGGTAAAATTTCGAGGACAAAATTATTTTTACCGGGGGGGGGGGGGGGGGAGAATTTTAAAACCCCTATTTGCATAGCCTGGTAAATTTCACTGTTCCGGTGACCGATGTCGGTCTGGACAATTAAGGAGATTAGAACCACATCAACATAAATAATTAGTAATTGTCAATTAGTTAAGTATAAAGAAGAAAAATAGAACATAAGAAGTTAAATGAGCCGAGAGTCACAGCGATGGATAACATTCTCGGGAACGACTGCAAAGTCGATTTAAACTCAAATTTTGAACCGTAAAATGTGACGCTGCGGTCCTTAGGACTATTACGAACATAGTGGAAAAGAGAAAATCACGAAAAAGAATTGTTAAGTCAGTCAAATAATTAGGTCAAGGAGCCGGAAGAAATATTGAATTATTTGCAAACCGGGTTGAACCGGTGAGGGACAATTTGGTCAATTGACCCTGAGAACTGACTCCTGACCTGACTGTCAAATAAAATCGGAGAAAAGAAAATTTCAGAATCGAAAATTAAATTAAAGAACTAATGGAAAAATAAATAGAAAAATAAAAAGAAAATGAAAAAGTGAAAAGACATGACATCATGCATGATGCCATAAATATTATAATTAATAAATTTAATTAATTTGATTTTTATGGTCTTTCTAAAGGATAAATCCATAAAGATAAGAAAAAGAAAAAAAAAAGCCATCTTCAACCTTGCCGCCCCATATCCCTCTCTCTAAACTCCATAAGCTTTCCACCATTGATGAGTTATTCAAGCTTGAATAACATGAATCTCTCCCATAAAATTTAATCTTGAACCCTAGAAAACTTCTAAATTACCCTATAAAGGAAGAATTGAGGAAAGAAAAAGTGAGAAATTGGAGGAAAAAGTGAAGATCAAAGACTTCACCTAAGGTTAGTATTTAACTTTCAATTCTCTATTTAAATGCATGTTTAGTTACTGAAATGAACTTAGGAACTAAAGAAATGAAATAAAAACAATTTTGAGGGACCAAACCTTAATTTCGGTCAACTAGGGTTTTGATGTGTGTATGCATGAATTTGATGGACTTAAAAGTGTATGTGATCTTGATTGGTTGAAGAAGCATGGATATAGGTATTGAGTTGGTTAAATGCAACAATTTAGTGAGTTAGGGTTTTGGACACCTAGGGTTTAGAGGCAAAAATGTGAGAAATTGTGCAATGAGGTGTTTGACCTAGTTTGAAGTGAGAAATGGTCATTTGTGACCAAATGAAGTGTGTTGGAAGTGTTTGAATTGAGGTTAAATTCGAATTCAATGTGGTCATGCTGCTGGTAGTAGGACTAGGGTCCCTTTAAGGGACCAAAACTGAAAATTTACAAGTACAACTGGTATGAGGCTAATTGGGAATGAAAATAGACACAAAATGACACAATTTTCATTTAGGAATCATGCCCAAAAAGTGACCAAAACCTAGTGAACATATTGACCAAATCCGGAAATTCTCAGTCTGCCCTGTACAAACTGACCAAATGAATAGTGTTTGTTCCTTTGGCCATAACTTGAGCTAGGCAGGTCTAAATGACCTGAAATTTTACCAGTGGATAGATGAGATATATACCTAAAACTTTTCTGAAGAACACAAACCCAAATTATGCCATTAACTAAGTCATTTGGCCACCCAAATTTGGTAACCTAAAACTGCCAGAACAAGAATTTGCCTAGAAATCTGGGTTAAGTCCAATCCGGCAGCCATGGTCCAAATGGCTATAACTTGAGCTAAAAAACTCCAATTGGAGTGATTCAAAAAGGAGAATGAACTTAAGAAATAGGGAACATTTTCTGTGAAAATTTTTTTTCCAAATTCTAAAAGTAAAATGACCAATGGAATAGTGCAACTTAAGACGCCAAAACTGAAAATTTGCAAATTTGCCTAAAAGACTTAGAATTTGAGTAAACAACCAAAACTAACAAATTTAGTGACCAAAATATGGTATGTGGATGAAGTTGGAATTCCCATACCTATTAAGCATTAGAAAGTCAACAAATTGACTTGAATAGTGTCATGAATAGTAATCCCGAAATACAAATTTTAAAGAACGTCAAGTTTAGCACATTAGAGTTAGGTATAAGTGAATATAAATTTATTTTTGGACTAATGATGAGTTATGATACTGAAAAACTGTGAAATTGTGTGTTTCAGCGGAAAAGAACACTGGGAGAGAACCTGAGGAATCTAGTCAAGGCCAAGAGGCGACTCGCTTAAGGTTTGTGCACAACTAACTCTTTTGTTATATTTTTACTTCTAAATCAATTTGAACAAGTTTTTTTTATGATTTATAAATTTTGTTGTGTTGAGAATTTTAATTTATTGAATAAAATTTTATAATTAAAGTATAAATTTTCTTATGCATTTAAGGATTTGTTACATGGCTTTGAGGTTTGTAAATTTTAAGTTTGATATGTTGCCAACCTTGAGCATGAATATATGATGATTAAATATGTTGATGATTTATAAACACTTTGTAAATGGAAATTGTTTTGAATATGATTTGAAACCACAGTTGACATGGCAAAATTTGTTGTGAATTCTCATTAGCTTGTCTAGTGAGATATCTCCTCCACTAGATGGGGCGAGTTTCTTCCTCTCTGGCTTGCCAGTTGGGGAAGAGTTTGAATGATTACTCATATATACTAGCTAGTCTTTGTTTCTCCCTTTTAGCCTCGGCTATTGGGAGAGTGTGAAATGTCATGGTGTACAACACGGCATCTATTTGAATTTTGGGTCATGGGTTCAACTGTGTGGATTATTGGCAACGCCCTTTAAATTATGCATAGTTTGATAAATTGTGGTTGAAATAATTAATTTGTTAGTGATTCAAAATATTTTTGTATTGTTTCAGGATTTAAAAGAAATGTAGATAAATAGTTACTATTTGATCAAAATGTTATTCAAATGAATAATTTGCATGAATGAAAATATTGATTTCTGAATGTTATGAATTTTGAAGGATTTAGAAATTTTAAATTTTTATTTGTTATGAATTGTCAAGCATAACTTGTATTAAGTTTTAAATTATTAGTTTGTGCACCACTGAGTTCACCACTCAGCGATAGCTTTGTATGCTGTCGCAGGTGAAGGAAAATATATAGAGCAGCTGAGCCAGGTTACTGAATGACACGGTGACATTATCCTCGGGTATATCATAGGTATACCCTTGTACATTAGCTTTTGATGTAATTCTGTAATTATATGTATGAAATTTCCTTTGAGCAGTTGTACCAACTCTTTTGTAACATATATATTTCGATTGTAATCAAATACAAATTATTGTAATATTATCTTGAGATTTTATATACTTATAAAGTTTTGTACTATTAAATTTTAATGCTCCCATGAATGTGAAAATTAATTTGTTTACCTCAATGAGATGTTTTAATATTTGATTTAATTTACACTGTGTATTGAGTGGTTTATGCGGATTTGTAAAATGAGATTTAATAATGGAGTTGGGATTAAGAAATATATTGAGAGTGTCTTTATTTGCAGGTTTTGAAGAACTCATTTCTCAAAATATAGACGGCACTCTGCCGAAATTTTTGTAAAAATTGCGGAGATTTTAAATATCTAAAAATTTAATTTATGTTTGGACCTTAAATAAAAGTTTTTAAAATTAAAAAAAATTTTACCCACCAATTTAAAAACGAACGAAAATTGTTTTAAAATCTCTTGTAGTATAGTTAATGGGTTATCGGTAGGTGAAGTACGGTAATTCATTAGGTGTACTACGGGAGCATGTTACATCGTACGAGGAGTAGGGTGTGACATCTCATATCTTGCATGTCTGCTGTGCTCATCATACAACTCTTAGAAGTAAGTGAGGATGTCTGATGCACTTTGCATTTTCTTATGCTACTTCTGCAATTCATGTAACACCCCTATATGCATAGCCTGGTATATTTCACTGTTCCGGTGACTGGTGTCGATCCGGATAATTAAGGGAATTAGAACCACATCTAAGACACCTAGATAAGCCCTAAATGCAAATAATTAGTAATTTCCATATAGTTAAGTATAAATAAGTAAAAGAGTTGTTAAGCAGGTCAAAAAATTAGGTTAGGGATCTAGAAGAAATATTGAATAACTTGCAAACCGGATTGAACCAGTGAGGGGCAATTTGGTCAATTTACCCCTAGAGTTGACTCCTGACCAAATTGTTCAATAAAATTGCAGAAACAAAAATTTCGGGATCAAGAATTAAATTAAAGAATTAATAGAAAAATAATGCAAAAGAAAAAGAAATTGAAAAAGTTTTATTACATCATTTGGATGACATCATGGGTGATGTCAAAATTGGTTTTCTTTTTCCCATCAATTTTGACCAAGTCAATTAAATAAAAATTCACATAAAATACCTAAGAAAAAAAAATAAAAATTATTTCTTGTCTTCTCCCCAAGTGTGCCGGCTTGCTTCTCTCTTTCCACCATTGAAGAAGCACCATGAAAGCTTGAATCCTAGCTTGATTCCAACCACTTAACCCTACTTTGACCTCAAATTTCTCCATTAGAACTTGATAACCTCACTTGAGAAGAGGATTGAGCAAGAAAGAAAGAAGAAAAGAGGAGTGGAATTGAAGATTGAACTTCAAAGTTTAAGGTTAGTGAGTTAAATTGAAACTTTTAGTTTTATTCTTTTGTTCTTAGCTCAATGAACCTAGAAATTAACTTAAAAATTAAAGAAAATTATTATGGGGGATCAAAGAGGATTTTTAGCCAGCTTATATTAGGGTTTGAAATGAATAATTTTGATGCAATTGTTTGATTGTTTAGGTTGAATAAAGTATGTAGACATTGAATGTGCACTTTGAATGCATTAGATTTTAACTTTATGCAATTAGGGTTCTTGAGTATTTTGAAAATTGGGAAAAAAATTGGAGAATTGGTTAATTGATACCATTGACCTTACTTGAGTCGAGAAATGGTCAATTGTGACCATTTATGGTGTGTGTGAATTGCTAGAACTAAGTTTCAATTCGGATTGGTTAGGGTCAGTATGCTGACAGCTTGACCTAGGTCCCTTTCAGGGACCAAAACTAAAAATTTACCAATTGGTGTGAGGTCAATCGGGAATGAAAATAGACACATAATGGACCATTTTTCATTTAGGAACCATGCCCAGAAAATGACATTAGGATAGTGAACAATTAGGCCAAATTCGGATTTGGGCACACTGCCCTATGCAAAAATGACCAAATGAATAGTAGTTACTTAAATGACCATAACTTGTTCTAGGAAGGTCCAAATGACCTGAATCTTATACCGATGGAAAACTGAGAAATAGCCCTACAACTTTTATGAAGAAAACAAACCCAAATTTTGACCATAACCTATCAAAAAGTCACCTGCAGTCAGCACACCAAAATTGCCAGTATCCAGAAAATGCCCAGAATTCTAGATAACACTAAATCCGGCCAGCCCCATTCAAATAGTCATATCTTGGGCTACAAAACTCCAAATGGAGTGATTAAAAAAGGGAAATAAAGTTAAGACAATAAGGAACAACTTCTATGAACAAAACTTAGCCAAATTTCAATAGCAACTTGACCAATGGAACAGTGCAAAACAGGATACTAAATCTGAAATTTGGAAATTTCACCTAAGAGACTTAAAATTTGAGGAAACAACCAAAACCAACAAATTAGGTAACCAAAATGTGGTATGTGGATGAAATTGAAATTTCCATACCTATTAAGCATAAGAAAGTCAATAATTTGACTTGAATAGTAACCCCGAAATGCAAATTTTAAATAATGTCAAGTTAAGCATATTAAAGCTAGAAATAAATAGATTTGAAATTATTTTTGGACTTATGATAAATTATGATACTAAAACACTGTAAAATTGTGTGTTTCAATTGAAAGGAATACTGGGAAAGAACTCAAGGTGTCGAGTCAAGGCCTAGAGGCGACTCACACGAAGTTTGTGCACAACATAAAATATTCTTTAAAATTTCCATTGCAAAGTGCATGAAATGAATTGTGATTTATTTATATTGCAAAATGTTGATTGAAATGTATATTATGCTATTGATCTAAATTATTGAAAATTTAATTGCATGTGTGTTAATTGTCTGTAAATGTTTGGAAAATTATTAAGATAGTTTTAAAACCACAGTGTCATGATCATATATTTGAATACATAACTAGCATGACTAGTGGGAGGAATTAGTTTTAAATTTTGATTCTCTCTCTGGCTGAAGTGTTGAGGTGTGTGCCAGTAGAGGAAGAAATTGAATGGGTACCCATAGATTGAGCTAGCTAGCCTTGTGATTCCTCATAAGCCTCCGGCTATTGAGATGAACATTGTTCTGATGGCATGATATAACAGTGTGTTTTTATGAAATTGTTTTGAGACTTTTCGAAATGAGACTATTTTGACTAAAATTATAAATTGTCTTTTGTATCTATTTTTCATTTTTTAGTACTATATTTGAATAAATATGATTTGAATTATGCATAAAATATTATTTTAGTATGTTGTGCACCATTGAGTCATAATACTTAGCGATGACTGTTTATTGCTGTCATAGATAGAGAGACTAGTGGAGCTGCAGAGTGAGCTGCTGAGGATCTTGGAGCTACATCCTTGAGATTTTGTCGGGTATAATTTTATACCCTGATTGTAATGTTTATTTTGGTGTATGTAACTACATGTGCATGTATAAACTAGTCTTGAGCAGTTATATAGATTTTTTAATAATATTATTTTGAATTTTCTAATATAAATTTTGGGTTGATAAATGTAAATTGATTTTTCTTTAATGGAATGTAAATAAAGTTATTTAGTGTTATTTTTGAAGACAATTGAATTGAGAATTTTTTTGAATTATGGAGTTGGGAGAAATGATGTTGATTTGTGTTATGGTAGCGAATGATTTTGGTGAAATGAATTATTGGAAGTGTTTTTATAGATGTTTGAAGAACTGTTTTTCCCAAATATAAATGGCACTCTGCCGAAATTTTTTTAAAATTTACGTAAAAATAAAAATGGACAAAAATTTTAACTAGTTTTAAACTTCAAGTAAATATTTTTAATACCTAATATAAAAGCTCACCACTTTCAAAAAGTAAGAAAATTGTTTTAAAATCCTTTGTAGTGTATTTAATGGATTATCGATAGATGGAGTCAGTAATTCATTAGGTATACTACGAGATTATGTTATGCCTTACAGAGGGGTAAGGTGTGATATGTTTTAGTAATATCAGAGTGAATTTTTTTAAAGTATATTTTGACTTGTGAATTTGTGTCTTTTATTTGATAAGTACGATTGCTCAATGTCCTTATTTGTTATATACAGTGCATTACATCATAAATATGAACTAACGGAAGAAAATCTTCTTATGTTATTTATTCAAGAGATATCCTAACTCCAAACTGAAATGGAAGAAGGGGATCACTCAGTTGAGCAATCAGTAGAGGCTGAGGCCCAAGGGGAAGCCCCAGCTCTCCAAAATGTTAGTGGGTCAGTGGCACTAGCCCCACAAATGCCATAGTTTTCAGCATAGTTTGCCCAGCAAATGGCTGTAATGTTTTAACAGATGGCTAAGGGTATGCCTACTCAAGGTCCACTCCAGACTCCTGTGGTGCAACCTCAGGCTCCAATTAGACAGTATGATAAATTATTGAAATATGGGGTAAAAGAATTGAAGGGTACAGTAGACCTTCTAGAGGTAGAGCAGTGGCTGGAGAGGATGGACCGAGTGTTCAAGAAACTGCACTGCCCAGATGAACTGAAATTTTAATATTCCGTGTCATTACTTCAAGGGGATGCATATAATTGGTGGAAGACCATCCCCCATAACTTGGCAGAATCTCTAGTATTGACCTGGGACGACTTCATCAGAGAGTTCAGACAGAAATATGTCCTAGATGCATATGTGGATCAGAAATTGCAAGATTTTTTGAGTCTGAAACAAGGTAACAGATCAGTGGCAGAGTATGAGAGGGAGTTCTCCTGCTTAAGCCACTATGCTGGGAGTCTCCTGTCTATTAGCAGAAAAAAGGTGCAAGAGG
This sequence comes from Hevea brasiliensis, assembly GCF_030052815.1. NCBI lineage: Eukaryota > Viridiplantae > Streptophyta > Magnoliopsida > Malpighiales > Euphorbiaceae > Hevea > Hevea brasiliensis. The sequence goes on along the minus strand of NC_079501.1, from coordinate 40,726,896 downwards.
TTTGAAATCGGTCTGAAGCCTAGTTTAAGAGTACAAGTGGTTGGCTTTAAATACAGTAACTTCTCTGAACTTATGTCCCAAGCACTTGAAGTAGAGAGAATTGAGTTAGAAGTGACACCAATGAAAGAGAAAACAAAGAAGACTGAAAAATCAGAGAAAGATAAAGGTGAAAATTCAGTTGAGCAACGTTCCAATGGAAATACCAGAAAAAGAATGAAATTTAGGGGATCAGACAGAGGTGGAAGGTTCAGAAGGGGTAGATTCTCCTTACAGAGACCCCCTAGGTCTGGTCAGTAGTCGACCAGGGGTTTATATCCTCCCCACCCCTGTGAGACATGTGGCAAGACGCATGGGGGAGAATGCTATTGGGCTACAGGAACTTGTTTTAACTGTGGAGGCATAAGCCATCTCGCTAAGGACTGTACCAGTGCCTGTAGATTTGGGCTAGCTCCTATCACTGCAGAAGGGTCTATTCAGAGTTCTGCTACCAGAGGTTCACAATCGGTTAGCAGAGGAAGAGGCAGAGTTAGAGGCAATGCTTCTGGCAGTTAGGGTACCATTAACCAATCAGCACAAGGGAGTGCTTCTGCCAGAGTTTACATTATGAGATAGCGGGAAGATGCTGAGACTTTCGATATTATAGCCGTACTTTCTCTATCTCTGATTAGGATGTCTTTGTGTTATTTGATCCGGGTTCAACCTATTCGTATTTAGTGCTAGCATAATTAGTTCTCTTGCTATTCCGTGTGTCAAAATGGGTTTTGAGGTGCTAGTAACTAGTCCATTTGGACAAGAGGTCTAGGTCAACCGAATATATAGGGATTGTCCTTTGGTGATCCAAGGACATGTTTTTCTATTAGATTTGATTGAAATGCCCTTCAGAGATTATGATATCATCTTGGACATGGATTGTTTAGCTAGGCATCACGCCATGATTGACTGTAGACTGAAGACAGTCACTTTTGGTCTCCCTCTGTACGGTGATGTGGTAATACACAAGGAGAGGCAGTTATTGCCATCAAACATCATTACGGCTGCACTAGCCAAGAAGATGATAAGAAGAAGGTGTGAAGCATACTTGGCACATGTGATAGAAACTCGAATGGGGAGTCTAGCATTGAGGGACATCCCTATAATATGTGACTTTCCAAATTTGTTTCCTGATGAATTGCCAGGATTACTTCTGGAAAGAGAGGTGCAGTTTGAGATTGATGTCATGCCTAGTGTGGACCCAAATTCCATAACACCATATAGAATGGCACCAGTAGAATTGAAAGAATTTAAAGTGCAGTTACAAGAGCTGCTTGACAAGGGCTTTATCCGCCCTAGTGTATCACCTTGGGGAGCGCCAGTGTTGTTTGTTAAGAAGAAGGATGACACTCTCCGCTTATGTATTGACTACTGGCAGTTGAATAAGGTGACAATAAAGAATAGATACCCATTGCCCCACATTGATGACTTGTTTGATTAGTTGAGGGGTGCAACTGTATTCTCCAAAATTGACCTGAGATCGGGTTATTATCAGCTGAAGGTGCAAGAGCAGAGTATCCCTAAAACTGCCTTTAGAACCCGCTATGGCCATTATGAGTTCTTGGTCATGCCATTAGGGTTAACTAATGCTCCGGCTGCTTTTTTGGATCTAATGAACACTATCTTCAAACCATACCTCGACCAGTTTGTGGTGGTATTCATTGATTATATATTGGTTTATTCGAGGAGCATAGAATAGCATGATAGACATCTACAGATTGTACTGCAAACTTTGAGGGAGAAATAGCCATATGTCAAATTATCGAAGTGTGAATTTTGGCTAAAAGAAATATCCTTCTTAGGGCACATAGTATCGGTAAAGGGCATTAAGGTAGATCTAAGTAAGATAGAAGTTGTCCTTAATTGGAAGCCACCTAGAAATATCATTAAAATTCACAGTTTTTTGGGTTTAGCTGGTTACTACCGTCGATTTATGAAGGGGGTTCTCCGTGTTGGCATCTCCATTGACTAAGTTACTTCGAAAAGATGTGAAATTTTACTGGACAAATAAATGCCAATAGAGTTTTGATGAGTTGAAGTAATGTTTGACTAAAGCTCCAGTCCTTGCTTTACCTACCCTAGGTAAAGAATACACAGTTTACAGTGATGCTTCTCATAATGGGTTAGGCTGTGTACTGATGCAAGAGCAGAATGTCATTGCCTATGCATCACGCCAGTTGAAATCGCATGAGAGAAATTATCCGACACATGACTTGGAGCTAGCAGCTATTGTGTTTGCTCTTAAGATCTGGAGACACTATTTGTATAGGGAGAAGAGCTACATCTACACAGATCATAAGAGTTTAAAGACTCTGGGAACTCAAAAGGAGTTGAATTTGAGACAGAGGAGATGGTTAGAGTTTATAAAAGACTATGATTGTCTGATAAACTATCAGCCAGAGAAAGCTAATGTTCAAATTAATTTAGAACACATATTAATTAATTAATTAATTAATCTCCATAAATTAATTTTACAATTGAATTCATATTTAAACTCTGTAAATATAAATTCAATTTATATAATACATTCAATATTCAAGATTTGGTTTCAAGTCATGCTAGGGACTTTGTAATCTTATTGCAAACCAAATCTATTTAATTAATTAATTAAACTCTTTAATTAATCAATTAAATCATAGTTTACTTGCTAGTTAACTTGTGTAGGTATGTGACTTATTAGGCTCATTACTAATTGGCAATGAGAAATGATATTAACACTTAATATCATTGGAACTCTTCCAGACTGCTAATGATTTCTCCAAATCATTTTAGGTATCTCATAGACCATGGTTGACACCTAGTACAGCATGCCATGGTCACCCAATTAGCAATAAGGTTTACCTTAAAATGAACTTTCAATCATACATTATTATGCACTAAAATCCCTCTGCATTATGTCCCAATTCCATTTAGGGTCATGGTTAAGTCAAACCCCTTTTATGGAATCTTATGCACTTATTTGAAATCTGATTCTTAACATATAAGACATTACCATCAGGAAACACCTTTCCTGACAAAGTCATCCGTCCTGGCCAGGAACTTAATCTTGTAAAGAACAGCTCAAATTCGCATAGGACTTTTATGTTAGTAGTATGCCCTAGAGCATATCATTTAGTATGTATCTTGCACATGTTTTATTAATAAAAGACATTTTCATTTTTCCGTTTACATAATATATTTATGTATAATAGAAAAGGTTCATTGATATTTTGTCAGAAATTCTATTCTTAAGTTGTTAAGAATATGAGTGACAGTATTTCTAGCACAAAGTATCGTAAATAGGTTCATAATCGAGGATACTTCACAATAAAGATATGACTTATCCAGAAAGATTATATTCATGTTTGTTCCCAAGTTATTTGTATGAGATATAAATAAGATGGAATGGTGAGTCTCATGGCATATAACAAACATGATAGGCACTTATACATGATAAGTAGGTCGAACCAGTGATATTTATGACAAGCACATGGAGTTTAGTCTTGTCAATGTATTGTCATAAATCATATCAAAGCATATAATCTTTAGACCTGAAATAGCACAGTTATCTTATATATAGGTGGTTTGAGTTTGATATTGCTTTCATACTTGTACTGTGTATGGGTATATGGGCATGTGTTGGCTCCTACTAGTTATATATGGAGGTAGGTGTTGATCAAGATAGAATCTGTTCCTCTAAGTAAGTAGGGATAAAATCCTATATTCATTTAATTGTTCTTGATGTTTCAAGTTCCTGGCCAGGACAGATAGATTTAATCAAAAAAGAGTTTCTGATGAGAAAAATCTTTTTAATCAAGAACTGGAATTAAAAGAGAACATAATATTCATAGCAAATGGGGTTTGACATAAACCATGACTCCAGCTCGAATAGGGATTTTGTAACAGAGAGATTCTAGTGAATGATAACATATGATTATAGGTTCATTTAAGGTAAACCCTATTACTAATTGGGTGGCCATGGCATGCTATGCTAGGTGTTAACCATAGTTTATGAGGTACATAAAATGATTTAGAGAAATCATTTATGGTAAGAAAGAGTTATGATGATATTAAGAGTTGATATCATGTCTCATTGCCAATTAGTGATGAGCCTAATAAGTCACACACATACACAAGTAATCACCAATTAAATATGATTTAATTAATTAATTAAAGAGTTTAATTGATTAATTAAATAGGTTTGGTTTGCAATTAGATTGCAAAGTCCCTATCATGGCTTGAAACCAAATCTAGGTTATTGGATGTATACTATAAGTTAAAGTTATATTTAAAGTGTTTAATTATGAATTTAATTAATGAGAAATTAATTAATAGAGATTAATTAATTAATTTATATTTGATATAAATTGATTAGAAGAAGAGAAATAATTATTTTGGGTTAAGAACTCAAAATTAAAACACAGGGGCATTTTGGTCATTTCACACGGTGACATGTGGCACCATGAGATGGTGACACATGGCACTACATATAAGCTTGTCATATGTCTTTTAATCATGTAAGATGATTAAAGTCAAGATTTAATATAGGTTTGACACTTGGCACAATGTGATTGGGTCAATTAAACCTATAGCCAATCAGAAGGTGACATGTGGCAAGGGTTTTAAGTGGTGACCAAGCTATATAAGTGTAAGGATGAAAGAACAAAAACACAAGCTGCCATTCATCTCTTTGTGCCGCCACCCTTGGCTGCTCTCCCTTCTCTTCTTCTTCATCTCTCATCAATTCAAAGAGATTAGCAAACAATCTCTTGAATTAAAAATACTAGAAATTGTTTCAAGTGTCGTGTTTACATCTGTAATCTCTCAAAAGGCAAAACTTGATTTTCTAATTCATAGAAAAAGCTTTAGAAGCTGTTTAAGGGCTGCCATAGGTGCTCTTGGTGTGGACAAACTAGAGGGACAATATCTGGTGTCCTAAAGACGCATCCCAAAGGTATCAAACACACTGCAGTACATCAAAAGGTTAGTGCACTTGTTCTTGATCTAATCTAGGGTTCTAATGAATTAATCTATTAATTCTAAAATCTTAAATGGTAAATGTAGATCCAAAAATGTATTAAAAGAGTTTTAATATGCTGTTTATCATTGAAATCAAATAGGTAAAAATAAATCTTGCATGATGCATGTGACCCTAGATGAAAAAATTTTGAATTTCAATGATCTAAACTTGTATTTTTCATTCTTCTGCTCCTTCAATTGATATTAGAGCCACTATATTTGCCATTTAGATTGTTGATTATATGATTTAATTGTGTGGTATGATCATGAGATGAAAGATCCATTGCTGGTTGTAATGAAAAAGGTTGCGGCTTGGATGGGACACCATGTGTGTGCATGGTTTGTTCATCCCTTATGGTGCGCATGATTTTGGGCAATATTTGTGCAATTGTTGTATGATCTAATGCTAATAATTATGTCCATTTTATATCTAATTAAATTCTTTAATTATAGTTTTATTCACACAATTAAATTTTGATTCAAATATGAATTTTAAAAATTGTTTGAATGTGATTCAAATATGAATTTTTAAAGTTGTTTGAATGTGATTCAAATATGAATTTTAAAAGCTGTTTGAATGTGATTCAAATATGAATTTTTAAAGTTGTTTGAATGTGATTCAAATCTAAATTTTAAAAGCTGTTTGAATGTGATTGAAATCTGAATTTTTAAATTTGTTTGAATGTGATTCAAATCTGAATTTTTTAAATTTGTTTGAATCATATTCAAATCTGGATTTTTAAGTTGAATATGAGATATTCAATTTAATTTAAGTATGTATGTTTTATTTAATTGTTAAATAGTGATATGCATGATGGATGATCATGGACTATAAAAGACCAATGTGATTGGATTCATTTCTTTTATGTTTCTTTGGGTTGTAAATTAATTAATTTATTTTAGTTTATTTTTGGGCATGTATTATTAAGGTTGTAATAATTTTGGGTTGTAATTTCATTTATTTAGTTCTTGTAAATTCGCCTTGGTATGCCAAGTCTTACTATGTAATTGGATTGCAAGAAGATCAAGGAGGTCAAGAGCATTGGTGGGACTAGTGGGAGGAATTCAATATCAAGTGTTGATTATGTACTCCTTTAACAACTCTTGTAATATGAATGAATGAAATGCACCTAATAATGCCCTGATTCAATTCTTGTGGCTCAGAATTGAATCCCTTAAAAAAGTCGATGATCATACCATATTTATTTATTATCCATGAATGCATGAGATGTATGGGAATGTATGCAAGTATATGATGTATGCATGCTAATTGGATAATGTGCAAAGTGAGACCTTAATAGTAATTAGGATGACCACAAAATCTTCCAAATAAATGATTAAGTTGGATATGTTATAATTAAAATAATTATAACATGGGCCCTCCATTGAGGCAATTATTTTAAGAAATTTTAAATACTTGCATATGATGCAATTAATTTAAGAGATTTTCTTCAGAATAATTGTTAAGCATGAGACGTTGTAAATATATAAATGGTTTGGTGGCCAATATTGGATGTACTTGAGGACATTAAAATTATTTGCATATTTACTGGCTCAATGGGATCAACTTAACTAATGCATGATAAGTCAATAATGGATGTACTTGAGATTTTGAGCATTAGGGGCTAGGTAATGGATTGAATCTCACATGAGATGTGATAGGTAAGGAGTTGCTCATTTATAGTTTATTATAATTCCAATAATGAATGTACCTAAGGATGATCAATAGAATTATAAGAATTCAATCACCCACTAGAAATCCATCCAACTAGGATTTCTGTTTTCTACTTTGGAAGTGTAGGATTCGCTAAGTTAGTGGGAGGACCAATTTGATTAAAAGACCATAATGTTAATTACACGATACATTTAGTAATTAATCTAGTTATTTTTTGCAGTTAATTTTTTGATAATAATGAGCACACCACAACCACCACCATCCAATATCCTTGCAAGCATACTTGATTGCAATAGATTGATAGGACCTAATTTATCTTATTGGCTAAGAAATTTGAAACTTGTCCTGAACCTTGAACATATGGGATATGTTCTAGACTCAAATGTTCCTGATCTCTTACCTCCAGAGGCCACTCAAGAGGAACATGAAACATTAGATAAGTGGAAGGAGCATGATATGAGAGCCAAGTGTTACATGCTTGCTTCTATGAGTAATGAGTTACAGAAGCAACATGAGAACATGCAGAGTGTGAGTGAGATCCTTCTTCACCTACAAGAGTTGTATGGTGAACACAGCAGGAATGCTAGGTATGAGATATCTAGGCAGCTATTCTGCTTGAGGATGTCTGAGGGACAGAATGTTGGGGATCATGTCCACAAGATGATTCGGCTGATTGAGCAGCAGGAACATCTTGACTTTAACATGGATTTCTAACTGCAGACAGATTTGATCCTTCAGTCCCTACCTGAGACATTTGGGAATTTTGTGACAAATTTCCATATGACTAAACAGGAATGCACCTTGGCTGGTTTACTCAACATGCTGGTTATTGCCCAAAAGAATATGCCAGGCAATAAAGGAGAAGAGGTAGCTTTGATTGCATCTTCTTCTGCTGTAAAGTCCAACAAGAAGAAGGGCAATTAGAAATAGAAACCTCAAGTTCCAGGATCTTCCAAGAAGATAGCCAAATAGAAAAACAAAGATCAAAGCTGATAAAGGCAAAGGAAAGTGTTTCTAGTGCCAGCAGGATGGGCACTGGAAAGGGAACTGGCCAGAGTATAGCAATCTAAAAGAATGCAATGCCCTGATGAAAATCAATTCAAGTTCAAAATATATTTGGCACTTAAGATTAGGTAATGTTACAGAAGATAGGATTGCAAAACTGGAGAAAATGGGGATTTTATCCTCATTTGGCTCTGAGCCCACTCCAACTTGTGAATCCTGCCTTTAGGGCAAAATGACTAGATCACCCTTTGTTGGACAAGGACTAAGAGCTAAAAATATTTAGGAACTAATACATAGTGATGTATGTAGCCCATTTAGAGAAATGGCTAGAGGTGATTTTCATTACTTTATTACCTTTATTGATGATAAATCAAGGTTTGGGTATTTGTATTTGATGAAATAAAAACATAAATCCTTTGAAAAGTTCAAAGAATTTAAATTTGAAGTAGAAAATTAAACAGGAAAAAGTATTAAAGCTCTTCGATCATATCGTGGAGGTGAATACTTGAGTACTAAATTTGATGAATACTTGAGAGAGCATGGCATTGTTTCCCAGCTGACTCCTCTAGGAACACCATAGTTGAATGGTATATCTGAAAGGAGAAATCATACCTTATTGGATATGGTACGTACTATGATGAGCTACACTAATATGCCAATCTCCTTTTGGGGATTTGCATTGGAATCAGCTTTGTATATTCTGAATAGGATTCCAACAAAATCAGTATCTTCAACACCTTATGAGATATGGCATGGAAAAAAACCAAGTCTTAAGCATGTTAAGATTTGTGGTTGTCCAGCTTATATCAAAAAGCTGAACACTGATAAATTGGAAACCAGATCAGGAAAGGGTCGATTTATTGGATATTCGAAAGATAGTTTTGGATATTATTTGCCTACATCACAAAAGGTTGTGATACGTAGAGATGCCACATTTCTTGAACAACGGTTTGTTCAAGAAGGAGGCAAAAGAAGGCAAATAGAGTTAGAATTGGAGAATTCTGACCAACCAATAAATCAAATGGATATAGATCCATCTAGTCAACCTACACCTATTGATGAAACATCTACAGCTGTTCCTTGTAGAACAACCAGGGTATCTCACCCACCAGTGAGATATGGTTTCCTTCATGAAGAAGAACAAGAGTTGTTTACTCATGAAGAAGTAGATCATGGAGATGATCCACTTACCTATGAAGAAGCTATATCAGATATAGACTCTTCAAAATGGATTGATGCTATGAAATTCGAGATTGATTCCATGTATAAGAATCAAGTTTGGGATCTTGTTGACCCACCTGAAGGTATTATACCTATAGAGAACAAATAAGTTTTCAAGAAGAAAATTGGTTCTGATGGAAAGGTAGAGACCTATAAAGCAAGGCTAGTAGCGAAAGGGTTTCGCCAAAGGCAAAGAATTGACTATAAGGAGACTTTCTCACCTATTGCTATGCTTAAATCAATTAGGATTCTATTAGCAATAGCTGCATACTATGATTATGAGACTTAGCAGATGGATGTCAAAATAGCTTTTCTCAATGGATACTTTAAAGAAAATATTTTCATGGAATAACCTAGGGGTTTTAAATCCCAAGATGGTTCCAAAGTGCGCAAGCTAAAGCGATCCATTTATGGGTTGAAACAAGCTTCGAGGAGTTGGAACATCCATTTTGATGAAGCCATTAAGTCATTTGATTTTATCAAAAATGAGGATGAGCCATGTGTATATAAGAAGGTTAGTGATAGTGCTATCACATTCCTTGTTTTATATGTGGATAATATTCTGTTAATAGGTAATGACACAGATATGTTGACAACTATAAAGGTATGGTTGTCAAATACATTATCCATGAAAGACTTAGGGGAGGCAACCTATATACTTGGGATTCGCATCTATAGAGATAGAGCGAAAAGAATAATTAGTTTATCTCAAAGTCTATACTTGGAAAAGGTGTTAAAGAGGTTTAACATGCATTGATTCCATGTCACACCTCACCCCTCTGTAAGGCATGACATGATCCCGTAGAATACCTAATGAACTACCGAACTTCACCTACCGATAACTCATTAAGTATCCTACAAGTGATTTTAAAACCATTTTCTTACATTTTGGAAGTGGTGAGCGTTTTGGTAGAAATTAAAATCATTTATTCAAAGTTTAAAACTAGTAAAAATTTTTGTCCATTTTTATTTTTCTGCAAATTTTATAAAAATTTCGACAGAGTGTCATCTGTATTTTGAGAAAACAGTTCTTCAAATACCTGATAAAAACACTTCCAATAAATTTTCCACAACTCCCAGCCTCCAAATAATCTCAAGTCAACACAATTCAACCAAAAATTTATCAACTTAAAATATTTCATGATTTCATTCATAGTGCATATAGTACAAAATTCACAAATATAAATCTTAATTTACAAAAAGAAAATCCACAAATAATATTATTACAATTTATTATACAACTGCTCAACTTTACATTGATACATAAAACATTACAATATTTACATCAAAATAACTACAAGGGTATAAAACAATACCCGTACAAAAAGATCAGTGTAGTCCTCAATTCCAATAGCAGCTCACTCTGCTGCTTTATCCTTGCTCTTATCTGCGATAGCAAAATAAGCTATCGCTGAGTATAAAAATACTCAGTGGTGCACAATAAAAATTTAAAATACAATACATAAATCATTCATTGACAAAACACAATTCAAATGTTGCACAATTACATTTCACAAATTATCAAAGCTCATTATCAAAAAATTTTGGGTCAAATAATTTAATAAACACAGTGTTGCCAATTCATACACAACTTAAGCCATGACACAAAATTTCCGATCAATGCCGTGTTATACACCACGGCAAAGCAATCTACAACCCCACTAATCGAAATCAATGATGGAGGTGGCTAGCTAGCTAATGAGTACTCATCCGATCTACAACCTCAATTGGTAAACTAGAAAGGGAGGAAAATAATCGATCTCAACCCCATAAATGGGGGAATAATATGGTACTGTCATGCTAAGTGTGAATCCTAAATCAAATTAAAACAATTTATTCAAATATTGTATACAAAAATCAAATCAATTTCCAAAGTTACACTTTCATTCACAAAGTGGCAACACAAAAGTTCTTAAACTCATAATGCATACTAGGCCTTGACTTAGTCTTTTAAACTTTCCGAGCCTTTTTCAGCTGAAACACACAGTTTCACAGTGTTTCAGTACCATAACTTAGCATAAATCCAAAAATAAATTCAAATTTACTTTTATCTAGCTTATATATGCTAAACTTAACGTTCTTTAAAATTTATGTTTCGGGGTTACTATTCACTATACTATTCAAGTCAATTTGTTGACTTTCTAAGGCTTAATAGGTATGGGAATTCCAACTTCACCCACATACCACATTTTGGTCACTAAATTTGTTGGTTTTGGTCATTTTCTCAAAACTTAGGTCTTTTAGGCAAAATTGCAAATTTTCAGTTTTAGTGTCTTAGGTTGCACTGTTCCATTGGTCATTTTGCTGTTAGAATTTGGCAAAATTTTCTATATAGAAAATGTTCCCTATTGTCTTAGCTTTATTTTCCTTTTTGAATCACTCCATTTAGAATTTTTTAGCTCAAGTTATATCCATGTGAACCATGGCTGCCGGATTGGACTTAACCCAGATTTCTGGGCAAATTCTGGTTCTGGCAGTTTTAGGTCACCAACTTTGGGTGGCCAAATGACTTGGTTAATGGCATAATTTGGATTTGTGTTCTTCATGAAAGTTTTAGGTCTATTTCTCATCTGTCCACTGGTAAAATATCAGGTCATTTAGACCTACTTAGCTCAAGTTATGGTCAAATGAACAAACACTGTTTATTTGGTCAATTTATACAGGTCAGACTGAGAATTTTCGAATTTAGTCAATTTGTTCACTAGGTTTTGGTCACTTTTTGGGCATGATTCCTAAATGAAAATTGTGTCATTTTGTGTCTATTTTCATTCTCAATTGGTCTCATACCAATTGGACTTGTAAATTTTCAGTTTTGATCCCTTAAAGGGACCTTGGTCCTGCTGCTTGCAGCATGACCACATTGAATCCGAATTTAAACTCAACTCCAAAACATCCAACACATTTCATTTGGTCACAAATGACCATTTCTCACCTCAAGCTAGGTCAAACACATCATTCCACCATTTCTCCAAATTTTGTCTCCTAAACCCTAGGTTCAAAACCCTAACTTTCATGTTTAGCTTATTTGTTGAATTCTAAGTACATATTTAGTATTTATACACTCATTCACACTTAACTAATTTATAATTTGTATCAAAATTATCCATCCTCAAACCTAAACCCTAGCTGCCCAAATTTCTATTTGGTCCACCATGCTTGATTTTATTCACTTATTTGTTAATTCCAAGTGTAACTTATCTACTTAAACATAAATTCAAAGAGAAAATGAAGGAAGAATACCAACCTTGTGCAGAATTTTTCCACCACTCCAAACTTCTTCTTTCTTTTTCTTTTTGTTGTAAATCTCCTTATCAAGGTCTAGTTACAAGATTTAGTGATGGAGAGTAGGGTTTCTATGGTGGGAATTAGGGTTTCTTCAAGCTCAAAATGAGCTTTAATGGATATTTTGTGAGGGAGAGGGTGAGAGAGAGAGAGGACGGCAAGGTGAAAGAAATGGGACTTTTTGCATTTTATTTTTATTTTTATCAAATTTATCCTCTTGGAAGACCAATTTTATCCAATTTTTAATTTTATTAGTATGCATGATGTCATGCATGATGTCATGCATGATGTCATCTCTTTTCACTTTTTCATTTTCTTATTTTTTTCTATTTATTTTTTCATTAGTTCTTTAATTTAATACCCGATTCTGAAATTTTCTTTTCTTCAATTTTATTTAACAGTCAGGTCAGGAGTCAGCTCTCGAGGTCAATTGACCGAATTGCCCCTCGCCGGTTCAACCCGGTTTGCAAATAATTCAATATTTCTTCTGCTTCCTGACCTAATTATTTGACTGACTTAATAATTCTTTTTCATGATTTTCTCTTTTCCACTGTGTTTGTAATGGTCCTAAGGACCGCAGCATCACATTTTACTATTCGAAATTTGAGTTTAAAATGACTTTGCAGTCCTTCCCGAGAAGGTCACCCATCGCTGTGACTCTCGGCTTATTTAACTTCTTATGTTCTGTTTTTCTTATTTATACTTAACTAATTGGCAATTACTAATTATTTGTGTTCAGGGGTTATCTAGTTGTCTTAAGTATGATTCTAATCTCCTTAATTATCCGGACCGACATCGGTCATCAGAATAGTGAAATATACCTGGCTATACAAATAGGGGTGTTACATTCCAAGAGAGGATTGTTACCAATGAGACATGGTATCCACCTTTCTAAAGAGATGTCTACAAAGACACCTAAAGAAAGAGATAAAATGGCCAGGATTCCATATGCTTTGGCTATTGGAAGTTTGATATATGCAATGTTGTGTACTAGGTCGGATATTACATATGCTGGTAGTTTAACTAACAGGTATCAATCCAAGCCAGGTTTGGAACACTGGATAGCTGTCAAGAATATCCTTATGTACTTGAGAAGAACTAAGGATTTATTCTTGATATATGGAGGTGGAGACTTAAAATTGGATGGTCATACTGATTCTGATTTCCAATCAGATATCGATGGTAGAAAGTCTATCTCTAGGTATGTGTTTATTTGTAATGGAGGTGTAGTTAGTTGGAAAAATTCCAAACAGAGTACGACTGCAGATTTCACTACTGAGGCTGAGTATATTGCTACATCAGATGCTGCAAAAGAAGCTATTTGGATATAAGGAACCCTGGTCTCACTAGAAATCCAAACACATAGAAAAGCGCTACCGCATTATCAGAGAGATAGTTAGGCAAGGCAATACAGCCATGCAGAAAATAGCATCAGCTGAAAATCCAGCTGATTCGTTCACTAAGCCTTTATCACAAGCTTAGTTAGACCGACATCTTGAGAAGATGGGTCTAAGATATTATAATGAATGGCTCTAGTACTAGTGGGAGATTGTTAGTAGTATGCCCTAGAGCATATCATTTAGTATGTATCTTGTACATATTTTATTAATAAAAAGGCATTTTCACTTTTTCGTTCACATAATATATTTATGTGTAATAGAAAAGGTCCATCGATATTTTGTTAGAAATTCTATTCTTAAGTTGTTAAGAATATGAGTGACGTATTTCTAGCACAGAGTATCAAAAATAGGTTCACAATCGAGGATACTTCATAATAAGGACATGACTTATCCAGAAAGATTGTATTCATGTTTGTTCCCAAGTTATTTATATGAGATATAAATAAGATGGAATGGTGAGCCTCATACCATATAACAAACATGATAGGCACTTATACATGTTAAGTAGGTCGAACCGGTGACATTTATGACAAGCACATAGAGTTTACTCTTGTTAATGTATTATCATAAATCATATTAGTGCATATAATCTTTAAACCTAAGATAGCACAGTTATCTTCCATATAGGTGGTTTGAGTTTGATAGTGATTTCATACTTGTACTGTGTATGGGTATATGGGCATGTGTTGGCTCCTACTAGTTATATATGGAGGTAGGTGTTGATCAAGATGGGATCTGTTCCTCTAAGTAAATAGGGATAAATCTTATGTTCATTTAATTGTTCTTGATGTTTCAAGTTCCTGGCCAGGACAGATAGATTTAATCAGAAAAGAGTTTCTGATGAGAAAAATCTTTTTAATCAAGAACTGAAATTAAAAGAGAACATAATATTCATAGCAAATGGGGTTTGACATAAACCATGACTCCAGCTCGAATTAGGATTTTGTAACAGAGAGATTCTAGCGCATGGTAACATATGATTATAGGTTCATTTAAGGTAAACCTTATTACTAATTGGGTGGTCAAGGCATGCTATGCTAGGTGTTAACCATAGTTTATGAGGTGCATAAAATGATTTAGAGAAATCATTTATGGTAAGAAAGAGTTCTGATGATATTAAGAGTTGATATCATGTCTCATTGCCAATTAGTGATGAGCCTAGTAAGTCACACACATACACAAGTAATCACCAAATTAAATATGATTTAATTAATTAATTAAAGAGTTTAATTGATTAATTAAATAGGTTTGGTTTGCAATTAGATTGCAAAGTCCCTAGCATGGCTTGAAACCAAATCTAGGTTATTGGATGTATAGTATAAGTTAAATTTATATTTAAAGTGTTTAAATATGAATTTAATTAATGAGAAATTAATTAATAGAGATTAATTAATTAGTTTATATTTGATATAAATTGATTAGAAGAAGAGAAATAATTATTTTGGATTGAGAACTCAAAATTAAAACACAGGGGTATTTTGGTCATTTCACAGGGTGACATGTGGCACCATGAGATGGTGACACATGGCACTATATATAAGCTTGCCATATGTCTTTTAATCATGTAAGATGATTAAAGTCAAGATTTAATATAGGTTTGACACTTGGCACAATGTGATTGGGTTAATTAAACCTATAGCCAATCAGAAGGTGGCAAGTGGCAAGGGTTTTAAGTGGTGACCTAGCTATATAAGTGTAAGGATGAAAGAACAAAAACACAAACTGCCATTCATCTCTTTGTGCCACCACCCTTGGCTGCTCTCCCTTCTCTTCTTCTTCATCTCTCATCAATTCAAAGAGATTAGCAAACAATCTCTTGAATTAAAAATACTAGAAATTGTTTCTAGTGTTCTGTTTACATCTGTAATCTCTCAAAAGGCAAAACTTGATTTTCTAATTCATAGAAAAAGCTTTAGAAGCTGTTCAAGGGCTCTCATAGGTGATCTTGGTGTGAACAAGCTAGAGGAACAACATTTGGTGTCCTAAAGACGCATCCCAAAGGTGTCAAACACACTACAGTACATCAAAAGGTTAGTGCACTTCTTCTTGATCTAATCTAGGGTTCTAATGAAATAATCTATTAATTTGAAAATCTTAAATGGAAAATGTAGATCCAAAAATGTATTAAAAGAGTTTTAATAAGTTTTTTATCATTGAAATCAAGTAGGTAAAAATAAATCTTGCATGATGCATGTGACCCTAGATGAAAAAATTTTGAATTTCAATGATCTAAACTTGTGTTTTTCATGCTTCCGCTCCTTCATTTTAACCCTGTTTACTCAAGGCTATGGATCCCCTCTTAACTGAATACCTATCCCAACATATGACTAATCTGAGCCAACACACACCGAAGTATCCATACATAGTATAGATATATAAGTGGTATCAAACTCAAACCACCCATATAAGAGACAACCGTGTCATCTCAGGTCTAAGAATTATATGCACTACTACGTCACAGATAACATTTTATTGACTTGAGTAAACGCCATGTTCATGTTATGTGAACGTCACAAGTTCGACCTACTTATCTTATAAGTGTCCACTGTATTTATCCCGACATCTCATATCAGATGGTATGGGGCTCATCATTCCATATTCATCAGTATCAATGGAGATAAAAAGAGGTGACAGCTCTTTGGATATAATGTGCCCACCAAAATATCCTTCAGTTGCGAACTCTGATTTATAGCAAATATTTTATATATTCTATCACTCATATTCTTATCTCATAAGAATAGAACACATAATATATTGCTAATGGACAATTTCAAATAAATAAGGTATTAAACAGACATAATATTTGTGTAACACCCTCACTATAGCAATCCGTACATTCTATTGTTCCGGTGACCGGTGTCAGTCCGGTTAGCTAAAACGTCTGGAAAAATATTTAGACTAGAGTGAGGAATCATAATAACTCAAATAGTAATAAGAAAAATTTAGGAAAAATTTTAGAAATAAAATACAATCAAGTTAAATGAGCCGGTGTCATAGCAATGGGTAACCTAGTGGGAAGTTGCTGTCTTCACAGCTAGAAGCCCTAAACCCAGGGAAAAATTCATGAAATAAATTTTGGGACTCCAGAAAAGAGTCAATGAGGTTTCTATGGCATTAGAATTCCATGAAAAGGCTTAAAAATTTTTTTCGATCGGTACAGACGATTTTGGCTCAATAAGCCAAATAGAGGGCATTTTGGTCATTTCTCCTTCAGAGACGATTTTTGGCCAACTTGTCTAGTTAAATAAATAAATTATATGACATAAAATATGAATAAATATTGCTAAAAATTAAATTGAAAATAAGTAGAAAAGAAAAGAAAAAAAAATAAATTAAATGGGACTTATGACATCACCATGATGTCAATAAAATGCCCTCTACCAATCAAATTTCAACAAGCACTTTAAAAGGACATAAATACACATAAATAAGATAAAATTAAACAAAAATTATGTTCTTCTTCTTCTTGTTTTCAGCAGCAACTCTTTCTCTTCACCATTGAAGAGCTTTCCATTCTCTCTCTTGCTAAACCTCACCTTTTCACCATAAAACCCTAACCTTTCTTCATTAAAACTTCTCGTCACACCTTAGATTACCTCTAGGCAACAATTTGAAGGGGAAATTAAGAAGATTTAACAAGTTTGGGATAGCTCAAGTTGAGATTAGTACCTATTTCTTCTCCTTTTCTTTAGATTTTGTACTAGTAACACTATTTATGTTAGGAAATTGAGAAATTGAACAAATATGTGCATATTTGGGCCTCTACAAATTTTTGGCAGCCTTAGTGATGGAAGTGTTGATGAGTTTTGAATGAATTTAAGTTGTATATGGGTGGTCTTGAACATGAGCATGAGACTTAAACATCATTAAGTATGTTGAATTGATGTATGTGCATGAATGGATATGTGTATAAATAAGACTTTAGTTCCCATTATTGGAGAAAGGACAAGAAAAAGTATTTTGAGTACAATGGTGTATGAGAACCATTGTTTTGAATTGTGATCATTATAGATAACATAATGAATATATAAATTATGATGAATGCATAAATTATGTAAATATTAGACTTACAGATTTATGTTTCTATTATGAAAAAGATTAAAATGCTAAAAATTATAATTAGAACCTATAATGAAATAATGAAACTTATGAACACTTAATGGTACTATGTGCCCATGTATTGCCTAGACACGTGTGTCAGATTGGATAGATTGGCATGCCAATAAGGTATTGTTTTAGCAGTACTGCGAAAGGCTTTATGCCTGTATTCATGGCTTTATGCCCGCACTCATGGCTTTTATGCCCGATTATGTGTTATCATAGCTTTTTAGCCATACTTACTGCATACATGGTTGACGTTCTGCGTCCCATGGTATGATGGCTCGAGGCACCGCGGTGTCCAGTGCCAACGACCCGTTATCCAGTTTAGTCAGCCTGTCATAGGTTACTTGGGCAGTGTAAATTATTGAAAATATTTAAGCATATTAGCAATTAAAAACATTAGAAAGTATTGAATGAAATGTGAAAAAAAGATTAGCAATAGAAACATAACAAAAATACAATTTACAGAATCGTAAAGAGACCTCAAATACAATACTCGTAGAATAAAATGTATATTGAATATTATTACTGTAAGGCTATAAACTCAGTACTTCCAAAGAGGAACGAATTAGCATATAAGATAGTTAATACTAGAAATGTCATTTTAAATCAAATTGATACTTGAATATTTAGAATGCTTGATTCTTTCTTTATTTGTATACATTATTTCTTGTTATATTATTGTACCACTAAGCAGAAATGCTTAGCGCGATGGATTTGTTTCCTTCACGCAGATACTGAAGGCAAAACCTAGTGGATATTAGACTGGGATTTTGAAGTCCAGGTCTGCAGAAGTGTCAAAAGTGTTCAAGTTGTCACCTCCTCAACAATGCATGTAGATAAGGCTTACAAAAGTTATTTTATGTATTTATAATCAGTTATTATATTGAAATATAAATTATGGAATTGTAATTAATTTGTATATTATGTAAATTGTAAATTATGTAATTAATGAAAATTTAAAAATTTTAATATATGAAATGAGCATGAATGAATATGCATGGTAATGAATAAGAATTGAAATGTATGGACACTATTAGAAATGATGAGCATGGATGAGATCTTTATTTGAAAATATTATTGAAAATTTCAAACAGGTGAATAGTGAAATACGTCAACTGGTAATAAAATAGGGGAAACTCCGCTGGTTTCTCCATAGAAAAATAATTGATATTAAAATATAAATAGATCAAATTATTAAAGGAATAAAGTAAGATAAGATAGGGTGCTCCGGCAAGGAATGTAGCACGCCTTGCTCGGCTACACTGTAGTCGGGTGAGGGGTGTCACTATTTAAATAAAACGTTCATTGCCATTATAATATTTACAATGTTATTTACAAGTTACAAGATTAGTGCATGCTCTAGGGTATACATAACTAACAATCTCCCACTTGGCCTAAAGCCATTCACTACAGTATCTAAGACCCATCTTCTCAAGATGTTTGTCTAATTGTTGTTGCGTCACGGCTTTGGTCAGTGGATCAGTCAGGTTTTCAGCTAAAACTACTTTCTACATGGCTATATCACCTCTTCTAACTATCTCTCTGATAATATGAAATCACCACTCTATGTGTTTGGATCGCTGGTGAGACCTAGGCTCCATTGCCTGAGCAATGGCTCCATTGTTGTCACAGTAGAGAGGAACTACTGACTCAATGGAAGGAACCACTTATAGTTCTGAAATGAACTTCTTGATCCAAACAGCCTCTTTTGCAACAACACATGCAGCAACATATTCGGCTTCGGTGGTGGAGTCTACTGTAGTTATCTGTTTGGAACTTTTCTAATAGACAATGCCTCCATTACACAAAAATATAAACCCTAAGACAGACTTTCTGTCATCAATATCAGATTAGAAATTAGAATTTATAAATCCTTCTAATTGAAGTTCACCTGCTCCATATATCAAGAATAAATCCTTAGTCCTTCTCAAGTACTTAAGGATATTCTTGGTAGCTATCTAGTGTTCCAAACCTGGATGGGATTGAAACCTGCTAGTCACGCTAACAGCATAGGCAATATCAAGCCTAGTACATAGCATGGCATACATTAGACTTCCTATAGCCAAAGCATAAGGAACCTTGGCCATCTTTTCCATTTCTTCAGGAGTTTTGGGAGACTGTTCCTTAGAAAGGTGAATTCCATGCCTAACTGATAACAATCCTCTCTTGGAATCAAGCATCCTGAACTTCTTCAATACCTTTTCCAAGTAAAGCTTTTGGGATAAACCTATTACTCTTTTCGGTCTATCTCTATAGATCCAAATTCCCATAATATAGGTAGCTTCTCTAAGGTCTTTCATAGAGAAAGTACTTGACAACCAAGTTTTTACAGATGTTAGCATAATAATATTATTGCCTATCAATAATATGTCATCCACATATAACACTAGAAAGGTAGTCATACTCCCACTAGTCTTCTTATACACACATGGCTCATCAATGTTTTGAATAAAATCGAAAGTTTTAATGGCTTCATCAAAATGTTTATTCTAGCTTTTAAAAGCTTGCTTAAGAACATAAATGGATCTCTTAAGCTTGCACACTTTAGAACATTCTTTGGATTCAAAACCCTTGGGTTGTTCCATGTATATGTTTTCCTTTATAACACCACTGAGAAAAGCAGTTTTGACATCCATTTGCCAAACCTCATAATTATAGTGTGCTGCAATGGCTAGAAGAATCCTTATGGATTTAAGCATGGTTACAGGAGAGAGTGTTTCTTCATAATCTATTCCTTCCCTTTGGTGAAACCCTTTCGCTACAAGTCTAGCTTTGAAGGTCTCTACCTTTTCATCAGGACCAATCTTCCTCTTGAAAACCCATTTACATCCTATGGGTACAATACCCTCAGGTGGGTCTACAAGATCCCAAGCTTGGTTCTTATGCATGAAATCCATTTCAGATTTTGTAGCTTCTAGCCATTTTGAAGAATCTATATCTGATATAGCTCTTTCATTACTAGTAAGATCATCTCTATGATCAATTTCTTCATGAATAAACAACTCTTGTTCATTCTCATGAAGAAATCCATATCTTTCTGGTGGATGAAATATTCTACTTGTAACGATCGGCTCCAACCACTAGAGGAATTGCCCGCTTTGGACATAAGCCTCACGGTTTTGTCCCATAGGTGGAATGAAGAACTTCCCAGGAGGTCACCCATCCTAGGATTTCTCTCAAGCGAGCACGCTTAACTCTGGAGTTCTTCCAACTCTCCAGGCCATTCCACTAAAAGGCGCCTCTAGTGATTAGTTCCCCCATTTTATATATCATTACTTTTTGAGCCAAAGACCAACTCCATGCTTTGCCGATGTGGGATTTGCCTAAGGGACCTTTCTCCCCCCCTTTCGGGACTCAGCGTCCTCACTGAGGTTTGCCCCACCATCGCCCAAGAGGACACGCGAGCGGCTCTGATACCAATTGTAGCGATCGGCTCCAACCACTAGAGGAATTGTCCGCTTTGGCCATAAGCCTCACGGTTTTGTCCCATAGGTGGAATGGAGAACTTCCCAGGAGGTCACCCATCCTAGGATTTCTCTCAAGTGAGCACGCTTAACTTTGGAGTTCTTCCAACTCTCCAGACCATTCCACCAAAAGGCGCCTCTAGTGATTAGTTCTCCCATCTTATATATCATTACTTTTTGAGCCCAAGACCAACTCCGTGCTTTGCCGATGTGGGATTTGCCTAAGGGACCTTTCTAAAACATGTCACACCCTACTCCTCGTAAGATGTAACATGCTCCCGTAGTACACCTAATGCATTACCATACTTCTTCTACCGGTAACCCATTAAATATACTACAAGGGATTTTGAAATAAATTTCGTTCATTTTTAAATTAGTGGGTAAAATTTTCTCAGATATTAAAAACCTTTATTTAAAGTCCAAACATAAATCAAATTTTTGGATATTTAAAAATCTCTGCAATTTTTACAAAAATTTCGGCAGAGTGCCGTCTGTATTTTGTGAAAATAGTTCTTCAAATACCTGAAAAAAAAGCACTTCTAATAATTTTTCCACCACTTCTTCAAATTCACAATCAATCTCAACCATTTTCCCAAATTTTCGAATTCAACAATTCTCAAGATACTATCAATCACTATCATTCATTCATATTTCATTAAAGATAAACAATTTATATATATATACAACACACTAAAATTTACATTCAGAAAATCCAAACTAAAATTTATTACAAATTTTATACAACTTTGTACAAGCTGCTCAAGACCCATTTTCACATGTCCATATATTTACGTACATTACATACATCAAAATAAACTTCTACAATAGGGTATAAAATATACCCGATATAACTTCAAGCTGATAGATCCTCAATTCTCAGCAGCTCAGTCTGCTGCTCCTCTAGTCTCTATATCTACGATAGCATACAAAGCTATCGCTGAGTGGTGAACTTAGTGGTGCAAAAACTAATAGTTTAAAACTTAATACAAATTATTCTTAACAATTCATAATGAGTAAAAATTTAAAATTTCTAAATTCTTCAAAATCCATGACATACAAAAATCATTATTTTCATTCATGCAAATTATTCATTTGAATAACATTTTGATCAACTAATAACTATTTATTTTCATTTCTTTTAAATTCCGAAACAATACAAAGACATTTTGAATCACTAACAAATTATTTATTTCAATCACAATTTATCAAATTATGCATAATTTAAAGGGCATTGTCAACAATTCACACAGTTTATCTCATGGCCCAAAATTCAAATAGATGCCGTGTTGTACACCACGACATTTCACATTCTCCTAATAACCGAGGCTAAAAGGGAGAAACAAAGACTAGCTAGTATATATGAGTACTCATTCAAATTCTTCCCTAATTGGCAAGCCAGAGAGGAAGTAACTCGCCCCATCTAGTGGAGGAGATATCTCACTAGACAAGCTAATGAGAATTCACAACAAATTTTGCCATGTCAACTGTGGTTTCAAATCATATTCAAAACAATTTCTATTTACAAAGTGTTTATAAATCATCAACATATTTAATCATCATGAATTCATCCTCAAGGTTGGCAACACATCAAACTTAAAATTTACGATTCTCAAAACCATGCAATAAATTCTTAAATGCATAAGAAAATTTACATTTAATTTATACAATTTCATTCAATAAACTATAATTCTTAACACATCAAAATTTATAAATCATAAAATAAACTTGTTCAAATCGATTTAGAAGTAAAAATATAACAAAACAGTTAGTCGTGCACAAACCTTATACGAGTCCCCTCTTGGCCTTGACTCAATTCCTCGGGTTCCTTCCCGGTATTCTTTTCCACTGAAACACACAGTTTCACAGTGTTTTAGTATCATAACTCATCATTAATCCAAAAATAAATTCAAATTCATTTATACCTAGCTTTAATATGCTAAACTTGACGTTCTTTAAAATTTGTGTTTTGGGTTACTATTCACGATACTATTCAAGTCAATTTGTTGACTTTCTAAGACTTAATAGGCATGGGAACTCCAACTTCACCCACATACCACATTTTGGTCACTAAATTTGTTGGTTTTGGTGGTTTACTCAAATTATAAGTCCTTTAGGCAAATTTGCAAATTTTTAGTTTTGGTGTCTTAAGTTACACTATTCCATTGGTCACTTTTCTATTGGAATTTGGCAGAACTTCCTTCATAGAAAATGTTCCCTATTGTCTTAAGTTTATTATCATTTTTGAATCACTCCAATTGGAGTTTTGTAGCTCAAGTTATAGCCATTTGAACCATGACTGCCAGATTGGATTCAACCCAGAATTCTGGGCAAATTTTGGTTCTAGCAGTTTTAGGTCACCAACATTGGGTGGCCAAATGATTTAGTTAATGGAATAATTTGTATTTGTGTTCTTCATGAAAGTTTTAGGTCTATATCTAAACTATCCACTGGTAAAATGTCAAGTCATTTAGACCTGCCTAGCTCAAGTTATGGCCAAATGAACAAATACTATTCATTTGGTCAGTTTGTACAGGGTAGACTGAGATTTTCTGAATTGAGTCAATTTATTCACTAGGTTTTGGTCACTTTTTGGGCATGGTTCCTAAATGAAAATTGTGTCATTTAGTGTCTATTTTCATTCTCAATTGGTCTCATACCAATTGGACTTGTAAATTTTCATTTTTGGTCCCTCAAAGGGAACTTGGTCATGCTACCAACAGCATGACCATATTGAGTCCGAATTTAAACTTAACTCCAACACTTCCAACACACTTCATTTGGTCAAAAATGATCATTTCTCACCTCAAACTAGGTCAACTATATCATTTCACCATTTCTCACATTTTTGCCTCCAAACCCTAGGTCCAAAACCCTAACTACACTAGTAATTACATTTAACCACATCCAAGTATCACCATATCACCTCTACATTCATATAAGCTTGCCTAAACTTATAATCCAATCAAATTCATGCACTACCATAGTAAACCCTAGTTGATCAAAATCCATGTTTAGTCCTCCAACAATTAATTTCATTTCATTTTAAGTTTATTTCTAAGTTAATTAAGCTATAAACACAACTAATTCAACTAGAAAATCAAATTTAGTTTACTAACCTTAGTGCAGAATTTTCTTTCCCTTCAAACCTCTTCCTTTCTTCTTTCTTTATTCTTCAATCAGCTCTTCTAGTTGCCAAAACAAGCTTTAACCATGGTAGAGTAATTTTCTATGGTGAGATTTTTGGTTTTTCAAGCTCAAAGAAGAGCTTTCATGGAGGTTTTAAGGGTGAGAAAGCTTTGGGAGAAAGAAAGAAAGAGAGCTACGGGAAAGAAGAAGATGGATCTTTTTATTTTTATTTTCTTTTCTTTTCTTTTATGTAATTTATCTTATGGAAGACCCAAAAATCAATTTAATTAAATTTATTAATTATAATCTTTATGGCATCATGCATGATGTCATCTCCCTACACCTTTTTCATTTTCTCTTCTTTTTTTTTTTTTTTTTTTCTACTAGTTCTTTAATTTAATTCTCGATTTCAAAATTTTCTTTTCTCTGATTTTATTTGACAATTAGGTCAGGAGTTAGCTCTCGGGGTTAATTGACCAAATTGCCCCTCGCCGGTTCAACCCGGTTTGTAAATAATTCAATATTTCTTCCGGCTCCCTGACCTAATTATTTGACTGACTTAACAATTCTTTTTCGTGATTTTCTCTTTTCCACTGTGTTCGTAATGGTCCTAAGGACCGCAGCGTCACATTTTAATATTCGAAATTTGAGTTTAAAATGACTTCGCAGTCCTTCCCGAGAAGGTCACCCATTGCTGTTACTCTCGGCTCGTTTAACTTCTTATGTTCTGTTTTTCTTATTTATACTTAACTAATTGGCAATTACTAATTATTTGTGTTTATGGCTTATCTAGTTGTCTTAAGTGTGGTTCTAATCCCCTTAATTGTCCAGACTGACTCTGGTCACCGAAACAGTGAAATATACCAAGCTATGCAAATAGGGGTGTTACACTACTAGATTTATGAAGAACCGGTGTTGTGGATATATTATCTATAGGCATAGGCTCTCCCACTGGATCAACTTCCATGGGTGTAGGTTGTTGGTTATTTGTGGAATTCTCTAATTCCAATTCTATCTTCCTTCTTTTGCCACTTTCTTGAAGAAACTCTTTTTCCAAGAAAATTGCATCTCTACTTATCACAACTCTTTGTGATTGTGGAAGATAGAAATAATATCCAAAACTATCTTTTGGATATCTAAAAAATCTACCTTTTTCGGACCTTGTTTCTAATTTATCAGTTTTTAACTTTTTGATAAAAAGTGGACAACCCCATACCTTAACATATTTAAGGGATGATTGTCTTCCATGCCATATCTCATAATGTATGGAAGAAACTGATTTAGTTGGAATCCTGTTAAGAATATACAGTGCAGTTTCTAATGCATATCCCCATAAGGAAATTAGCAAATAAGTGAAGCTCATCATACTGCATACCATGTCCAACAAAGTACGATTTCTTCTTTCAAACACACCATTCAACTGCGATGTACCTGGAGGGGTCAATTGTGAAATTATGGCCTGTTCCCGAAGGAACTCATCAAAATGTGTACTTAAGTATTCACCACCTCGATCAGATCAAAGGGTTTTAATACTTTTTCCTGTATGATTTTTGACTTCAGCCTTGAATTCTTTGAACTTTTCAGAGGATTCAGAATTGTATTTCATTAAATACAACTACCCAAACTAAGATTTATCATCAGTGAAGGTAATGAAGTAGTTATATCCACCTCTAGCCATTTCTTTAAATGGCCCACATACATTACTATGCATGAGTTCTAAAATATCTTCAGCTCTTTTCCTTTGTCCCATAAAAGGAGATCTGGTCATGATGCCTTGAAGGTAGGACTCACAAGTTGGTGATGGTTCTGAAGGAACGGAAGCGTGAAAAACACAAGTTTATACCATTGAATTCAAAAATTTTCACCTAGGGTCACATGCATCATGCAAGATTTATTTTTATCTATTTGATT
The DNA here is from genome assembly GCF_030052815.1 of Hevea brasiliensis. Taxonomy (NCBI): domain Eukaryota; kingdom Viridiplantae; phylum Streptophyta; class Magnoliopsida; order Malpighiales; family Euphorbiaceae; genus Hevea; species Hevea brasiliensis. The sequence goes on along the minus strand of NC_079501.1, from coordinate 40,700,680 downwards.
TCAATGATAAACAACATATTAAAACTCTTTTAATATGTTTTTGGATCTGTATTTGCTATTTAAGATTTTAAAATTAATCAGATCAATTTTAGAACCCTAGATTAAATCAAGAACAAACACACTAACCTCTTGATGCACTGCAGTGTATTTGCGCCTTTGAGATTCGTCTTCAGGACACCAGATGTTGTCCCTCTAGCTTGTCCATGAAGGAACGAAAGCGTGAAAAATACAAGTTTATACCATTGAATTCAAAAATTTTCACCTAGGGTCACATGCATCATGCAAGATTTATTTTTAACTATTTGATTTCAATGATAAACAACATATTAAAACTCTTTTAATATGTTTTTGGATCTGTATTTGCCATTTAAGATTTTAAAATTAATCAAATTAATTTTAGAACCCTAGATTAAATCAAGAATGATTACACTAACCTCTTGATGCACTGCAGCGTATTTGCGCTTTTGAGATTCGTCTTCAGGATACCAAATATTGTCCCTCTAGCTTGTCCACACCAAGAACACCTATGGCAGCCCTTGAACAGCTTCTAAAGCTTTTTCTATTAATTAGAAATTCAAGTTCTGCCTTTTAAGAGATTAGAGATGTAAACAGGACACTAGAAAGTATTTTTAATTCAAGAGATTGATGGCTAATCTCTTTGAATTGATGAGAGATGAAGAGGAAGAGAGGGAGAGCTTCAAAATGGTGTGACAAAGGAGTGTGGCTCCTGGTTGTATTTTATTTTCTCATAACAATACTTATATAGCTACGTTAACATATTAAACCCTTGCCACATGTCACCCTTTGATTAGCTCTAGGTTTAAGTGACCCAATCACATTGTGCCAAGTGTAAAACCTATATTTAATCTTAATTTTAATCATCTTACATGATTAAAAGACATTTGGCAAGCTTATGTGTAATGCCATGTGTCACCATCTCATGGTGCCACGTGTCACACTGCGAAATGACCAAAATGCCCCTGTGTCTTAATTTTGAGTTCTTAACCCAAAATAATTATTTCTCTTCTTCTAATTAATTTATATCAAATATAAATTAATTAATTAATCTCTATTAATTAATTTCTCATTAATTAAATTCATATTTAAACACTTTAAATATAAATTTAACTTATCCTATACATCCAATAATCTAGATTTGGTTTCAAGTCATGCTAGGAACTTTGCAATCTAATTACAAACCAAACCTATTTAATTAATCAATTAAACTCTTTAATTAATTAATTAAACCATATTTAATTAGGTGAATACTTGTGTATGTGTGTGACTTACTAGGCTCATCACTAATTGGCAATGAGATATGATATCAACTCTTAATATTATAAGAACTCTTTCTTACCATAAATGATTTCTCTAAATCATTTTATGCACCTCATAGACCATGGTTAACACCTAGCATAGCATGCCATGGACACCCAATTAGTAATAAGGTTTACCTTAAATGAACCTATAATCATATGTTACCATGCACTAGAATGTCCCTGTTACAAAATCCCAACTCAAGCTGGAGTCATGGTTTATGTCAAACTCCATTTGCTATGAATATTATGTTCTCTTTTAATTTCAGTTCTTGATTAAAAGGATTTTCTCATCAGAAACTCTTTTCTGATTAAATCTATCTATGTGTCTTGGCCAGGAACTTGAAACATCAAGAACAATTAAATGAACATAGGATTTTATCTCTATTTACTTAGAGGAACAGATTCCATCTTGATCAACACCTACCTCCATATATAACTAGTAGGAGCCAACACATGCCCATATACCCATACACAGTACAAGTATGAAAGTAGTATCAAACTCAAACTACCTATATACAAGATAACTGTGCTTTCTCAGGTCTAAAGATTATATGCACTGATATGATTTATGACAAAACATTGACAAGAGTAAACTCCATGTGCTTGTCATAAGTGTCACTGGTTCGACCTACTTATCATTTATAAGTACCTATCATGTTTGTCATATGGCATGAGACTCACCATTCCATCTTATTAATATCTCATATAATTAACTTGGGAACAAACATGAATACAATCTTTCTGGATAAGTCATGTCCTTATTATGAAGTATCATCAATTGTGAATCTATTTATGATACTTTGTGCTAGAAATAATGTCACTCATATTCTTAACAACTTAAGAATAATATTTCTAACAAAATATCAATGGACCTTTTCTATTAGACATAAATATATTATGTAAATGGAAAAGTGGAAAAGCCTTTTCATTAATAAAAATATGTACAAGATACATACTAAATAATATGCTCTAGGGCATACTACTAACAGTCCACATCGAGAACACCTATGGCAGCCCTTGAATGGCTTTTAAAGCTTTTTCTATTATTTAGAAAATCAAGTTCTGCCTTTTAAGAGATTAAAGATGTAAACAGGATACTAGAAACAATTTCTAGTATTTTTAATTCAAGAGATTATTTGCTAATATATTGGAATGAATGAGAGATGAAGAAGAAAAGAAGGAAGAGGCAGCCAAAGGGTGGCGGCACCTTTGGGAGCAGCAGCTTGTATGTTTTATTTTTCATAACAACACTTATATAGTTAGGTCACCACTTAAACCCTTGCCACATGTCACCCTTTGATTGGTTCTAGGTTTAATTGACCCAATCACATTGTGCCAAGTGTCAAACCTATATTTAATATTAATTTTAATCATTTTACATGATTAAAAAACATTTGGCAAGCTTATGTGTAATGCCATGTGTCACCATCTCATGGTGCTACATGTCACCCTGTGAAATGACCAAAATGCCCCTGTGTCTTAATTTCGAGTTCTTAACCCAAAATAATTATTTCTCTTTTTCTAATTAATTTATATCAAATATAAATAAATTAATTAATCTCTATTAATTAATTTCTCATTAATTAAATTCATATTTAAACACTTTAAATATAAATTTAGCTTATACTTTACATCCAATAATCTAGATTTGGTTTTAAGTCGTGCTAGGGACTTTGCAATCTAATTGCAAACCAAACTTATTTAATTAATCAATTAAACTCTTTAATTAATTAATTAAATCATATTTAATTAGGTGATAACTTGTGTATGTGTGTGACTTACTAGGCTCATCACTAATTGGCAATGAGATATGATATCAACTCTTAATATCATCAGAACTCTTTCTTACCATAAATAATTTCTCTAAATCATTTTATGCACCTCATAGACCATGGTTAACACCTAGCACAGCATGCCATGGCCACCTAATTAGTAATAAAGTTTACCTTAAATGAACCTATAATCATATGTTACCATGCACTAGAATCTCTTTGTTACAAAATCCCAACTCAAGCTGGAGTCATGGTTTATGTCAAACTCCATTTGCTATGAATATTATGTTCTCTTTTAATTCCAGTTCTTGATTAAAAAGATTTTCTCGTCAGAAACTCTTTTCTGATTAAATCTATCTGTCTTGGCCAAGAACTTGAAACATCAATAACAATTAAATGAACATAGGATTTTATCTCTATTTACTTAGAGGGACAAATTCCACCTTGATCAACGCCTACCTCCATATATAACTAGTAGGAGCCAACACATGCCCATATACCCATACACAGTACAAGTATGAAAGTAGTATCAAACTCAAACTACCTATATACAAGATAACTGTGCTATCTCAGGTCTAAAGATTATATGCACTAATATGATTTATGACAAAAAATTGACAAGAGTAAACTCCATGTGCTTCTCATAAGTGTCACTGGTTCGGCTTACTTATTATTTATAAGTGTCTATCATGTTTGTCATATGGTAGGAGACTCACCATTCCATCTTATTTATATCTCATATAAATAACTTGGGAACAAATATGAATACAATCTTTCTGGATAAGTCATGTCCCTATTGTGAAGTGTCCTCGATTGTGAACGTATTTATGATACTTTGTACTAGAAATACTGTCACTCATATTCTTAACAACTTAAGAATAGAATTTCTAACAAAATATCAATGGACCTTTTCTATTACACATAAATATCTTATGTAAATGGAAAAGTGGAAATGCTTTTTATTAATAAAAACATGTACAAGATACATACTAAATGATATGCTCTAGGGCATACTACTAACAGGTTCATTTCCTAAAGTGGACAAATTCCCCATCCTTTCCAATTTCATGATCCTATCTTCTGCTACATGACCCAATCTTAAGTGCCAAAGTTGTTTTAGATTAAGGTTGATATTTTCTGTTGCATAAATTTCATTTTTGGTGCTTGGAACTGTTTTGCATTCATTATCAACATAATAAAGACTATTTTGAAAATAACCCAAACATACAACTTTATTACCACAATAAACTGTACATACATCATTTATGAATCTAAATTCATAATCGTCTCTAGTCAAACTAGATACAGAAATGATATTTTTATACATGTTGGGTACATACAAAACATCCTTTAAATACAAAAACATCATAATCAAAATGATTATGTGTTAGTAGTATGCCCTAGAGCATATTATTTAGTACGTATCTTATACATGTTTTATTAATAAAAGGCATTTTTACTTTTCCATTTACATAATATATTTATGTGTAATAGAAAAGGTCCATTGATATTTTGTAAGAAATTCTATTCTTAAGTTGTTAAGAATATGACTGATAGTATTTCTAGCACAAAGTATCATAAATTGGTTCACAATCGAGGATACTTCACACAGGACGTGACTAATCCAGAAAGATTGTATTTTTGTTTGTTCCCAATGTATTTATATGAGATATAAATAAGATGGAATGGTGAGTCTCATGCCATATAACAAACATGATAGGCACTTATACATGATAAGTAGGTTGAACCAGTGACATTTATGACAAGCACATGGAGTTACTCTTGTCAATGTATTGTCATAAATCATATCAGTGCATATAATCTTTAGACCTGAGATAGCACAGTTATCTTGTAAATAGGTGGTTTGAGTTTGATACTAATTTCATACTTGTACTGTGTATGGGTATATGGGCATGTGTTGGCTCCCACTAGTTATATATGGAGGTAAGTGTTGATCAAGATGGAATTTGTTACCTAAGTAAATAGGGATAAAATCCTATGTTCATTTAATTGTTTTTGATGTTTCAAGTTCCTGGCCAGGACAGAAAGATTTAATCAGAAAAGAGTTTCTGATGGGAAAAATCGTTTTAATCATGAACTGGAATTAAAAGAGAACATAATATTCATAGCAAATGGGGTTTGACATAAACCATAACTCCAGCTCGAATTGAGATTTTATAACAGAGAGATTCTAGTGCATGGTAACATATGATTATAGGTTAATTTAAGGTAAACCTTATTGCTAATTGGGTGGCCATGGCATGCTATGCTAGGTGTTAACCATAGTCTATGAGATGCATGAAATGATTTAGAGAAATCATTTATGGTAAGAAAGAGTTCTAATGATATTAAGAGTTGATATCATGTCTCATTACCAATTAGTGGTGAGCCTAGTAAGTCACACACATACAAAAGTAATCACCGAATTAAATATGATTTAATTAATTAATTAAAGAGTTTAATTGATTAATTAAATAGGTTTGGTTTGCAATTAGATTGCAAAGTCCCTAGCATGGCTTGAAACTAAATCTAGGTTATTGGATGTATAGTATAAGTTAAATTTATATTTAAAGTATTTAAATATGAATTTAATTATGAGAAATTAATTAATAGAGATTAATTAATTAATTTATATTTGATATAAATTGATTAGAAGAAGAGAAATAATTATTTTGGGTTGAGAACTCAAAATTAAGATACAAGGGTATTTTGGTCATTTCACAGGGTGATATGTGGCACCATGGGATGATGACACTTGGCACTACTCATAAGCTTGCCAATTGTCTTTTAATCATGTAAGATAATCAAAGTCAAGATTAAATCTAAGTTTGACACTTGGCACAATGTGATTGGGTCAACTAAACTAAGAGCCAATCAGAAGGTGACATGTGGCAAGAGTTTTAAGTGGTGACCTAGCTATATAATGTGTTGTTATGAAAGAGTTAAAATAACAAGACTGCTGTTCTTCTTTGGTGCCGCCACCCAAAGGAGTCTCTCCCTCTCTTCTTCTTCATCTCTCATTAATTCAAAGAGAATTGCCAACATTCTCTTGAATTAAAATTGCTAGAAATTGTTTCTAGTATCCTGTATACGTCTGTAATCTCTCAAAAGGCAAAACCTAAATTTCTAATTGATTTGAAAGGCTTGAGAAGCTGTTCAAGGGGCTGTCATTGGTGATCTTGGTGTGGACAAGCTAGAGGGACAACATTTGGTGTCCTAGGCGCATCCCAAAGGTGCCAAACACACTGCAGTGCATCAAAAGGTTAGTGCACTTGTTCTTAATCTAATCTAGGGTTCTAATGAATTAATCCATTAATTTTAAAATCTTAAATGGCAAATATAGATCCAAAAAATATATTAAAAGAGTTTTAATATGCTGTTTGTTATTAAAATCAAATAGATAAAAATAAATCTTGTATGATGTATGAGACCCTAGGAGAAAAATTTTGGAATTCAATGATCTAAACTTATCTTTTTCATGCTTCCGCTCCTTCAATTGGTATTAGAGCCAATATATTTGCCATTTAGATTGTTGATTATATGATTTAATTGTGTGATTTGATCATGAGATGATTGTTTCAATGCTGATTTGACCAACAAAGGTGGTAGCTTGGGGAAGAACACCATGGTGCGCATGTTTGATCCATTCAACCATGCGCATGGCTGTTTGGGTTTGTTTGTGGGCTTGGTTCCAAGGCCCATAATGAGGCCCATGACTAATTAAAGTGTTTAATTAGGAGTTTTAATCATATAATTAAATTTTGATTCAAATTTGAATTTTTAAATTTGTTTGAATCATATTCAAATATGGATTTTTAAGTTGAACATGAGATATTCAATTTAATTTTAGTATGTATGTTTTATTTAATTGTTAAATAGTGATATGCATGATGGATGATTATGGACAATAAAAGACCAGTGTGATTGGATTTATTTTTTTTTTATGTTTCTTTGGGTTGTAAATTGATTAATTTATTTTAATTTATTTTAGGCATGTATTATAAAGGTTGTAATATTTTTGGGTTGTAATATCATTTATTTAGTTCTTATAAATTCGCCTTGGTATGCTAAGGATTACTATGTAATTGGATTGCAAGAAGATCAAGGAGGTCAAGAGCATTGGTGGGACCAGTGGGAGGAATTCAAGATCAAGTATTGATTATGTACTCTTTGAGCAACTCTTGTAATATAAATGAATGAAATGCACCTAGGAATGCCTTGATTCAATTCTTGGTGGCTTAGAATTGAATCCCTTAGAAAGTCCATGATCATACCATATTTATTATCCATGAATGCATGAGATGTATGGGAATCTATGCAAGTATATGATATATATATGCTAATTAGATAATGTGCAAAGTGAGACCTTAATGGTAATTAGGACGATGACAAAATCTTCCAAACAAATAATTAAGTTGAAAATGGTATAATTAAAGTAATTATAATATGGGCTCTCCATTGGGGCAATTATTTTAAGAAATTTTAAATAGTTGCATATGATGCAATTAATTTAAGAGATTTTCTTAAGAATAATCATTAAGCATGAGATGTTGTAAATATGTAAATAGTTTGGTGGCCAATAATGGATGTGCCTGAGGACATTAAAATTATTTGCATGTTTACTGGCTTAATGGGATCAACTTAACTAATGCAAGATAAGTCAATAATGGATGTGCCAGAGATTTTGAGCATTAGGGGCTAGTTAAAGGATTGAACCTCACATGAGATGTGATGGGCAAGGAGTTGCTCACTTATAGTTTATTGTAATTCCAATAATGGATGTGCCTGAGGATGATTAATAAGATTATAAGAATTCAATCACCCACTAGAAATCCATCCAACTAGGATTTTCATTTTCTACTTTGGAAGTATAGGATACACTAAGATAGTGGGAGAACCAATTTGATTAAAAGACCAAAATCATTTTGGTTAATTACATGATACATTTACTAATTAATCTGATTATTTTATGCAATTAATTTTCTGAAAATAATGAGAACAGAATAACCACCACCATCCAATATTCTTGCAAGCATACTTGATCGCAATAGGTTGACAAGACCTAATCTCTCTGATTAGTTAAGAAATTTGAAACTTGTCCTAAACCTTGAACATATAGGATATGTTCTAGACTCAAATGTTCCTGGTCCCTTACCTCTAGAGGCCACACAAGAGGAACATGAAACTTTGGACAAATGGAAGGAGCATGACATGAGAGCTAAGTGTTACATGCTTGCTTCTATGAGTAATGAGTTACAGAAGCAGCATGAGAACATGCAGAGTGCGAGTGAGATCCTCCTTCACCTACAAGAGTTGTATGATGAGCATAGCAGAAATGCTAGGTATGAGATATCTAGACAGCTGTTTCACATGAGGATGTCTGAGGGACAGAATGTTGGGGATCATGTCCACAAGATGATTCGGCTGATTTAGCAGCTAGAACATCTTGACTTTAACATGGATTTCCAACTGCAAACGGATTTGATCCTCTCCCTCTCTTCTTCTTCATCTCTCATCAATTCAAAGAGCATTTCCTATATTCTCTTGAATAAAAATTGTTAGAAATCATTTCTAGTGTCCTGTACACATCTGTAATCTCTTAAAAAGCAAAACCTGAATTTCTAATTGATTTGAAAGGCTTGAGAAGCTATTCAAGGGGCTACCATTGGTGATCTTGGTGTGGAAAAGCTAGAGGGAAAATATCTGGTATCCTAGACGCATCCCAAAGGTGCCAAACACACTATAGTGCATCAAAGGTTAGTGCACTTATTCTTGATTTAATTTAGGGTTCTAATGAATTAATTTGTTAATTCTAAAATCTTAAATGGCAAATGTAGATCTAAAAATATATTAAAAGAGTTTTAATATGCTATTTATCTTTGAAATCAAATAGATAAAAATAAATCTTGCATGATGCATGAGACCCTAGGAGAAAAATTTTTGAATTCAATGATCTAAACTTATATTTTTCATGCTTCTGCTCCTTCATTATGTATAATAAGAGAAGTAGATCCAATGGCTTTAGCATCAACACTTGATCCATCACCAATCTTCAACCTCACTTCTCCATGATCCAACTCCTAAGATTTACTAGTTCATGCACATCAGAAATTATATGTGAATTAGAATCAGTATCAATGACCCAAGCAGAATTAGTATGATAAACAATACCAGAGTCTAAGAAACAAGAAACAGCTATTCCTTCAGAAGGTCTTGCCTTCTTATTCTTTACCAACTCTAGGTATTCTGGGTAATTTTTCTTCCAGTGCCCATCCTTTTGACAGTGGAAACACTTTCCCTTGTCAACAGGAGCTGCTTCTGCCTTCTTCTTCACAGTTTGGCTCTTTTTGCCCACTCTACCAGAAGGACCAGGGATAGAAGAAGGCTTTTTCTTGTTGCTTTTCTTCTTCTTTTCTTCTTGGTCTTACCAAAAGAAGAAAAAGCAATAAGTGCCACTTCCTTTCCCTTCCTGCCAGGCATATTGCCTTGGGCAATCACAAGAATGCTCAGAAGACTAGCCAAAGTGCACTCCTGTTTAGTCATATGGAAGTTTGTGATAAAACTTCCAAAACATTTCGACAAGGATTGAAGGATCAAATTCGTTTGAAGAGAAAAGTCCATGGAAAAATCGAATGCCTCTAGCCGCTCTATAAGCCAGATTATGATATGGACATGTTCTCCCACATCTTGGCCTTCATGCATTTTCATTCTAAATAGTTGTTTAGATATCTCATATCTAGCCAACCTACTGTTTTCACCAAATAACTCTTGAAGGTGACTCAGTATTTCAGAAGATTTTTGCATTTTCTCATGCTGCTTCTGTAACTGATTAGTCATTGAAGCAAGCATATAGCACTTGGCTTGCATGTCATCTTCATGCCACTTTCTCAAAGTGTCATGTTCTTCTTATGTGGCCTCAGGTGGTAGTGCACTAGGAATCTTAGAATAAAAAACGTATCCTATATGCTTAAGATTGAGAAAAATTCTCAAATTCCTTAGCCAATCAGAAAAGTTAGGTCTAGTGAGCCTATTGTCATCTAGTATGCGTGATAATGGGTTGGACCTTTGTCCCATAATTATCTGATTCAATTACTGCAGAAAAAGCAAGATTCAAATTAGTCATCTTGTATCAAGTAAATTAACCACCAATATGATTATGGTCTTTTAATCAAATTGGTCCTCCCACTAACTTGGCGAATGCTACACTTCTATAGTAAGAAACAGAAATCCTAGTTAGATGGATTTCTAGTGGGTGATTGAATTCTTATATATTGTTAACCATCCTCAAATCACATTTTCTTAGATACTTTTAACAACATATAAATGAACAACACTTGCTTATCACATCTTATGTGAAATTCAATCAATAAATTTTGGCTCCTAATGCTCAAAACCTCAGGTACATCCATTTTTAATCTTTCTTGCATTAGTTAAGTTGAGCCCACTGGGCCAGTGAGTATGGAAGTTTGAACCTTGATGACCTCAGGTACATCCATTCTTGATCACCAAAGTACCCACATGCTCACAACATCACATGCTTTAATAATTAAATTTGGAAAATCTCTTAGACTAAGAAAACCATCCGTATGTAACCATAGCTGACAGTCTAAGTATCTAAAATTTCCAAATTTAATTGCCCTAGTGGAGAGCCATGATATAATTACCATAATTATATCATTACCAACTTAATCATTTGTTGGAAGATTTTGTGGTCGGCTTAATTGCTATTAAGGTCTCACTTTGCCCATTATCCATTTGGCATGCATATATCTAATACAAGCATCCATTCATATACATCTCATGCATACATGGATAATAAAAAAAATTGCATAATCATGGACTTTCTAAGGGATTCAATTTTGAGCCACCAAGAATTGAATTAAGGCATTTCCTAGGTGCATTTCATCTATTTTATTACAAGAGATACTGACGGAGTACATAAATCAATTCTTGATCTTGATGTGCTCCCACTGGTCCCACTAATGCTCTTGATCTCTTCATGCTTCTTACAATTCAATTACAAAGTAACCCTTAGCATACCAAGGTGAATTTATAAGAATATGGACCTTATAGTCCTTAAACAAATGAAATTACATCCTATGTAATATAACACTTATATTACATGCCACTATAAATAAAATTAATTATTATATCCCAAAGAAGAACAAAAGAAATAAATTCAATCTCATTAGTCTTTCATTGTCCATGATCATCCATCATGCATATTAACATTTAACACTTAAACATAAATATACATGCATAATGTAACACCCTATGTTCGGTAGTGCGTTCTACTGTTCCGATGACAGTGTCTGTCCAGACAGTTAGGATGCTTGGAATTATATTTAAATGTTAGTGAGGGGACATAAAATAATGAAATAAAAGAAAAGAAAATACAAGAAAAACAAAGGAAAAATAATAGCAATGAAAACAAACTAAGTTAAACGAGCCAAAGACTGCAAAGAATGGGTGACCGCACAGGAAGTTACTACAGCAATAGTGACCCAGATCGCAGTGGAACCCTCCGAATTTAGTTTTGAGACATAAATAAAGACTTATTGAAGTATAAATATCATTATAAATATCAAAAAAAAATTATTAATTAGTACAAAGAAAAACGAGAAATCGAGAAAATGATAAAACTTGGTGTTATCGAAAAATCGGGAATGCAAGCCGAATAGGGGCATTGTGGTCAATTGACATCCCGAGTTGCCTTTTGACCTAAATGTCTATTAAAAATAAATGATATTAAACCTTGAAAATATCATGAAAATTAAAATGGTGGTACATAATCTAAATAGTAAAAGATATGAAGAAAATATGGGAAATTGGAAACTTAGACTAATTTAATACTTTAATCCAAGTTAGTGCTCCACTAACTCATAAATTGGGACACCTTTATTTGCCATTTGGGACAGAAAATGCCATCATCTTCAACCTCCTCTCATCCAGCAGAATTGATCCACCATGAAAACTCTATTGCTGCACCATTTTCCAAGCTTCATGCACCTCCATTTAAGCCCTCCTTTCCACTAGTTTTCTTCATTAATCTTTGCCTAAACACCTTGGGCAGCAATTTGGGAGCAAGAAGGGAGAGATTTGAAGGGTTTTTGACAAGCTCTACTTGAGGTACATGTTCATTTCTTCATCCTTTCTCCATTAAAGCTTGTGTGGGTGTTGTGGTGAATAGATTTATGGAAGGAAAGTTGAAGTTTGGTGAGTTATGTTGATGCTCCATTTTGGCAGCCATGGAACTTCATATTGTATAGCTTGCTTGTGCATGTAAATGGTAGTTTGAGATGTTGAATGAAATGTTTAATTGTATTGAAGTTGAATTCCACGTGTGAAGTTGAATGGTAAGCTTGAAAAGTGAAAATGGAAGTTGATGTGTATGTATAATCTTTGGGCAGCCTCAAAATGGAAATTTGTAATGTTCAAATTCATGAAATGTTGTTGAAATATTGTACAAAAATTTAGCAGCATATATGTGTGTGGAATAGTAGTGATAGGTATGTAATTTGATGATGGAAGTTTGTGTGATGATTAGAAGTATTTATGTGTATACATTATTGGGATTAAACCTTGTGAATGGTGACTGCATTTGGTGTATTTGAAGTGGTTATATTATGTCCAAGTTGACCTATAATGTAGAGAATGGAATGGTTTTGGTTAGTGCCAAATGCAGAATGGTATGGGAAGTGAAAATGTAATTAGTAAACATGTGTTTGGTTTGGTGTTTGAAAAGCATGTAGAGGGCAGTGTGCAAATGGACCTATAACCCTAAGTGTGTGGATCCAATTGGTATGAGACCAATTGGAGGTGAAACTAGGAACAAAATGTGCCAACTTTCATGAAGGAAGCTTACCTAAATTCTGCCTAGAAGGTGACTTGAAAAATGACCAAATCCGGATAGTGGCTTGAAAGCCTAGAAATTGACCAATTGGGCAGCAGTTAGTTTTTCGAATATAACTTACTCAAAACAGGTTCAATTGATCTGAAAGTTTTACCATGAATAGTTTAGACATATATTTACAATTCTTATGAAGACACCAAAGGCCCGAAATGGCCAGAACCAAGCCAAATAGCTTGCACAAGTCCGAGTACCAAAACTGGCTGAACCAAAAGTGACCTAAGCCTACCATTTTAGTGCATTCTGTCCAGCTTTAGTAAATTGACTATATCTTGGTCTACACTACTCAGAATGACCTGAAATTTTGCCCCACGTGCAATAAGACATAGACCTACAAGTTTGTAGTTTGGACCAAAACCCAAAAACCGAGGAAATTAGGTCGTCCGGCTAGGTCAAAATAGTAAGCCGAAATCCAGTAAATTGCAATAAAATGCAATATACTTGAAAATGAAATTGGTAACATATTCCAACACTAAAGGGCTATAAAATGTGACATGTTGGTAACATTAAATCTAATTCACCTAGAATGCATCGAGGGTCAACATCTTAGGTTGACTAAGGAAATAATAGAATTCAATAAATTAATTATTAAGCCTTATTGTTAGAGACGATTTAAATGAGTACTGAAACACTTCAAATTGTGTGTTTCAGTTAACAAAGACTTAGGGAAGGGGAAGGAAACACTGAGTCAGAGCCAAGAGGCATTTATCAGAGGTTTGTGCACAACTAGTTTTTAACTGATTTTGTTCTGAATATTTCATATGATTAAATGACATATTTTTCTTATGTATTATGTTTATCAAGTATTGAATTTAATTTAATGATTATTGAAATTGTTATAGTATGTATGAATTTATCTTTGTGAAATGGTATTTCAACAAGTATTAAGCATTGTTGTGAATTGAATAAATTATGTTTTGAAAAATTGTGATAAAACATGTTTTGAATTGTGATGGGCAATTTGCATGGAAAAATGCAAATTTATGATTTGAATTGTGATGAGCATAAAAATTATTGGAAATTTGAATTGACTTTAAATCGAATTGTATTGTAATTTATGCTCACTAAAAGGATCATGATATTGTTTTATATCTCACTATAGATGCTTGACTAGGTTATTACCCATCTCTCTCATTTGTTGAGAAGACAATGGAGTTAGTTGTGTTTTGATTACCATGGTACGTGCACAGGCTTAGATTCTCCTCTTATTAGAGGTTAGATCCAAGTTTTTTTATGTTATGGCCCTTTCGGAAGATTCATTATTGTGATGTGTACAGTGCTCGATGATTCGACCTCCCCGACTATAGGGAGTTAGAATCCGATTCGAGCTCCCCGACCATAGGGAGTTAGAATCACCCCGAAGATGGCCCTTTCGGATTAGTCTTGCATAGTTAGTGAGATAAAGAATGGTTTTTGAGATAAAGAATGATTTTCGAGATAAAGAATGTTTTTGAATAGTAAAGAATTGTGATTTCAATTATGATTTATGTATAATTGATTTTGTTGGAATTACCTTAAATGGTTAGTTATGATTTGATAAATTGAATTTCGTGATCGAAGTCATTTTATACAAATGATTAATATTATTGGTAATGAATATTTTGAGTTTTGGAATTTGATGAGTATCTAGATTTCCAAATTAATTGTTGTAATTTTTGTTAAGGTATATTGTACTATGTTTTAAATTATAGTTGTGCACCACTGAGTTCACCACTCAGCGATAGCTTTGCATGCTGTCGCAAGTGAAAAGAGCATAGAGCAATTGAGTAAGCTTCTTTAAAGAGACATTCAGATCAGCTCCAGGTATACCCATGTACACAGGTTTTGATGTATGCATGTAATAATATGTATGTAAATTATTTAAGCAGTTGTATAAAAACTCTTGTAAAATATTTTGGTATGTAATTAAATATAAATTATTGTAAATGTAAATTTGAGATTTCATTTACTTGAATAGTTTTGTAATATTAATTTTGAGTCTTGTAATCAATGAAATATTTCTTTTATGATGAGGTTAGTTTGAAAATGAATTGATTTGATTATTGAGCTTTGAGTAATGAGATGAAATAAAGTTTATTAGAGTTGTATTTGAGAAAACATTTTGGGAGTATTTTCCTTTACAGGATGGAAGAACTGTTTTCTGAAAATATAGCCGGCACTCTACCGAAATTTTGAAAAAAATTTTATGACACCAGATTTTAATCGATGATTTAAATTTTACGAAATTTTTTTAAAATCCCTTATAGTATATCTAATGGGTTATAGGTAGGCGAAGTATGGTAATTCATTAGGTGTACTACGGGATCATGTTACATCTTACGGAGGAGTAGGGTGTGACAAATAATTAAATTGAAAATCATATACCCAATTTATAACTAAATTTGAATCTCATTCAAATTAATCTCAAATTTAGGAACCCTTCCCAAATTCAATTTTTATGAAAATAATTTTTCAAAATATTATTTATATGATTGGAAATCCTAATTAAACAATTTAATTAGGTCTAGGCTTAATTTAGGGTCTCAAATTGCACAGCAATTGCATAAAAACCCTTTAATTTGCAAAAACATGCCCTCCATGTAAAACACGCCCCATGTGAAAAACAACATGGCCCGTGTAACAGTTACACGGCTTGAGGCACCGAATTACACGGCCCGTGTGGTGCAAAAGCATGGCCTGTGTTAATTAGTAACATGGCTCATGTAACCTTCTGCCAATTTTTTGTGCCACAAACCCAGAAACACGGCCCGTGGCCTGGGACACATCCAAGCCGTGTTTCATGTGGAAAAGATAATTTTCTTAGGGTTTTTCAGTCCGAATCTCATTTAAATCACCTCAAATCTCATCCAATCACACAATTAAGTCCCATAAACAAACCTAATGGCAAATATAGTGGCTCTGATACCAAATTGAAAGGCATTAGGAAGCGTGGTTAGGGCCTTAGAGGATGGATTTAAAAAATTTTATCTAGGGTTTTATGCATACATACAAGTGTATTATGATCCTAGCCCTTCTCTAATGCCCTAAAGCATGTCAAAACACTCTTTTAACATGCATTTGTGATTCATTTGCCATTAAAGATTGAGGTTTAACAATTAAACCTAGCAAACCCTAACTCAAAGAGGGTTTAAAGACAACTAATTTGAAGGGGCGCAGAATCAAACTTTTTGCTCCCTTTGGTAGTCTCCAAGAGCACCACTTGTTGCTCCTCTAACTTATCCACCACAAGCTTCCACCAAGATCACCTTAGGCAACCCAAGTCCTCTCTTTGATACTTGCTAACCACTAACAATTAGGGTATTTGCTTTAGGTGATTTCTAATTGGATGTATCTTGGCTAGAAACCCTTTCTAGTGATTTTGATTCAAAGGAAAACAAGTTTTTCCTTGTGAATCCATGGAAGAAGAATAAAAGGAGAGAGAAGCCCCTTTGTTTCCATCCAAAATGAGAGAGGAAGAAGAAGATTAAATTTTCTTCTTGTCTTCCATTTATATACAAGAGACAAAATAGTTAATAGTGTGCCACATGTCAAGATGCTATTTTATCTTGCTTTTAGTGTGTCTTAATCTCATTAATTCACTTGTCAAGACAAGATTAAATTATCTAATTATCATCTTCTATCACATGGAAGATAAATAACACACATCAATAGGTGCCACGTGTCACCATATCATTGTGCCACATGTCACCATATAAAATTCCCATTTTGCCTTTGCATTGAATTTTGAGTTCTCAATCCAAAATAATAATTTCTCTCTTAAATTAATTTATATAACATATAAATTAATTAATTAATTAATCTCCATTAATTAATTTCACAATTGAATTCACATTTAAACTCTTTAAATATAAATTCAATTTATATAATACATTTAATATTCAAGATTTGGTTTTAAGTTATGCTAGGGACTTTGTAATCTTATTGCAAATCAAATCTAATTAATTAATTAATTAATTAAACTCTTTAATTAATCAATTAAATCATAATTTACTTGGTGGTTAACTTGTGTAGGTGTGTGACTTACTAGGCTCATTACTAATTGGCAATGAGAAATGATATTAACTCTTAATATCATTGGAACTCTTCCAAACTGCAAATGATTTCCCCAAATCATTTTAGGCATCTCATAGACCATGGTTGACACCTAGCATAGCATGCCATGATCACCCAATTAGCAATAAGGTTTACCTTAAAATGAACCTTTAATCATACGTTACCATGCACTAAAATCCCTCCGTATTATGTCCCAATTCCATTTAGGGTCATGGTTGAGTCAAACCCCTTTTATGGAATCTTATGCTCTTATTTGAAATCTGATTCTTGACATATAAGACTTTACTATCGAGAAACACCTTTCTTGACAAAGTTATCTGTCTTGGCCAGGAACTTAATCTTGTTAAGGATAGCTCAAATCCGCATAGGACTTTTAACCCTGCTTACTCAAGGCTACGGATCCCCTTTTGACTGAATACCTGTCCCAACATATGACTAATATGAGCTAACACACACTGAAGTATCCATACACAGTACATATATGTGAGTGGTATCAAACTTAAACCACCCATATAAGAGACAATTGTGTTTTTTCAAGTCTAAGAATTACATGCACTAGTATGACACGGATAACATTTTATTAACTCGAGTAAACACCATGTTCATGTTATTTGAACGTCATAAGTTCAACCTACTTATCTTATAAGTGTCCATTGTATTTATCCCGATATCTCATATCAGATGGCATGAGGCTCACCATTCCATAGTCATCAGTATCTCATACTAATCAATGGAGATAAAAAGAGGTGACAGCTCTTTGGATATAATGTGCCCACCAAAAATATCCTTCAGCTACGAACTCTGATTTATAACAAATATTCCATATATTCTGTCACTCATATTCTTATCTCAAAAGAATATAACACATAACATATTGCTAATGGACCATTTCAAATAAATATTGTATTAAAAACACATAATATTTAAATGAAATGTTCATTGCCATTATAATATTTACAATGTTATTTACAAGTTACAAGATTAGTGCATGCTCTAGGGCACAGATAACTAACATTATGAAGGGGTTTAACTAGTCTCGCTCCACTAAGGTGATTAGGTTTTTCATCGACAACATATTAAAGCCCTTTTTACCTACCAGATACATTCATTCCTCAATTCCATGGAGTCCAATTATTAGCTTATTAATACTTGTGGTTATAATTCTAAGTTAAAAACCATTTCAAAAAGTTCAAAATTTGTAAAATTTTCTAGATTTTTGATATACAAGTATAATATGGATATAGTTAAGCGATGTAATGCAATGTAAGGTGAATGCAATGCATGAAAGGCATCTGTATACCCTGAAGGAGCAGAAGCATGAAAAACACAAGTTTAGATCATTGAAATTCAAAATTTTTTCATCTAGGGTCACATGCATCATGCAAGATTTATTTTTATCAATTTGATTTCAATGATAAACAGCATATTAAAACTCTTTTAATATATTTTTAGATCTATATTTGCCATTTAAGATTTTAGAATTAATAGATTAATTCATTAGAACCCTAGATTAGATCAAGAACAAGTGCACTAATCTTTTGATGCATTGCAGTGTGTTTGGCACCTATGGGCCTCTTAGGACACCGGATGTTGTCCCTCTAGCTTGTCCACACCAAGATCACCTATGGCAGCCCTTGAACAGCTTCTAAAGCTTTTTCTATGAATTAGAAAAACAAGTTTTACCTAGAGATTACAGATGTAAACAAAACACTAGAAATGATTTCTAGTATTTTTTATTCAAGAGATTGTTTGCTAATCTCTTTGAATTGATGAGAGATGAAGAAGAAGAGAAGGGAGAGTGATCTTTAGGTGGCGGCACCAAGGAGTAAGTGGCAGCTTGTTATTTTTCATTTACATAACAACACATATATAGCTAGGTCACCACTTAAAACCCTTGCCACATGTCACCTTTTGATTAGCTCTAGGTTTAATTGACCCAATCACATTGTGCCAAGTGTCAAACTGATATTTAATCTTTACTTTGATCATCTTACATGATTAAAAGATATATGACAAGCTTATGTGTAGTGCCATGTGTCACTATCTCATGATGCCATATGTCACCCTGTGAAATGACCAAAATACCCCTGTGTCTTAATTTTGAGTTCTCAACCCAAAATAATTATTTCTCTTCTTCTAATTAATTTATATCAAATATAAATTAATTAATTAATCTCTATTAATTAATTTCTTATTAATTAAATTCATATTTAAACACTTTAAAAATAAATTTAACTTATACTATACATCTAATAACCTAGATTTGGTTTCAAGCTATACTAGGGACTTTGCAATCTAATTACAAACCAAACCTATCTAATTAATTAATTAAACTCTTTAATTAATTAATTAATTAATTAAATTATATATAATTTGGTGATTACTTGTGTATGTGTATGACTTACTAGGCTCATCACTAATTGGCAATGAGACATGATATCAACTCTTAATATCATCAAAACTCTTTCTTACCATAAATGATTTCTCTAAATCATTTTATGCACCTCATAGACCATGGTTAACACCTAGCATAGCATGCCATGGTCACCCAATTAGTAATAAGGTTTACCTTAAATGAACATATAATCATATGTTACCATGCACTAGAATCTCTCTGTTATAAAATCCCAATTTGAGCTGGAGTCATGGTTTATATCAAACCCCATTTGCTATGAATATTATGTTCTCTTTTAATTCCAGTTCTTGATTAAAAAGATTTTATCATCAGAAACTCTTTTCTGATTAAATCTATCTGTCCTGGCTAGGAACTTGAAACATCAAGAACAATTAAATGAACATTAGATTTTATCCCTATTTACTTAGAGGAATAGATTCCATCTTGATCAACACCTACCTCCATATATAACTAGTACGAGCCAACACATGCCCATATACCCATACACAGTACAAGTATGAAAGCAGTATTAAACTTAAACCACCTATATACAAGATAACTGTGTTATCTCAGGTCATAAGATTATATGCACTAATATGATTTATGACAATGCATTGATAAGAGTAAACTCCATGTGCTTGTCATAAATGTCACTGGTTCGACCTACTTATCATATATAAGTGCCTATCATGTTTGTTATATGGCATGAGACTCACCATTCCATCTTATTTACATCTCATATAAATAACTTGGGAACGAACATGATTACAATCTTTCTGGATAAGTCAAACTAGATATAGAAATGATGTTCTTAAAAGGCATTAAGTACATGTATAACCTTATTTAAATGCAAAACATGTCCACACATGTATAAAGATTTAGATCCTATGGCTAAGACATTAATAGTTGAGCCATTGCCAATTCGGAATCTAATATCTCGTTACTGCAAGCTTCTATTATTGGCTGTACTCTGGGCAGTTCCAATTTTGAACCTTAAAATGTGATGCTGCTGTCCTTAGGACTATTGCGAACACAGTGAAAAAGAGAAAATCATGAAAAAGAATTGTTATGCTGGTCAAATAATTAGGTCAGTGATCCGGAAAAAATATTGAATTATTTGCAAATCGGATCGAACCAGTGAGGGGCAATTTGGTTAATTGACCCCTAGAGCTAACTCCTGACCTAACTAATAAAATTGGAGAAAAGAAAATTTTAGGATCAAGAATCAAATTAAAGAACTAAAGAAAAATAACTGAAAAAAAAGGAAAAGAAAAAGTTGAAAAAAGTTTATTACATCATGCATGACATCATGCATGATGCAATAAACTTAATATTTACGAAACTGGAATTGTGGGATAATTACTAAGTTAAAAGACAAAATAATTAAAAAGAAAATTTATCTTCTTCTTCCCTAAGCCCTTTGGTCCCCCCACCTCTCTCATTCTCTCCATTTAAGAACTCCATGAAAGCTTGATTCAAACTTTTCAAAACCCTCACTTTGGCCATAATTTCCCTAATCTACTAAATTAAACCTTGATTTAGCACCTTAGTTCAACTATTGATCAAGAAAAGGAAAGAAGAAAAATAGAGATTTGAAGATTGGAAATTCAAAGAAGGTGGTTAGTGTTTTAACTTTCAATTTTCTACTTAAATGCATGCTTAGCTACTTAAATTAACTTAGAAATTAAAGAAAAGAAACAAAAACAATTGTTGAGGGACTATATATGAATTTTGGCCAGCAGTATGTAGGGTTGAGAATGGATGAATTTGATGCATTTGAATGGTTGTTTAAGTTGAACTATGTATGTAGACTATGGATTGGTGTTTGGAATGCATTAGGTTTTAATTTTTGGAATTAGGGTTTTGGCACCAAAGGGTTTTGGGAAGGAAAATGTGAGAATTAGCTAAATGATATGTTTGACCTTGCTTGTAACACCCCTAAGTTCGGTAGTGCGTTCTGCTACTCCGGTGACTAGTGTTGTCCGGACAGCTAGGATGCCTAGAACTACACTTCAATATGAGTGGGGAGACATAAAATAATGAAATACAAGAAAAGAAAATACAAGAAAAACAAAGGAAAAATAATAGCAAAGAAATGTAACCAAGTTAAGCGAGCCGGGAACCCTAGCGATGGGGGACCGCACCGGGAAGTCATGGCGTGGACCGTTGACTAGCCCTGGACTGTGGGGAACCCTGGAAAATATTTTTAGGACTTAAATAGACCCTTATTGAAGTATAAATATCATTAGAAATATCAAAGAAAAATTAAATAATTAGTACAAAGAAAAGTGAGAAATCGAAAAACAAACAAAACCCGGTGTTACCGAAAAATCAGGAATGCAACCCGAACAGGGCCATTATGGTCATTTGACATCCCGAATTGTCTTTTGACCTAAATGTTCATAAAAAAATAAATAATATTACACTTGAAAAATATAATGAAAAATTAATTTAGGGGTACCTAATGTAAATAGCAAAAATGGGGAGTTAAATGTGGGAAATTAAAACTTTTGAATAAATTAACATTATCTTTCCATTTAGTGCTCCACTCACACCTAAAGTGGACCACTTAATCTGCATTTGGACAGCAGATTCATTTCCTTCTTCAATCTCAAAAATTCAGCCGTGAGCCTCCAAGAAGAACTCCATGGCCATTTTTCAATCAAGCTCCATGCACTCCTCCATTTCAACTCCAATCACCTAGGGTTCTTCATTAAAGTTTGTCTACACATCACAAGGAAGAGTTTGATACCAAATTTAAGAAGTTTAAGCAAGGTTTAACAAGCTCCAAGCATAAGGTAAGTTCATAATTTTGAAGATAGCTTTGTTAAGTTTTGTGTGCATGTTATGGGTGTTGGTTTTGTGAAGGAAAATTTTGAGTTTGAAGAGTTATTGTTGTTTTCATTTTGGACAGCCATGGAGTCACGTTTTTGATGAGATATTTGTGCATATAATTGATGAGGAATGGTGTTGATCATGATGATTTAATAACCTAGTGAATTACTTCATGTTTATATGGTGATTTTGGCACTTGGATGAGAATTGATGAATTGTAGGGCAATGTGGTGTTGAAGAAGGTTTTTGGCAGCTTGGGAATCCTTGAATAATTGTATGTATTGATGGAAGTGTTGGCAGAATGTTGACATAGAAGAATTGATGAATGTATATGTAAATTAGTAGTGGAGATTATATGTAATGATTAGGTGTATTTATGTACATATATTGCTAAATTTGGACTTTGTGGTTTAGGGTTGTATTTGATGTATTGAGAATGTTTGTATTCTGTCCAAATTGACCATAGTAAGAAGTGATAAATGAATATGGAATGGTATAAAATCAGAATTAGGTATAGGGATTTAAAGTAGAGCAAGTTAAATGTGTGTTTGAATTGGGGTTTGAAAGACATATAGAGGGCAGTGTGCAAATAGACCTATAACTTTAAATGTGTAACCTCAATTGGTATGAGACTAATTGGAGGTGAAACTAGGCACAAAATGTGCCAACTTTCATTGAGAAAACATACCAAAATTCTGCTTGCAAGGTGACCTAAGAAAATGACCAATTCGGATTAGGTGCAATTAGGACCTGAAAAATGACCAATTGGGCAGCAGTGAGTGTTTAGGCCATAACTCACTCAAAACAGGTCCAATTGACCTGAAATTTTAACCATGAAT